>NC_135713.1:151501598-151860230 GCF_964656455.1 Halichoerus grypus
GCCCCCGGCTCGCTTCTCGGGTCCTCCTGACGCCTTCTCACTTCCCCCCGGAGCTGGGGTCCCATTCCACGCCTTCTCTGTGTCCACTTCGGCGTTCTTGCCCTTGTTCGTGCCGCGGACTCCTTCCCGGAGATGCTTTTAAATTCCTAAAGCACACGGAATCGCAAGGGAAGCGGATTGTGATTGAAATGTGTATTTTAAACAATTGTGATAGAGCAGCATGGGTTTCGTTGTTAACACGTCAGACGACAAGATCATAGACCTTTCAAGTCAGTGACGCACGTGACCGATGTTTCAAGACGCCTGTTGATCATAACGTGAAGTGAAAATGCGCGGTTTCTCCTGGCGGCAGGCAGAGATGGTGCCGGTGCCGCTGGGGTTCTCTGTCCACGTTTGTAGTTAGCTTTCAGGTTAGTGCAACGGTAAAAATCTTTCTTCCCAGCCACGGTCGCAGGCTCCTCTGACTCCGGCCCCAGGTAGCTGTGGCTTTCCCGTGGCCGGCGGGGTTTGCCGGTGGACAGGCTGCTCTGACCTGTGCTGACCTGGCCCTGCCCTCGAACCCCTGCCTGGGGCCTCCCTTCCTGGCTCAGACCTTCATCTCGTCGCAGCTGCAGGGAGGGAGGGAGGGAGGGAGGGGGCTGTCATTTTGCAGACACCCCCCCCCCCCCCGCCCCACCGTGTCTTTGGGGCCGAACGGGGAAGCAAGCTGTGGACGGGGGCTGACGTTCAGCGGGTCTGCTGCCCGGCCCGGTGCTGAGCCTCCCGTGTCCGCAGGAGGGAGAAAGCCTGCGCTTGCGTTCTGCTCCTGGCAGTGGACGGGGGTGTGCGTCTCTGGCCCTTGGAGCCGACTTACCAGCCTCTTCCTGTTTCCTCTGACCAGGGCAAGCTGGCCTCGTTTTTCCTGTCCCGGGTGGATGCCCTGAGCCCTCAGCTCCAGCAGGTAAAGGGAAGAGAGGGAGGTGGTGAGCCTGGGGATCTGAGCTGGAGCTTCTGTTCTTTCGGCTTTTCTCTCTGTTCCCGCTGTTGGACTGCGTTCCCTCTTACCTCCCGTTCCCTGCACACGATCCACACGGTGCGACTTCTGCCTCCAGCTCCCGTCTGTGGCTCGCTGCCTCGATGTCCTTTCTGCTCCCCTCTGAGCTCTTTCTTGGCGCGTGGGGGCCGGGGGGCTCTGGGGCTGGGCCGGAGTCCCGTCTGACCGCTTCCGACCTTCCTCCCGACCTTCCTCCCGCAGCTGGCCTGTGAGTGTTACTCCCGGCTGCCGTCGCTGGGGGCCGGCTTCTCCCAGGGCCTGAAGCACACGGAGAGCTGGCAGCAGGAGCTGCGTAGTCTGCTGGCCTCCCTGCACAGCCTGCTGGGGGCCCTGTACGAGGGCGTGGAGACGGGTAGGGGCGGCGGGGGGCGGGCGGCGGGGGGCGGGTGCTGGCCTCCCTGCACAGCCTGCTGGGGGCCCTGTACGAGGGCGCGGAGACGGGTAGGGGCGGTGGGGGGCGGGCGGCGGGGGGCGGGTGCTGGCCTCCCTGCACAGCCTGCTGTGGGCCCTGTACGAGGGCGCAGAGATGGGTACGGGCGGCGGGGGGCGGGCGCTGGCCTCCCTGCACAGCCTGCTGGGGGCCCTGTACGAGGGCGCAGAGACGGGTAGGGGCGGCGGGGGGCGGGCGCTGGCCTCCCTGCAACAGCCTGCTGGGGGCCCTGTACGAGGGCGCAGAGATGGGTAGGGGCGGGCGGCCGCGGAGGCCGGGCAGCGGATGTCCCAGCAGCCTGCGTCCCCTTCCACAAGGGAGGAGGAAGGGGGCGGACCAAGGGCCTGGGAGCGCGAAGTGCTTGTGTTTCCGTGCAGCCCCCGTGCAGTATGAGGGCCCCGGGGTGGAGGTGCTGCTCACGCCCTCGGAGGACGGGGACGCGCACGCCCTCCTCCGGCTCCGACAGCGCTTCTGTGGACTGGCCCGCTGTCTGGGGCTCATGCTCAGGTGTGCGAGCGAGTGCCGGCGGGCACGGGGAGGGGGCGCCTGTGGCCGGGGTGGGGGCTGAGCTCGGGGTGTCGTCCTCATCGGGAAGGGGGTGGGGGCTGGGTCACGTTGAGGAGCCTGCGCTGAGGATCTCTCTGTTCTCCCCCTCTTTAGCTCTGAGTTTGGGGCTCCCGTGTCCGTCCCTGTGCAGGAAATCCTGGACGTCATCTGCCGGACGCTCAGCATCAGTGTGAAGAACATCGTGAGTGGAGCTGGGGCCCCGGGCGGAGAGAGAGCAGCGTGGGGGCAGCGCTCCCACAGCAGTGTCCTCCCCGAGGCTGTCCGGCCAGCCCCGTCTCCCGTCCGGATGCCGCCGCTCCCTGTGCTTGTCCCCACACACGTGCCTGTCGGAGCGCATTCGCTCATGGTTTTCAGGACCCGTCCAGCAGATGCTTCCCCCGGGGAGGGTGAACCTGGGGCTCTGCTGGGTCACTGTTGAGAGGTTCAGCCGTGCTCCCCGTCATCCTTTCTCACTGGTCTGTTTTAGAGGACGGGGTCTGTCTTGTTGGGCCAGCTGGGCACGGGGGCAGGCTCCCTGCGTGTGCACGGGTCTCCGTGTTTCCCTTTCCCCCCTGCCGCCCCCTTACTCCTCCTGTATTTTCCTGCAGAGCTTGCTCGGAGACGGTCCTCTGCGGCTGCTACTTCTCCCCTCCATCCACCTAGACGCCTTGGACCTGCTCTCCGCACTCATCCTCGCGTGAGCGGGAGGGGACAGGGTGTAGTGAAGGGACGAGGACGGGCCGGGAACGGAGGTCACTGTTCTGTCTTCACCCCCAGGTGTGGAGGCCGCCTCTTGCGCTTCGGGGGCCTGGTCAGCCGCCTGCTTCCCCAGGTCCTCAATGCCTGGAACCTGGGTAGGGATACCCTCTCGCCAGGCCAGGAGAGGCCTTACAGGTGACCGTGAAGGGGAGGGCACGGACCGCGGAGGCTGGGTGGGGGCTCCGAGGAGGACCCGGCCTGCGGCGCCCCCCTCACGGGCTGCTCTCTGCCCCCCCCACCCCACCCCCCCGCAGCACCGTGCGGACCAAGGTGTACGCGGTGCTCGAGCTGTGGGTGCAGGTGTGTGGGGCCTCGGCGGGAGTGCTGCAGGGGGGCGCCTCGGGAGAGGCCCTGCTCTCCCACCTGCTCAGTGACATCGCCCCGCCGGCAGACGCTCTGAAGGTGAGCGGGGCGCCCGCCCCGGCCGGAGCGGGCCTGCGGCGCCAGATGCCGCCTCCCGCTGCCGCCCGCCTCTGTGCCTCTGTGCCGGCCGCCCGGTGACCCAGGTCTCCCCTCCCCCAGCTGCGCAGCCCGCGGGGGAGCCCGGACGGGGGGCTGCAGAGCGGGAAGCCCAGCGCTCCCAAGAAGCTGAAGCTGGATCTGGGGGAGGCCATGGCCCCGCCCAGCCACCGGAAGGGGGACAGCAACGCCAACAGTGACGTGTGCGCGGCCGCGCTGAGAGGTGGGAGGGGCCGTGCCCCGCAGCCCCGGGGGGGGGGTAGGGGAGGGGGGTCACGGACAGGGCACCTGCCCCAGATCGGGCTCCCGGCCCTCCCGCTGGCTCTGCAGGCTCCCGTTCAGCTCCGCCTGCCGCGTTCCCTTGCGGCTCCGGCGGGGCTGCGCCGTGGGGCTTCCGCTCTCCCCACGCGGCGCTCAGGGCCGTCCCCTCGGGGCTTGTGCGCTGCCGTCCCCGGACCCGTGGGCGCACGTGTGCAGCGCGTCTCCTCGCTCGTCGCACGCGGCCGGGGTGGAGGAGCCCGGCGGCGGCGGTGGCGGAGTTCCCGCTCCGCGTGGGCTGCGTGCTCCCTGCCGCCGCCCGCCCGCCCCTGAGACGCCGCCGCCTCCTCCCGCAGGCCTCAGCCGGACCGTCCTCATGTGCGGGCCCCTCATCAAGGAGGAGACTCACAGGGTCAGTGGAGCTGGGGGGCACTGCTCGCGCGGGGGCCGCCCCCAGAGCGGGGGCGTTCGGCCCCGAGGGCCGGCCCTGCAGGAGCGGCGGGGGTCCTCGCGCCGCCTCCAAGTGCGCCCCGTGTTCTTTGCAGAGACTGCACGACCTGGTCGTGCCCCTGGTCATGGGGCTGCAGCGGGGCGAGACCCTGGGCAGCTCCCCGTACACCAGCTCCCGCTGCCGCCGGGAGCTCTACCGCCTGCTGCTCGCCCTGCTGCTGGCGCCCTCCCCGCGCTGCCCGCCCCCGCTCGCCTGCGCCCTGCACGCCTTCTCCCTCGGCCAGCGGGAGGACAGCCTCGAGGTAGCTGTCCCCGGGGCCGCGCCCGCCTCTCGGGGGAGCCTGGGCCCGCCCTCCCTGGCGCCTGAGGCTCACGGCCGCCCTTCGCCTCTTCCCAGGTGTCGTCCTTCTGCTCCGAAGCACTGGTGGTCTGCGCTGCCCTGACCCACCCCCGGGTTCCTCCCCTGCAGCCCGCCGGCCCCCCCTGCCCCACGCCTGCCCCCGTCCCCCCTCCTGAGGCCCCGTCTCCATTCAGGGCCCCCCCTTTCCATCCCCCGGCGGGCCCCCTGCCCCCGGCGCGGCCCGGACCTCCAGCCACAGCCAACCACTTAGGCCTCTCTGTGCCAGGCCTGGTGTCCGTACCCCCCCGGCTCCTTCCCGGCCCTGAGAACCACCGGGCAGGCTCAAATGAGGACCCCGTCCTCGCCCCTAGTGGCACCCCTCCGCCCGCTCTGCCCCCGGATGAAACTTTTGGGGGCAGAGTGCCCAGACCGGCCTTCGTCCACTACGATAAGGAGGAGGCGTCCGACGTGGAGATCTCCTTGGAAAGCGACTCAGACGACAGCGTGGTGATTGTGCCTGAGGGGCTGCCGCCCCTGCCGCCCCCGCCCCCCTCGGGCACCACACCCCCACCTGTGGCTCCAGCCGGGCCACCCACGGCCTCCCCTCCTGTGCCAGCCAAGGAGGAGCCCGAAGAGCTTCCCGCGGCCCCGGGGCCTCTCCCGCCCCCGCCGCCCCCCCCTGTGCCGGGCCCCGTGGCGCTGCCGCCCCCCCAGCTGGTCCCTGAAGGGACTCCTGGGGGCGGAGGACCCCCCACCCTGGAGGAAGACCTGACAGTTATTAACATCAACAGCAGTGATGAGGAGGAGGAGGAAGAGGAGGAGGAAGAAGAAGAGGAAGAGGAGGAGGAGGAGGAGGAAGAAGATTTTGAGGAAGAAGAGGAGGATGAAGAGGAGTATTTTGAGGAGGAAGAAGAGGAGGAAGAGTTTGAGGAGGAGTTTGAGGAAGAGGAAGGGGAGCTGGAGGAGGAGGAGGATGAGGAGGATGAGGAGGACGAGGAGGAGTTGGAAGAGCTGGAGGAGGCCGAGTTCGGCCCGGCAGGAGGGCCGGCAGAAGAAGGGGGGCCTGCGCCCCCGAGCCCGGCCCCGGCTCTGCCCCCTGCCCAGTCCCCGACAGTGCAGCCCGAGCCCGAAGGGGAGCCCGGGCTGCTGCTGGAGGTGGAGGAGCCGGGGGCTGAGGAGGAGCCGGGGGCCCAGGCCGCCCCCACGCTGGCCCCTGAGGTGCTGCCCTCCCAGGGGGAGGGGCCGCGGGCTGCAGGGAGCCCCCCAGCCGGGCCACCCCCCCAGGAGCTTGTGGAGGAGGAGCCCTTGGCTCCCCCGACCCTGCTGGAGGAGGGGACTGAGAGTGGGGGTGACAGGGTGCCACCCCTCCCAGAGACACCTGCCGCAGAAGACGGGGAGGCCGAGGCGGAGGCCGAGACGGCAGCCCTCCAGGAGAAGGTGGGCGGGCGGGGGGTGCCCAGCCGCCGTGTCTGTCCCCAGCCCGACCCGCGTGTGTGTGTGACTGTTTCCAATTTTCTGTCTTTGTCTCTGAAGGAGCAGGATGACACAGCTGCCATGCTGGCTGACTTCATCGATTGTCCCCCTGATGACGAGAAGCCACCGGCGGCCCCAGAGCCTGATTCCTAGTCCTCTCTTGCACTCCCCCAGCCCCCTGCTTTCCAATAAAGTTATGTTCTGGGGTATCACCTGCCGCTCCCGCCTTTTGCACCACCGCGTCCCGGGCCAGAAGCCCCGCCGCCTGCCGGGCTTTTCAAGGCACCCGGAGCGCTCCCCCCGTGTCTGCGTGGCGTCCCGTGCTCTCTGTGCTCTCCGTGCTCTCCGTGCTCTGTGCTGTCCGACAGCCGGGCTGGGCCAGATTTTCCCACTGTTCGCCTTCCGTGCTCGCGGTGCACGGCGTGCTGGGCTCTCCATGTGGTTAGGACCAGGAGTGAGGACCCGGCGCTGCTTGTCCGGATCCAGCTGTGGGAACGTGTGGGAGGTCAGAGCACCGCGTGTCCCAGCGAGTGAAGGTGGGTAAACACGGACGGACACACACACACACACATTACCCGTCTCCCTTGGCCCGAAAGCGCAGGCTGGTTGTGATGGGATGTGGAAAAACGTGAAAGGTACGGAGGAGTCTGGGCCTTGACTCCTTGAGGTGTGAGGCCTGCTCCGGGCCTGGGTCTTCCAGTGCCCGTATCCTCCCCCCGTGGGAGTTTGAGAAGTCCGCCCGCGCTCTCCTCGTCCCAGCCAGTGTCATCCCCGTAAACACACTGACCCTCGGCCTCGTTGGGCCCCCCCGTGTGCGTGGGAGCGGGTAGGACACCCGTCCGCTGTGGTGTGAACATGAGCCGAATGCCTTGGAACTGCAGAAAGGGGAACGGGTATCCTGATGGGCCCCTTCAGTGACATTGGAGCCAATTTTTGGCAACTTACTCGGGTTTAAACAAATTTCCCCCCAACTTGGTATTTTGAGAAACCCCACCCCTGCAGAAAGGCTGGAAGAGGAGTGTGATCTTCATGTAGACTCACCGGTTGCAAACGTTCTCCCGTGTTCGTGTTCATGTCCACGTGGCTGTGTCGTGTACAGATGCACGTTTGTACGCACACGTGCATCTCTGCCCATCATCAGCCCGTTCACATCTGTACGTGTTTCTTTTCTTCGTGGGATCGTGTAAAAGTCAGTTGCAGACCTGGCCCTTTTCCTCTGAATTCTTCAATACTATTTCCTGAGATTAAGGACGTTTTTCTACGTAATCACGATACCACCATCAAACCTGAGAAAAGTAATTCAGTAATACTGCATGTAGACTGTGATACTCAAATTTCCTTACTTCTTGAAATGTCTTTAGTTTTTATTTTGATTCAAGTTCAAGAGGTGTTTCAGGGGCAAAGGGCCACTTGTGGCTTAAGGACTGCTGGAGGGATGGAGGTGTAGGAATCCTGCAAGAGTGATTTTTCAAAAATGGGAAGCAGCTGAATTCTGGAAAGTGTACGTGGATAAAGTAGACAATGACCCCGAGGAGGAGGATGGGACAGAAATTTTGTGATTAAGTTGTGTTTTGCGTAGATAATACATTCAGGTGGTTCAGCACTCAGCAGGGACCGGCGGTTGGTTGCAAGACCTTCTCGTCCCTGCTTGTCCGCCATAGTCCCCCAGAATGCAGCCTGGAGCAGCTCGGGGGGGGGGGGGGGGGGGGCGGATGTGTGCGTGCGGGGACGGGGATGTGCATGCAGGGACGGCTGCGAGCCTGGGGCCGGGTGTGAGCACAGGGGCAGGTGTGCACTCTGGGGCGGGTGTGTGCGCGGCGACAGGTGCACGGGTGGGTCCTGGTGTGGGCGCTCTGGGACGGGTGCGCGCGCGGGGCCCGGGGCGTGCGCGCACACGCAGACCTGTACGGCCTTCCCTTCAGTATTCCCAGAGGGTGCTTCGTTGTCGCTGGGGATGAAGCCGTTTCACCGAGTCGCGGGATCTGCTCCTTAACAGACACTGAGTACCAGTTACGTAGTAGGCGCTGCTTTCTCCTCAATACGTATTTTGGAAGTACTTCCAGATCACGGGAGATTCTGGAGAGAGCACAGAGGGGGCGGGGGCGGCCAGTTTCCCCTCGCGGTCGTGTGCATGGTTAGGGCACGATGTCGAGATGAGGGTTTGACGTTAGTATAGCGATAGGGCAGTTTCATCAGCCGGACGGAGGGCAGAAGTCCCCCCCCATGGGGCTGAGGGTCCAGGCGCTGCGTGGGGGGCAGGCAGCAGACGGGCACAGCGTGCGAGTGGGTGCCGAGTGCGCGGCGGGGACGGGGGAATAGGGGTGTGGGGGCGTGTTTTCAACATCTGATGAGAATTTTCAGATACTGAAAGTGGAAGGGTTTCCACAGAGAGCGCCCACGTGCCCACCGTGTTACTGCACCTGGGCGCGTGTGCATGCGTGCTTGGGTGCGCGTGCGTGTGTGCGTGCGCGTGTGTGCATGAGTTTAGGATGGTCAAGGGGCGTCTGTCCGCGTCCGCGCGTGTGTGCGTGCGTGCGTGCATCCTATGCGTGTGTGCGTGTGTGCGTGCATGGGTGAATCTGCGCGTGTGTACGTGCGTTTTAGGATGGTGAGGGGGATCTCGTCGTGTCCGTGCACGTGTGCACACGTTGCTCGTGTGTTTTAGGTAGGACAGTCCAGGGGGTCTCCCAGAGAGGGATGGTGAATAAAGGGCCAGAAGGAGATGACGGGAGGGCAGTGCGGGGCTGGGGGGGGGCTGTCTCCTCGCCTCCAGCACAGCAGGAAAGACGTCCTGAATCAGGACCGTTCTTGGGGTGTGGAAGGAAAGCAGGGGGGCTGGTGGGGCGGAGAAAGGGGATGGAGTCAGACAGGTGGAAGGCTGGGAGCAGGAGGGGGCGGCGAGTGGGGAGGGCGGGGAGGCTTTGGGCAGACCACGTACTAGAGATTTTTTTGTTTGTTTTGTTTTGTTTTGCTTTTTTCAGATTTTTAACTTAAATTCAATGTAGTTAACGTACAGTGTATTATTAGTTTCAGGGGTAGAGGTCAGTGATTCATCAGCTGCATATAACACCCAGTGCTCAGTACATCACGTGCCCTCCTTCCTGCCCGTCACCCAGTTACCCCCTCCCCCCACCCCCCTCCCCTCCAGCAACCGTGTTTGTTTCCTAGAGTTAAGAGCCTCTTATGGTTTGTCTCCCTCTCTGCTTTTGTCTGATTTTATTTTTCCCTCCCTTCTCCTATGATCCTCTGTTTTGTTTCTTAAATTCCACATATTAGTGAGATTATATAATTATCTTTCTCTGATTGACTTAATTCACTTAGCAAAATACCTTCTAGTTCCATCCATGTAGTTGCAAATGGCACAATTTCATTCTTTTTAATAGCTAGCTAATAATTCCATTGTATATATACATCACATCTTCTTTCTCCATTCATCTGTCGATGGACATCTGGGCTCTTTTCCATAGTTTGGCTATTGTGGACATTGCTGCTATAAACATTGGGGTGCAGGTGCCCCTTCGAATCACTATGTGTCCGTCGGATAAATACCCAGTAGTGCAATTGCTGGGTTGTAAGGTAGCTCTATTTTTAACTTTTTGAGGAACCTCCACACTGTTTTCCAGAGTGGCTGCACCAGCTTGCATCCCCACCAGCAGTGCAGGAGGTTCCCCTTTCAGTAGGAGTTCTGTTTGACCAGCACTTGACCACTCTTGGAAAGTGGATGCAAAGGAGGGTCAGGCTGGGAACAGGGATGCCAGTCTCTGGGGGTGGACGGTGTAGAAGTGGTTGAAATCCAGTTAACGTTTGAGGATCTTGTCAATGAATTTGAAGGTGGTTCTATGCCGGTTCATACAGAGTCTCCTTGTTCTGCCTGGAGTGTCGTCTACCGTCCTTTACTTAACCATCCTGGCTGCCGAATCTCCAGGGCAGTTCCCTGGCTTTTGCTGCCACAAAACAAACAAGCGTGTACGTGTGTACAGATGACGTGTGCACACGAGTATTGGTGTGTGGGACCAACTGCTAGAAACAGAATTGTGAGTCCTTTCTGGGGTGTGTCCCCGTGTTTGCCCCAGACCTTCCCCGGTGTGCGCAGCTGTAAGCAGCTGGGGGCTTGGGTCTCGAGCTGTGTATTACGTTTTCACCAGACACCGAGCGGGAAGGCTGTCGTGTGCTTGCCTGGGAGCGGTTCATAAGGATCAGGAGCTGGTTGTCTTTGGGATCAGGAGCTGGTTGTCTGGGATCAGGAGCTCGTTGTCTTTGGGCTCCTCTGTGGCGGAGGGAGAGGCTGTGGTTAGCAGACAGGGGGCTTCAGAGATGGGTGGGCGGTGCGAGGCGGGAGAGCCTGGCTCCTGCAGGTGACTTCGGTCCACGGCTGGAGCGGGGGCAGGTGCGGACGGAAGGAGGAGGCATGGGGACGCTGGCTCGGGTTCGTGGAGCCCTGGGAAGCTGTGTCAGGAGTTTGGGCTCTGTTCTCCAGGTGGCCGGCGTGGCTTTAACGTTGAACCTCGTGGAGAGAAGTGACTAGCTCTGTTTTCCTTGGGCTTTGGCAGGAGGAGAGCTGGAGCCCGGGAGACTGTTCAGGGAATGTGCAGTGGTCTCAGTGGAGGATGGTGAAGGTGACTCTGGGCAGTAGCCGTCAGCGGGAATGGGAGCTCAGGCTTCCCTGGCATCTGAGTGCCCTCTGGCCGGCGGTCCGGGCCTGGGCTGCCAGGTAGTCATGAACGCCTCATTTTCGGGGGCCCTTGCTAAAGGCTGGCTGGGCCTCACCTGGGAGCAGTCTCTGAGTCTGCTTGTCCCCAGGAATAGCCACGTGCCTGCCCCAGGCCGTAGCCTCTGGCCAGTGTCCTTCCTGCTTACTGTTCTCTAGAGATGGGCTTTGGGCCAGCCAGAGCTGGGAACTGTAGATAATCCCCCAAATGGCAGGGCCTGTCTCCAAGAGGGGAGTAGTTTTGGGTTTATTAAAGGCCTATGGCCCATAAGCAGGGTTGCAGGCGTTGGGGAAGTAATACATTATTCAAGGTGTTGGCACTGAGTCCGGCACCGAGTGAGCAGTACCTCCAGGAGAACAAGCAGCGGCGGGGGGGCGGGGGGGTTGTAGGGTCCAGGGCGGCAGAGAGATTAGGGAGTGCCGGGCAGCCAGGGATGGATGTGATTGGAGGGAGAGAAGTGGGCAGAGTCCGGAACCCTGAGCACACCCACATTTTAGGGGCAAGAGGAACCCTTAATGGGGAGAGAAGAGGCCACCGAAGGGCTGATGTCCCAGAAAATGAGAGAAGAGCTTCAAACGGGAGGGGAAAACCATGCTGTTGAGAAATGTCTGTGGGATTTGTCCCCCATCAGTGGGTTCAGGGAGAGCAGTCTCAGAAGGCTGATGGGGGCCCTGCTCCCCAGGAGAAGAGGGGAGGAGCCAGATTCTGCACGGGGAGGGGAGAGGAGCAGGTGGTGTAGTGAGGGGACCCCGGGTTTGCACCATCGCCTCTCCACCCAGGGCCTGTGGCCACCCACCTGCCCCTGGGGTCCCCTGCCCCCGCGGCCACCCAGTGGCCTCTGCCCTGCTCATGTTCTCAGTGGGTCCTGTATGCTGGGGAAGGGCGGCCCCTCAGCCTCACGTACGGTTCCTATCACCACCTCCAGGGAGACAGTTCCCCAGAGAGAACTCAGGGTCTGGGCCCTGGCCGTCGCTCACAGGGACAGCGAGCTGATGTTTTCAGAGGTCTTGGACCTCCTGCTAACAGCTTGCCTCCTGCCCCGTCTGTCTTGATCAAGCCCTACCCTGCTCCCCAGCCCACCCCTTTGTATCTCCCCACCAGCCGGTATGTATTGCTCAGCAGGACCGTGGTTTGCCCCGAGGGCTCAGTACTGTTGCACGGAGGAGCGAGTGACTGGAACAAGGGAGTGGGTGGCTGAGGCGGAGTCCCTGCAGGGCCCTGGGGGCGTCCCAAACACAGGCCCCAGTGCCCCGAGGAGCCCCGAGTGGGAGATAAGCAGACCTTACCTACAACATACGTGATCAGCTCCGCAAAACGCAGGGCGCCCTGCCCCAGCCCGTCCATGTGCATCGAGGGAGGGGACTGGCCACGGACGTCACCAAGCTGTCCTTCCTTGGCCATCTGAAGGGGCTCCCCCATTCGCCCCGCCTGGGGTCTGCTGCGGCCCTCCCCCTCCTCAGAGCCCCAGTGGAACAACAGAAGGATGGCCTGGGGCTGCCCCTGGAACCGCACTGGCCCTTGTCCCCTGCCTGGGCCTTTGTCTCCCGGGGTCCCCTTGGTCTGCAGCCCGAATGCCTGGTTCCCTCTCCCCTTCACTCTCTGATTCTCTGCCTGGGCCCTAGGGAGGGACGAGTGACCTCCCGACAGCCTGCCCAGTGGATTTCCCTGCAGAGTGGCCCGTCTGCGGCACCCTCCGCCCGGGGCTGGTGTGTGAGGCACTTCTCTGCGGTCCCCAGCAGGATGCGCAGCCCAGAGCGCGCCCGCGGACGGGAAGTAACTGCAGCTGTGTGTGGTCCGAGTTCAAGAGGAAGCTGCCTGGGGTTGGCCTCCCTGCGCCCAGGATGTACGCGTCTTTCCCAGGCCACGACCCGAGCTCTGCCCTGCACTTCCTCGCCTCCCCGATCCCTGCCAGGGTGCGCTGGGCTTGGCCTCTAGCTCCCGTGTGCTGGCACAGTGCTGAAGCCACAGTTTGGGGTCCCAAACACCAGGAATCTGAGTGCATTTACACTTGGACCATTCCAGTCCCTGTCAACCAGCCAGGAGATCACTTGGGCTCCAACAGGTGCCCTGGGGGGCGGGGGGGAGGACATGCTGGAGCCGCGGCTACAGCCCCCCCCTCCACACAGATCTCCGTCTCCTGGGAAAGAGAACGGCACAGTGGGAGCCCCAGGAGGGGGGTGGGTGGCGGGGAGACAAGGTGCCAGGGGGCACTGCTGCTCGCGCATCCGGGTCGGGGGCAGGCGTGCAGGGCAGAAAAAGGTGGAGGAACTGCACCAACCCCCCGCCCCCTGACCCTCAGGGAGCCCAGAAGCAGGACTTCCTGACATTCACACCTGGATTGTTTGTAGCAAACCAAGTACTTCAGTTACAAAGAATTTGTAGAACTTTGTAACTTAAAGAAATTTTGAAAAATAAGAAAAGTTAACAGTATCAGTACAACAGACAGCGGTGAGAACCCTTTCCCTTAGATTAGCCGAATAGTGGGAATCGGCCTCGCGCACTTGCTCTGTATCTTCTCCCGCGAGAGTAAATTGTATCCGCTTGCTTCTTCACCCTTAAATACTTGCACAGCCCCGAATATTTACACAGTATCTCAGACTGCAGACATTTTCCTCCACAGTCTGACAAAATTGTCAGCTCAGAAATGTAACAGCAGGGGCGCCTGGGTGACTCAATCGTTGAGCGTCTGCCTTCAGCTCAGGTCGTGATCCCGGGGTCCTGGGATCGAGCCCCGCATCGGGCTCCCTGCTCCGTGCGGAGTCTGCTTCTCCCTCTCCCCCTGCTTGTGCTCGATTTCTCTCTCACTCTCAAATAAGTAAATAAATAAAATCTTCAAAATAATAAGTAGCGGGTCCGGAAGGTTCCAGAATAACAGTTAAATAGCAGGTCCGCAAGGTTCCAGAATGTTAAACAGCGGCTCTGGAGGGTTCCAGAATGACAGGTAAATAGCGGGTCCAGAGAACAATGAATCCGGAAGGAAACAGGAAGTATGCCTCCATGAATGAGTGAATGAATGAATGAATGAATGGTGGCCTACTTTGACTAAATATAAATTAAAATTTAATATGTAGGTGTATTTTAAAGTTATTATAGAGACGTCACAACACAAGATCAGGAATAGGGTGGATTCCCCCCCAACACCGCCCCGCTCTCTGTTTGTTCCTGTTCCTCCGATTCCCATTGGTGACGCCTGCTAAGAGCAGCAAGGCTGTAAACAGTCCCAGACTTTCTCTTCCTGCACCTGCTGTCCAGACAGGTTCTGGCTTCCCCAACCCCTCCTTCGTGTTCCGCTCACTCGAGCGCCGGCCATGTTGTTACACGGGCACACGTGTCACCCCTGAGTTCAGAGGTCTCTTGGGGTGCAGGCCTCGGGGTTCCGTGGAGGCTGGAGGGCCAACAACAGAAGCAGGTTGCTGGCGAGAGAGTGTGTGTGTGTGTGTGCATCCCGGTGGCCGAGCGTCCCCACCCTTGACCACGTGGCCAGGCGCGGGGCGGGATCCTTGCTGGGAGCCTGAGAGCCTGTCAGTCCCGCCACCACCTGGGCTTTACGGCCTTCTCAGGAACAGGCACCTTGTTAGTTAAAGGCTGTAAATCTCCTGTCAGCTGGGATTGTTCCTGCTTCCGACTGGAGAAGAAGAAAGGGGTGAGGACTAACCCCAGAATCGGGTGTTCCGGCTACGACCCAGGAGACAGTGCGGTGGCCCCTGCCTTAGGGACCCAGGAACTGACACAGGTGGGCTCGGGGGTGGGAGGAGGGCACCTGTGACCTGGCCGGGGGGGGGGGGGGGGGGGGGGGGTGGCGAGGCTGAAATTCACAAGCAGCTGAAACAGACTAATTACTGAGACAAGTGAGGACATTCCAACATGGGCAAAATATTAGTAAGAGTATTCTTTCAGCTGTTAAATTTCTTTTTTTAAAAGATTTTATTGATTCATTAGAGAGAGAGAGAGCACGAGCAGGGGGAGCGGCAGGCAGAGGGAGAAGCAGGCTTCCCGCTGAGCAGGGAGCCCGATGCGGGACTCGATCCCAGGACCCCGGGATCATGACCTGAGCTGAAGGCAGTCGCTTCACTGACTGAGCCACCCAGGTGCCCCTGGGCCCACTATTCAACTGTTATTCTGGAACCTTCCTTCACCATCGTCATTGGGAATTCTCTGCACCTCTTCTCTGTTTCCTGGGTCCCATGCCTTCGTCTTTCTTGGTTTATTTCCTTATTTCAATGGAGAACATCCTCTTAACACTTTCTTAAGAAAGACTGCGTAGGATGTGAAATGTTTTTACTTCTTGCCTGTCTGGAAATAATCTCACTTGATCGAATATTTGGTCGCGTACGGGGGTGAGAGATTATTTTCCCCTCACGATCTTGTAGACATTTTCCCATTTCTCTTAGTTTCCAGTGTTGCCATTCAGAGGTTTTGATGTTATTTTGAGGCACTTTGTGACCTGCTTTAAGAACATTTTCTTTGGAAGGTTTTAGGATTTGTTCTTTGTCCCCAGCATTCTGAAATCCCCCAGTGGTGTGCCTGGGCCTAGGTGTTTGTGTTCGCTCCGTTGGCTTTTGGTGGGTTGTGTCGATCTGCAACTAACACTCTCTCAGTTCTAGAAAGTTCCCTTATTTGTAAGTTATCCTCACCTTTCCCTGTCTTCTCTTCCACTCAGGAAATCTTACTATTCTTTATCTCTTTCTGGGAAATTTCATGACTTTCTCCAACCCTTCTTTTGAAATTTTCATTTCTGCTATCATATTTTTATTTCCAAGGGCTCATCTCTGTTCCCTGAATGGCCCTTTTTAAAAAGATTAGTTCCTGTTCTTGTTTTGTGGCTGCGATATCTTATCTCTCTTTTGATTTTAATAATTCTTTTTAAGAGAGAGAGAAAGAGAGAGAGCAGGTGGGGGGAGGAGCCGAGGGAGAGGGAGAGAGAGAGTGTCAAGCAGACTCCCTGCTGAGCACGGAGCCCGATGGGGGCCTCGATCCCACAACCCTGAGATCATGACCTGAGCCGAAACCAAGAGTCAGACGTTTAACCCACTGAGCCACCCAGGCGCCCCGATAATTTTTTTTTTTTTTTTAGAGCACTTTCTTCAGCTCCCTCCTGTCTCACTTTTCTCCAAGTTCCCCTCTCGCTTGGTCTCTGTATCTTACCCTAGAAACTTCCCTCCAACAGCTGGTGGTGCTCGCCCCCCTTTCCTCTGAGAAGCAAGGCCCTGGAGACGCTGATTGGAGACTCATGCGCAGCCGTGGGACTCTGTGCTGGGGGGCTTCGCGGAAGGGGACCAGGTGCGGACCTGCTTGACTTGTGCTCGTATTTGCAGGTCGTGTGACCTGGCCGTGCTGTTTCCTCGAGCAGGAGCCCTCCTCTGTCTCACAGCCCGTGTGCTGGTGTTCTGGAAGCTTGGGTGGGGGGGCTGGGCGTCCCCTCGTCCGGTGGGTTGTTTTCAGCATAGAATGGCACCCGGGCTCCCAGTCACACCTGGTGTGCAGATGGAGGGGAAGAGATCCCCTGCCCTTAACGACTTTGAGCGTATTTTCCAGTGTCCAGTCCTACTCTCTATCCGTGCCTTCAGAGGTTCCGGGCGCCTTCGATTTCGGAGCCTTTTCAGGATATTCTGAGTCAGCAGTTGGCTTGCTTCTCGGGGTTCTAGAACCCCAGCTCTGCTCCCTCCATCCGTCTGGTTTTTCACCTTTTTCTAGTCTGTTATGGCAGGCAGCTCTTGACTGCTCCCAGGCGGCAAAATTGGTTGACATCTTTCATCTTTGGTTGTTGCCTCTCCTGCTGTCTTTATTCTTGTGGGTTTATATGTTTAAAATACTCCTTCACTGTCGCAGTGGGGCTTAAGGACGAAGGGGTGTAAAGGGGTTGGATCATCCATTCTTTATCAGAAGCATCTGTAATATCTCTTTGGACTGAGAAATGCCCTCATCGTGATTATAAAGGTCGGCTTTCCCAGGCCCAGTATGGAGTGGATGGATGTATCGTTTGTGGGGAAATGTTTATTTTATATTCCACGTGCTGTGTGTTGAAGGAGGCTGTAGTGACCTCTCCACAACCCTACTTCTTGACCCACCCTCTGCTCTTCGCCTTGGGGAGGGAGGGGCTCCGGTTCTTCTAGGGCTCCCTTCCTCCTCTGCTCAGGGACCACAGACTAAAGGATCGCAGTGGGGTGTACTTCAACTCAGCCTGCATCTATGAGCACTAAAGTGGGAACGGTCTGGGACTCGGGAAACAAGGTCAGCAGAAGCACCAAGATAAAGCTTTCCTATCAGTGGGTGGACGTGCGATGTCTCCAAGGATGGGGGCAGGATGGAAGGAGGGAGCGCCACAGCAGGACTCTGGAAACCACCCTCCAGGACAGGCTGCTCCCCGGGTGAACTCATTCTTCAGGAGAAGTCTAGGCTCTTATGGGACGGGGTGCATCTTCCCTACGTGAAACTCAAGGCACATTCTAAATCGGTGGTAGGGATACCCCAGCAGTCAAGCTAGCGTGCTTTCTCCTTCCAATCCCTGAATCCTAAGATTTGTGGATGTGTTAGAAATGCTCCTGGCAGGGCGCCTGGGTGGCTCAGTCGTTAAGCGTCTGCCTTCGGCTCAGGTCATGATCCCAGCGTCCTGGGATGGAGCCCCGCATCGGGCTCCCTGCTCGGCGGGAAGCCTGCTTCTCCCTCTCCCACTCCCTTGCTTGTGCTCCTGCTCTCGCTGTGTCTCTCTCTGTCAAATAAATAAATAAAATCTTAAAAAAAAAAAAAAAAAAAGAAATGCTCCTGGCACAAAGACCCCATCTCCGTCCTCGCAGACCCTTCAGGTGGTGACGTTTGTCAGAGATCCTGGTGAATGTGTGACCTGACCTATTCTTCCAGCTCCTTTTCCTGTGAACATAATCTGTCTTCAATTAGAACATTGAAAAGGGTTTTGCTTAATTTAGTCTCTTAGAGTCTTGGGGCTCTGGTTACCTGAGATTGAATCCCAGGTGTTTCCAAAATTCCACAGCCACACATTCCTTATGTCGTAGTGGGTTTGGGGGTGGGGTCTCAGGTTCTTACTTCATCCTTCACTTTTTTTTTTTTTTTAAAGATTTTTAAGCATTTTCTACGTGGCATGTTTCGTTTATAACGATTTCCCAGACCTCACTCCCGCATTAAAACACTCGGGCTTTACAAAGAACTCTGGAGTTCTCCAATTAACCGCGCCGCCTCCCTGAGCCCCACGCAGCGGGGGCCCCACTGCAGGGCGGTCGCCGTGCCTCCCGCCGAGCCTCAGGCGTGTTTTCCTTGGAAAACTGTGAGATGCTGGCTGAGAGAGGGTTCCGCTCCGCTCCGCTCGCTCCTTCCTGCATTTTCGGGTTCCGGATGAAGGATTTCGTTTTGTCTCAAGGTTGGCCTGCCGATATTCACACAGCCCTAAAAGTTTTCAGCTTGTGAAGTCGGAGTTCACCCACTGATTTAAAAAAAAAAAAAATCCGTGCATCTTTGGCTCGCACCTGAATTTGGTTTTCCTTGAAATACATGATGATTTTTACAGTTTGTCTGCCAAGAAAACACAGGGTCAGGTCACTTTATCATGTCCTCATCTCTCTTTTTGTCAAGAGACCGCATCATTAGGTAACAGCGTTAGCTCTGAGCTTAGCATCATGTAGCCGAATAGTTAACTTTCTTTTGATTTTGAAAGATTCGGAGTGAAAAATATCCTGCATTTCAAACAATAAATGCATTCTCTGGCTACAAAGAGACAGAAAGATGTCAGTAACTGAGCTGTCATTAAGTATTTATTCATTCATCTGCTATGTTATTTTTTGGTCGATATGTGTATCCTGGAAGTCGGCTGAAACCTCCCGGCCCTTGTACTTTAGGTTACGTTTCCTTGAACTGCCTCCCTCGGCTGCCGAAGGAAGAGAATCTTTATCCCTTTACCCTGTTTTGTTCTCTCTTGAAAAAAGATTTTCTATCACTAAAAGATTGCTACACAAATTCTGGCCCCGGGTGAGGAGGAGACTGAGCACAGCATGTCTCTGTGGGCCCTGGGCCTCCCCTGCCGCGGCCTAGTCTTGGAAGTGACAGGGTATCACTTCCATCCTATTCTTGTGGCTGAGGCACGCACAGAGGTCTGCTCAGGTACACAAGAAGGGGAGCTAGACCCCACCATTCCGCGAGAAGAGTATCGGTATCAGAGAAGAGCACGCGGGATGTTACATAGCGCTGTGGAAATATTCGGAAAAACGCAGCCCGTCACAGTCCACCCCCTGAGCGCACCCCACACCCCTCCCATGTGCAAAGTACTCTCATCCCATGTTGGCAACAGCTTAAAATTGGGGTCTCATCCAGGTGTGGGTGGTCTCTCAGGTGTGGCTACTGGATTAGGGCTCCCACCGTGGCTCTTGGCTTTCCTCTTGTGGGTCATCTTTCCTTTCCCATAAATAGTAGCCCATGTTCGTAGGTGAGTCCTTTTCTTAGCCTGATTCTCACCTATAGAAGGTTGCGGGTCCAGTGTTCTCTTTTCTGTTGGTCTTGTTTCTGTTCTTTTCAGTTCAAGCTCATATAATTAAAAAAGAAACAAAAAACTTCGTGGGTGTCGTATGCATCAGTTATAATCCAGTCTAGTAGACACCGTCCATATGCAGACCTCCGTGATAACCCTTTTTCTAGCGTGGGGCTCCTTACCGTTAACATTCTTAAAAGCCCTATTATTTTAACAGAGAAATTTTGCTGGACCTACCCTTAAGATCCTTAAAGGCCTTTGTCTGAGGCCCCACCTTGAATCTTTCTGAGGTCTTAACCATTATCAGACAGTTACACCTTTGGCTTACTCCTTAGAATGTGTTTTCCCGAAAATGCCCTGCAGTGGGTCTCTGCCCAGAAGACATCTTCTTAATTTTGGTGTTGTTGCTCATCTGGAGTGGATGAGACTAAGAGATCTAGTTTTGAGCCCAGCAAGCCCTGGGTCATTCATACATAACATTTCATCTTTAATTTAACCTCTCCCCTCCTGCATTTTATCACGGGGGGCGAGAGTACTCTGTCTGAGGGCCTCCTTGCATCACAGAGTTTACTAGATACAGTTCCCACTCTCCAGGGTACTGTGGGAGGACGGAGTCCCCACTATTATGCAATGATACTTCATGCATGACAAGACTTCCCCTACTTTCATAAGCCCTTCCTGGATTCTCCAGTAATACCTTTCTGACTTTCCATCAAGCTCCCACCAACCGCCTCCCTGAAGGCTGTAGGCTCCTGCCCAACACCTGGTCCTAAAGCCAACTCCATGCCTTGGGGTTTTGTTTCAACAGCACCCCACTCTTGCTACCGAAATCTGTTCCGGACAAACCATATCAGAAGCCAGCTTGAATTCCGAACTGCTACTGAATTTGCCTTGAAATGAACATGTATAGTTGGGTCAGGTGTACAGCTGGGAATTCTTAAAATTTACCTTCATGTAGACTACAACACTGGTTGAAAATAAGTAATAAAAAGCCCTCAGGTGTCCAAATATATACCATAAAAGTCACCCCTTTAAAGTGTATATAATTCGGGGGCGCCTGGGTGGCTCAGTCGTTAAGCGTCTGCCTTCAGCTCAGGTCATGATCCCGGGGTCCTGGGATCGAGCCCCGCATCGGGCTCCCTGCTCAGCCGGGAGCCTGCTTCTCCCTCTCCCACTCCCCCTGCTGTGTTCCTGCTCTCGCTATCTCTCTCTCTGTCAAATAAATAAATAAAATCTTTAAAAAAAAAAAAAATAAAAAAAATAAAGTGTATATAATTCAGTGGTGTTTAGTTTATCCACAGTTATGAACCATCACCACTAATTTCCAAACATTCTGCCGCCCAAAAAGAAAACCCATACATGCAGTTTCTTCTCAGCCACACCCCCCGCCCCGTTCCCCACCCCCACACTTCTTCCTTTCCCCTCAAACCCGGGAAACCATGGATCTGCTTCCTGTCTCTACGGATTTGCCTCTTCTGAGCATTTCACATACACGGAATCATGTGATACGTGTCCTTTTATGTCTGGTTTCTTTCACTTGGCACCATGTTTTCAACACTCATCCATTGCATGTATATGTTATTACAATGTAACAATAGCCCCTGGCAAGCCCTAAACACTGAACAAAATCCAAATGCACCTGACTACCTGAGGAGCTTGTGACGTCAACAAAGGCATCAGATTGGGACAGGAGCCCAAACCGGAGGAATGATGTGTCACCGGGGGACTTTCCCTGCTTCCTTGCTCGTGTATGTTGACGCTGACCTGAGAGTGGCCTCGGTACGGGTTGTACGGCAGGGAGGAACGGTCAAGATATGGAGAGAAACTCTGTTTTTTTGGCCGTAGAACTAAGAAAAGAAGCTCCCTCAAGCTCGGGGGTGTGGCAGTAACTCTCCCTTTTAAAAAAATTTTCTTTTCCTCTCTTGGTTGTGGCCCAGTGAGGCTGGAGTCACAGAGTCGTGGCGTGGGCCCCTAGAACTGAGAAAACCCACGTTTTTGGCTGGAGGAACTGGAAAAGGGAGATGCGATGGTGGAGGACTGTGGGCGGCAAGGCTCCATGACTTTTTCTGCTTTGTTTTCTCTCCACTTGGCCCCGGGGGCAGCCCCGTCATGCAGAGGTCTGGCAGCATAGATGACCAACCCTGGAGGAGAAACCCCTTCTTTCAAGCAAGAGGACGTAAAAATAGATCCCTGGAGGTTGAAGAGGGCAGGGAACATCTTGGGGAGAAGAGCGCCGGAGCAGAGGAAGCCCTAGTTGTGTGTATGGATTTACCCAGATCCTGGGTTCATCACAGAGCTGTGTGTGCATAGGACAGACCCAGAGTAGGACAGCCCAGCAAAGGCTTTGGAAATTCCATTAACACTGAAGTCACAGCTCACAGACGGTGAGGCAGAGCTTGATGTCTGAACCTAAGCAGGTCAATTGTCTGCTAAATCAAAACAAACCAATAAATATCAACATCCTCCGGAGGATTTTCACAGGACGTAGAGTCTCACAATGTCTAGGGAACAATCCAAAGTCCCACAAAGAGATGAGAGAAGAAATTTGGTGCAGAAAATATATTTGAATAACAGATGAAAACTCTCCAAATTTAGTGAATGACAAAAATGGACAAATTCAAAAAGCTCAGCAAACCCCAAACAAGATGAACTCAATAAAGCCATGTCCAGACAACAAATTATTGAAAATCAAAGATTGAGGGGGGGAAAAAAAAGCCCCTCTTTAAAGTTGCTGGAGAACAAGGACTCAGAGCAAGAGTTCGAATGATTTTGGGTTTCTCATTAGAAGCAAAGAAGCCACAAGACTGTTGAATGAATCCTTCAAGTATTTAAAGAAAAGACCTATCAACCCAGAATTCTATTTCCAGTGAAAAATCCCTCAGGAATAATGGCAAAATGAAGACATTTTTATTTATTTTTATTTTTTTAAAGATTTTATTTTATTTAAAAAAAAGATTTATTTCAGAGACAGAGAGAGTGGGACCGAGAGTGGGGGGAGGGGCAGAGGAAGAGGGAGACTATCTCCAGCAAGTCTGAGCGGGGAGCCTGGAGCCCAACGTGGGGCTCAATCTCACAACCCTGAGATCATGACCTGAGCCGAAGTCAAGAGTAGTCAGACACTCCACTGACTGAGCCACAGAGGCACCCCTGAAAGATTTTATTTTTAAGTAATCTTCACACCCAATGTGGGGCTCACACTCATGACCCTGAGGTCAAGAGTTGCACACTCCAATGAATCATGAGAGATGATGGATTCTGAAAAACAAACTGAGGGTTCTAGAGGGGAGGGGGGTGGGGGGATGGTTAGCCTGGTGATGGGTATCAAAGACGGCACGTTCTGCATGGAGCACTGGGTGTTATACGCAAACAATGAATCATGGAACACTACAAAAAAAAAAAAAAAAGTTGCACACTCCATGACTGAGTCAGCCAGGTGCCCCAGAATGAATACATTTTTAGCTGAAAGAAAATGAGAATTTGTTGTCATAAGACCTGTTCTACAAGGAATGAAAAAGGAAGTTCTTTTAGGCTGAAGAAAGATGACACCAGAGGGAAACTTGTAAATTCAGGAATGAAGGAAGAGCGACAGCAATGGTACATATCTACGTAGTATATTTAACTATTTTCTTTGTCTCCAGTTATTTAAAATATGTATTGGCTGTTAAAGCAAAAATTAGTACATTGTCTGGGTGGGGTGCTGCATGTATGTAGATGTTGTCTATATGACAAGTATAACATAAAAGGGGATGAAGGGACTTACATGGTTGGAAGGCTATTTTTACTTCAAGTGGCAAAAATATTAGCTCTAAGTAGAATGTGAAAGATTAGAGATGTCTATCATAATTCCTATAGCACCTCCTAAATAATACAAAATAAGATGGCCCAAAAGCCAATGGGTAAATTAAAATGCAATACTAAAAAATACCCCAATGTCCCCAAAAGAAGACAGAAAAGGGGGAACAACATAAGACTGAGAGAACAAACAGAAAGCAATAAAATTATAAACTTGAATTCAACCATATTAATAATTATATCAAATGTAAATGGGTTAAAATACCAATTAAAGACAGAGATGATCGGAATGGATTTTAAAAAGACCCAAGTATAATCTGTTTATAATAAATCCACTGTATAAAAAAAAATAAAAAATAAAAAAAATAAATCCACTGTAAATATAATGACATAAATAGGTTAAAAATAAAGGAGTTGAAGAAGATATACGATGAAAATACTAGTAGAAAAAATAGAGTGACAATATTAATATTAGAAAAACTAGGTTTCCTTATAAATGAGTTCAGTAAGGTGGCAGGATACAAAATCAACATACAGAAATCCGTTGCATTTCCATACGCTAATAATGAAGCAGCAGAAAGAAAAATTGAGAAAACAATCCCATCTACAATTGCACTGAAAATCATAAAGTATCTAGGAATAAACTTAACCAAAGAGGTGAAAGACCTGTACTGTGAAAACTATAAAACATGTATGAAAGAAATTGAAGACAACACAAACAAATGGAAAGACATTCCATGTTCATAGATTGGAAGAAGAAATATTGTTAAAATGTCCATACTACCCAAAGTACTCTGCAGATTTAATGCAATCCCTATCAATATGCCACCAGCATTTTTCACAGAACTAGAACAAACAATTCTAAAATCTGTATGGAACCATAAAAGACCCTGAATAGCCAAAGCAATCTTGAAAAAGCAAAGCAAAATTGGAGGCATCACATTCGAGATTTCACATTATACTATAAAGCTGTAGTGATTTTTATATAGTGATCGGTTTTACTGATAAGAGCAGAAATCAGCTCTTATATTAAAAAACAGAATAAAGAAAAAAAATCAGAGAAACTGAGAGCTGGTTCTTGGAAAAGATCAATAAAATCCATAAACCTTTAGTCATGACCTAGAAAACAGACAAGTGACAGGTTAGCAATATCAGAACTGACATCAGAGACATCACATTTAAACATCAACTTTAGGGCGCCCGGCCACGGTAGGTGGAGTGTGAGACTCTTGATCTCGGGGTTGTGAGTTCAAGCCCCACATTGGATATAGGGATTACTTAAAAAAAAAAAAAAAATCTTTTTTTTAAATTTATTTTTTTTAATTAATTAATTTATTTTTTAAGATTTTATTTATTCATTTGACAGAGAGAGACACAGCGAGAGAGGGAACACAAGCAGGGGGAGTGGGAGAGGGAGAAGCAGGCCTCCCGCTGAGCAGAGAGCCCGATGCAGGGCTCGATCCCAGGATCCCGGGATCATGACCTGAGCCAAAGGCAGACGTTTAACAACTGAGCCACCCAGGTGCCCCCAAAATAAAATCTTAAAAAAAAAAAATCAACTTTGGGACACCTGGGTGGCTCAGTTGAGCATCTGACTCTTGGTTTCAGCTCAGGTCATGATCTCAGGGTCGTGGGATTGAGCCCCGCATTGGGCTCCACACTCAGCGCAGTTTGCTTGAGATTCTCTCCATTGCCCCTCCCCCATCCAGCATTCTCTCTCTCTAAAATAAATAAATAAATCTTTAAAAAAATCAACTTTGAACCATTCCTCACACCTCACACAAAAGTTAACTCAGAGCGAATCACAGACCTAAATATAAAATATATGAAATAATAAAACTTCTAGAAGAAAGCATAGGAGAGAGTCTTTTGGCCTTTTGTGAGAAAGGCAAACACAATGCACAAAAGGAAAAGACTGATAGAGTGTACATCCCCATAATTAAAATTATAAATACTTAACAAATAATCAAACACGTACGCTCTGCTAAGGACCCTGTTAAGAGATGAAAAGTCACCCTTGCTTCCTGAGACAGTTCTCGTTGGGAGAAAGCATTTGCAAACTGAGCATCTTATGAAAGACTGACATCTAGAATATATATATATATATTCTAGATATATATCTATATATCTATATATCTATATATATATCTAGAGTAGATGTATCTAGAGTAGAGTAGATATATATCTAGAGTAGAGTAGATATATATCTACTCTAGATATATATATATATATATATATTCTAGATATAGATAGATAGATAGATAGATAGATAGATAGATAGATAGATAGATGATAGGTATCTTCAGACTCAACAATAAGAAAATAAACAGCTAAACAAAACATGGGCAACAATTTAACAGGAACTTCACCAAGAAAGATAGACAGATGTCAGATAAGGACATGAAAGGATGCTCAGTATAGTGAGTCATTAGCAGAATGTACATGCAAAGTAAAGGCAAAATAGCACACAACTGTGCACCTGTTGGACAAGGCTGGGCGCCACCCACCGCCGTCTCCCCCGGGCTGATAACACCGCGTGCAGGCGAGGACGCAGAGCGACTGGAACTCTCACACACTGCTGGCGAGAGACTGGCTACCAGAGGACAATGGCCAGAAGGACATAGAAAAATAGAACTCTGGTCTACAACCCCTGTAGCCCCCAGTCCAGAAAGCCAAACCACAACCTCTGAGCAACTGGCCCCGAATAGTCCCGATTTGGCCCATAACTACCAGCTTCTCTGAGTTTTGCCCCTACTTCCAATTTAGCACCAACTGGAGAAAGACAAATTCCTACCCCCCTCACCAGTCACATAGGATGTCCCGTTTCTGGTTAGTCTGCTTACAGCTTTCCCATGCCAGCCGCCTCCCATCAGAAGAGAGCTGAAGCCTTCCCTTTCTTCGACTGTAAAGTTTCCAACCACCCTGCCGGCCTTTGAGTCTCCGCCAACCGCAAATGATGGTGGCCCACTCCCTTGCAATACGGCAAGCTCTGAATAAATAGCCTCTGTTTATTCTCATTTGGGTGACGTTTTTTTCTTTCCACGCTGATGGGAATGCAAAATGGTACAACCACTATGGAAAACTGTCTGGCGGTTTCTTATAAAGTCAAACATACACTTACCCTATGATCCAGCGACCCCACTCCTAGGTATTTATCCAAGAGAAGTGAATACTTAGTTTCACACAGCAACGATATTTATAGCGCCTTTATTTATAATGACCAAAAAATATAAACAACCCAGCGTCCTTCAACTAGACAATGGAATCCTGTTTCAGCAGAAGGAACAGAGTGGAGGCAGATCAATTTTAAGCATGGCTTAAATGCTTCCTGAAAACCTCTACTCTCTTAAGGAATGGGGTGCCTACAGAGGCTGGGAAA
The DNA here is from genome assembly GCF_964656455.1 of Halichoerus grypus. Classification (NCBI taxonomy): domain Eukaryota; kingdom Metazoa; phylum Chordata; class Mammalia; order Carnivora; family Phocidae; genus Halichoerus; species Halichoerus grypus. The sequence continues at coordinate 151,527,700 of NC_135713.1, forward strand.
TACTGGATGTTGTTATTTCGCCAGAGAATTTCTTAGGCTCAGAGGCTCTGAGTTCACATAATGACATGCACACAGCTTACTCTTGGAACAGTCCATTTGAGATTGTTCATCCATTCCCTGAAGGCTAAGGCTGATGTCAGGGCAGTTACACAACTCCCCCTTGTCTTTGAAGTGGATTTCCCAGGACCTCAGAGACTTGTGTGGGATTAGGATCAATGACCTGGCATCAGTAATCTAAGATTTGGCAATAGTAGGGGGAGTGCCCTCCTGACTCAGGACCAACATGTAGCTGGCTACACCGCCTTCGTTCAAACGATCCTGGATGGAACCTCAAAATGTAGCATCAAGGTCAATTAGGGACATCCCTGTCCTTAACATCCTAAGGGAAATTTTCTTATTCCGTCCCCCCCAATTTTCGTGGCCTAGAGAAATCCAAAAGTTTCCCCCAAAATTCTGGGGGAGTCTTCAGACTAGTGGCCTTGATATACTTCTTGCCTCTCATCCCAGCACCCAATATGGAGTCTCTGGGTGGCCCTTCAGTAAACTTGGATGCAAAATTCAGTTCCTTCACTCGAAGTCACATCACATCAAGCATTTCAGAGTATTAATGGAAGGTCCAGAGGTTTATCAGAAGAAACTCATGATGCAGCACAGAGCATTCAGCAAGCTCTCTGCCTTCTCAAATCCCTCTACCTTTCTCCATGACTGTTGGGAACAATATATATAACCCATTAAATTATATTGCTGGGCTCTGCTTGGATGGAATAATAACTTGTCAAGTACAACATTAACATATGTGTTTTTATGGTCCTGGCATTTCCTTCCACAATTTCAGGAGGGCCTTACTGTATTTGAGTCTCGGTTTTGGATTTCTGACACAAAGGGATTGGGAAGGGCTTCCATGCATAGGTGATGGCCATGGGGGAAAACTAACGCATGAGGATTGGGAGGGGCCGCAGAGAGGAGCAGGGTCAGCATCCAAGGTCCCCTCTGCCCTTGATTTGAGGACACCATCTCTTGTCACACGGGGACAGAGGGGAGCACACAGAAAGGACAAATGGACATCACCTGCGTGGAAGAGCTTTTCTGGGTGTCCATGCCTGTCCCTTTGATTGCAGCTGATGTGCCACATACTGACTGGGTCCCTGAAAACCCTGCTCAACCCCTGTCTGAATTATCCCAGGAAGGTGGCCCTTCTTGCAACATCAACATTGTTTGTCAATTGCTTTGTTGATAGATCAGTTTTCTAACAACGCTTCCATGGTCTTGGTGAAATCTCTTCTTCAGCACTTGGGGAGTTTCCCTGGGAGCCAGTTGGATGGGCAAGGTTGGTATCTGGTGCTAATAAGGGAGGAATATCTGAGTGAGGACTAATTTGGTAAGCGGTAAGTTCATCATGAATGTTTTTTGACCTACAGAAGCTTATGATTTTGAAGATTCAGAAAGTAAGTATGTGGACCATCATAGTTATTTATTGCCGCGATACTATTACCTCAAAACTCAGTAGCTTGGGGGCAACGAACCTTTATTATCTCACACAGTTTCTGAGAGTCTCTGGTGGTTCCAGCTCAGGTCTATCCTGAGGTTATAGTCAAGATGCCGGCTGGGGCTGTGGTCATCTGAGGCTTGACCGGGGCTGAATGCACTGCTTCCAAGATGGCTCCGTCACGCAGCTATTGGCTGGGCGCCTCAGTTCCTCACTGGTTCGGGGTAGGGGGTACTCAGAACCTTGTCATGAGGACCTCACCATGGAGTTTCTGGATTGTCCTTATGACATGGCAGCTGACTTCTCCTAGAAAGGCAGTCGAAGAGACAGAGAGAGGGGAAGGAGTGAGAGATGTCTTTTAGGACCTAGCTTCAGGAGGCATAAACCATCACTTCTGCCATATTCTGTTGCTTGTGCAGACCAACCCGGATACACTTGGGGAGGGTGTGCATACCATGAGGTATGGATCACTGGGGGCTATTCTGAAGACTGGCTACCCTGTATGACGTCTGGTCCCCAGTGATGCATATCCCTCCCACACTCGTCTCCCCTCCTGGCACGCCAAAGTCTAATCTAAGCATCAGTGTGAAGTCCAGAATTTCATCATCTAAATCAGGTCCAGAGATGAGTAGGATTTCTCAGGAATATTTCCTTAAGCATAGCTTCTCCAGTGAAATTCTTCTCCTTCCGAAGATCCGTGAGCTAAAGAGAAAGTCATCTGCCCTCTGCTCTCACCCTACAATGGTGGACAGCAAAGGATAACCTCCATAGAGATGCTACTCAACAAGGCGGGGAGATGGCCTGGGTTTCACCTCTCAAGGTCATAACTGCATCATAATGTAACCTCACTGAATCTACCCACAAGTTACTGTGAATGACCTTCAAGTGTCTTTGCAACTCTTCAACCACCTATTTCTTCTTTAACTATTTTTTTTTAAAGTAAGTTCCACACCCAAGGTGGGGCTTGAACTCATGACCCCGAGATCAAGAGTCGCGTGCTCTGCCGACTGAGCCGGCCTTGAGCCCCTCAACCCTATTTTTAATTTGTAAGAAAATTATTAGGTTTGTGCCATTTCCACAGATGATGAGCTTCATCCACTACATTTTGATTTTTCTGAATTGTATTTATAAAAGAAAATTAAACTTCAGTTTCAGGGCTTCCCTTTATGGCCACACTTGATTATAGTTAGTGCTTTTATGATAGCATTTTATAGCCTTGAATTTTGTTCAAGATTAAATTTTTGAGATTACAAAAATAACTGATGCTTTTCTAAAAACTTAAAAAAATTCTAAAGTTTGTAAAAAATGTAAGTTCCTTCTTTTCCTTCTCCCACTCCCTAGAGATAATCGTTGCTAATGCTTTGGTGTACACTTATTTTTTTTTAAAGATTTTATTTATTTGAGAGAGAGAGAGAAAGAGCATGATGGAGGAGAGGGGCAAAAGGAGAGGGAGAAGACTCCCCACTGAGCAGGGAGCCCAGTGTGGGGCTCGATCCCAGGACCCCCAAGATCATGACCCAAGCTGAAGGCAGACACTTAACTGACTGAGCTGCCCAGATGCCCCATGTACACTTATTTTTTTAATCCTTATTGTTTGACAAAGTTTATGCTCATTGTTGATAAGGTTTTCAAAGTTTGAGGATTTTTTTGCCCGTGGAGGAAACCACCCCCCACATGTGTATTTTATTTAATGCCAAACATTAAACGTAATCTATAAACAGAACTTTGAAATATAAGTGTTAAATTTGAACAGTGGTTGCAAACTTAAATTTCCTTAAACAATGTAAACTGACATCATTTAACATATTTAACATAATGATTCTTTTTTTTTTTTTAAAGATTTTTTATTTATTTATTTGAGAGAGAATGAGAGAGAGCACATGAGAGGGGGGAGGGTCAGAGGGAGAAGCAGACTCCCTGCCGAGCAGGGAGCCTGATGCGGGACTCGATCCAGGGACTCCAGGATCATGACCTGAGCCGAAGGCAGTCGCTTAACCAACTGAGCCACCCAGACGCCCATAATGATTCTTTTGAATACACCTTAAATGGTACGCAAAATGAACACATAGGTGATGATTAAAGACTTACCGTCATTATATTTAAATCTATTTTAAAGCACCAACATCATGGATTTAATTCATTACTTCATTGGCTCCTGCTTGTTCTCGTTTTTCTCTAGGAATAAGATACGTTCTTAAAGTTGCTAAAATACTTCTTTTGATGTTTTCTTGGTGTTACTTTCAATCTGTCTTTTCCTCCCTGAAATGATGTATTCCTTTAGTTTCGCCTGGCCAGAGTTATGGAATCCTTGTTCTGTCATTCTGATATACTGGTTTGCTTTGTTAGCATTATTTAAAGAAATACGCATGCACTCTTAATGTCTTACTGTGGTTGAGGGGGCATCTAGTGGATTCATCTCCTAGGAGAGGGCAGGGTTGTGTTTGCACATTAATGCTCTTCTTGAGGACATTAGCTAATTCAGCATCTCAGGACTCCTTTTCTCCCTGATCATGGAGCATGGGCACCAGTCCTGGTTGACTGGTTGGACCTCCTTTCTTCCTGGTTGTCACGGGTAGATGGATAGCCACGTGTGCTGATCTGGGGACGGCTTCTATTTTTCCCAGGACTGTTTGGCTCACATACGGTTGCCTGTTTTTATCCTCTTCTATCTACCAGTGGGCATGAACATATATCTGTTCATTATAAAAGGAAGTATTCTTAGAAGAAGCACACACTTTCACGGGTAGTAACATCCCCAAACCTATAGAAACGTTAAAAAATCCAAATGGAGCCCCTCTCTTCTGTATTATACCTTTTGGTAACAATTTACAGTGACTTTTCTCTTTTTAATGTTATTATGAATTTAGGTCTTTCCCAGACTAATTGCAGCCGACACCTTTGGGTGCCTACTTCCTAATCCATTATCCCTGTTTACTTACTGGTGGGGCCCACGTGTGTTTGTGCGTCCGCCCATCCTTATGTGGCTCGGGGAAATCCTGATAAGGCTGGGGGGATGACAGGGTTGCATCTCCCCTGCCAGCTTGTAGGATTTGGGTTTGGTGCCCAGTTTTGGCCAAAATAGAAAAGGAGAGGCTGCTGGATGGTTTCTGTGAAAGCTTCCCCTGTTTTTATTTTTATTTTTAACTTGGCATTTTAATTATGTGCATGACTAATAACACGAGAATGGGGAGTTCTCGGGCTGGACTGTCTCTCTAGGTAAAAGGATTTCCCATCAGTCCACTTGCAGCATAGCATCCCTGGAGATAACAAAGAAGCCTAGTATAGTTTTTCCTGAAGAAGAAAGACAATTTACAACATTCAGTACTGACTTCTCTGAACGTCTAAATGGGGGGTCTCTCGATTGGATGGAGGCCCCCAAAGGTGGGGCGAGGATCAGGTGGAAGCCTGATCCTCGGGCAGGGAATGAATTCACCTGAGGCAGAACACAGGTGACAGAATTTCATTGACTACCCCGCAAGGGAGCGCGGGCAGGACAGCAGAGGAGAGACGGTCTTCGAGGAGGCGGCGGGTGGGGGCTGTTTTTAAAGGGGGAAGGTGAGCAGGTACGGGGATGTATGGAATTCTCCCCTTTTTGGTAACTGTGCCTGGCTGTAAGTAGCCCATCGGTCAGTTAGGGCCTGTGGCTATTTTGAGGTGGGTCCCCCGATGGGCCTGTGTTCAGCCAGGGGGTCACTGTGGCCCCTCTTTGTGTCCATCATGCAAGCCCGTTTGCCTGAAAGCAGCCTCTAGACTCTCTGCCATTTTTTCTGTGGAAATACTGGTTTACTGCATAGAGTTTCCAGTGTTTATCTGTAACTGATTAAAATGGGCAGAACATGGAGTAATTTCCTTATTTCCAGGTGAATTCTTCACATTCTCTGGCATCTGAAAGTTCTCCTTCTATAAATCTTCTAGGACTATGAATCCTTGTAAACCCCAGTCATACAATTTCTCCCCACTGACCTGGACGAAGACGATGAATGGCTTGTTGTGGATAATGAAGAGAGACAGCTCATCCCACAAACCCAGGTGGATACACCAGCTTCTTTATTTCTGAACCTCTGGCCAAAACAAGTCCAACAATGCCAGCAAGACCAGTAACACCGAGTCCTGGAAAAAATCCAGGAGGTGCATTTTGGAGACATTCATAGCTGTCTACCCCCCCATTGAACCAAGCTCTTGGGTTTAGGTTGTGAGTACATTTCCTGACACCAACTTGTGGATGGCTCACAGTAATGTCAGAGATGTGAGATGCTTTCTTCAAGTTGGGTCCTTGGCTCCTCCCCATATTCAGAAAGACCCTTGGGGACGGAGGAGAGCCAAAGTTCCTTAACCTCTGCGTAAGTTTTGGGAGGTGACTTTGAAGGTGAGCAGACTCAGGCTGGCTGGCCCCCACAGACCTCTGAATTACCTTGAACATGTTGCTGACAGAGGTGGCCCTGGCCTCTCCCACTCTTAAAAAGGAAGGTGCAGGAAGAAATGGTCCTTCTTTTCCCACTGCGTGTTGTTGTGTCTGTATGGGATTGTTGCAGAAGCAGCACCATTTTGCCAAGGAGGTGACTCATCGAGGAGCTAAGTCATGAAGGATGGAAAAAACAAGACCCTGCATCCTTGGTGGTGCTGTAGGGCAAGTGAACTAAACAACCCTAGAGCCAACTTAACTTATGGACTTGTTATTTTCTGAGATAATGATTTTTCCCTGGGACTTGAACCCAGGATCCCCCTGGGTCATTTTGAATAGCTTTTTGGTTACTTGCAACAGAAAGCATTCTAACTGATACACTTATTATTTCCATTAGCCCCATTTACTTAGGTTTTTGCTCCTCAAAATGTCACAACATAGCCAGTGGGAGCCCCTCTAATTGGACATTGTGCCCTGTCAGGATAGCCTGTGACTTTCTCGAGAGTATAGTATAGCATGTGGGTACGATGTGGTCTAAGGAAGCTTGCGGTATTTTGAGAAACAAGGGTGTATATATAGTATAGCATGTGGGTACGATGTGGTCTAAGGAAGCTTGCGGTATTTTGAGAAACAAGGGTGTATATATAGTATAGCATGTGGGTACGATGTGGTCTAAGGAAGCTTGCGGTATTTTGAGAAACAAGGGTGTATATATAGTATAGCATGTGGGTACGATGTGGTCTAAGGAAGCTTGCGGTATTTTGAGAAACAAGGGTGTATATATAGTATAGCATACAAATCAATAAGAAAAAGACCAAACTCCAATAGAAAAATGGAGCAGCTAGTTCACAGAAAAGGACATATAAGTGGCTTCTACAATATGAAAAGATGCTCAACCTTAATGAAAGCGAGAGAAACAGAAATTAAAGTTACACGAGTGTACCATTTCTCACCTGTCAGATTGGCTAGGGTAAAAGTGTTCATCAACACACTGTTGGCGAGAGGGAGGGAAAGTGAGCATTCTCACACATCAGTGGACTCGCTGATGCAAGCATAAATTGGTACAACTTCTACACGGGGAGGCAATTTTACATATGCCAAATGTACACATGCTTTTGACCCAGAAATTCCATTTCTAGGATTTTGTACTACATATATACCTACATTTGAGAAATGATGTATATGCCCGATAATCTCTTTTAGCAAACACTTTTTTAAAAAGATTTTTATTTATTTGAGAGAGAGAGAGAGAGCACATGAGTGGGAGGAGGGGGAGACGGAAAGGCAGACTTCCGGCTGAGCAGGGAGCTGGATGTGGGACTCGAACCCAGGACCCCCAGATCATGACCTGAGCCAGAGGCAGATGCCCACCCGACTGAGCCACCCAGGCGCCTCGCAAAAACACTTTTTTTTATACTTACACAAGATTGCAAACAACCTAGATGTCCAACTTTTACAAAACCGGGCAGACTATCTTTTCTACATCAAAATAGCAGCACCTTTAAGAACAAGGAAGCTCTTCAAGTCCTGATTTGGAATGATCTCCTGATTTATGCTGCAATGTGGAAAATTCAAGCCGCAGAACAGCGTGTAATATATGCTACCAGGTGCAGGAAAAGGACAAAAATGATAGGCATGTGTTTGCTTGTGAATGTGCCTCGGAAAGATGTAGGAGTGACTGAGGGAGGCGGGGATGGGGTCAAGAGGGAGAAGCAGGGATGGGGGGTGGGGGGATGGGGGGGTTCGGAGGGATACCTCTTTCTACCTTTTGAACTTTGTAGCATGTAAATGCACTTCCCACTAGACAAGTAAACAAACAAGAAAATATGCATTACAGACATATTTCTCTTGACTTGGTTTGTTTTATCGGGCGTATGGTACTCCACGCGGTGGTGGTACTGGAGTTCATCTTACTATTCCTTTATTATTTAGGTAGCCTGTGAGTTTGCCTTTGCCTCCCCTCAGGGAAGGACTTCTTTATAACGGATCTTGCAGTATGTTTTAGCAAACACTTCTTTTTTAATTTTATTTATTAATTTTTTAAAAGATTTTATTTATTTGACCGAGACACAGCGAGAGAGGGAACACAAGCTGGGAGAGTGGGAGAGGGAGAAGCAGGCTTCCCGCAGAGCAGGGAGCCCGACGCGGGGCTCGATCCCAGGACCCTGGGATCATGACCTGAGCGGAAGGCAGCCGCTTAACGACTGAGCCACCCAGGCGTCCCTTAGCAAACACTTCTTGACACCCAAAAGACTGATACTCTGCTCAATCCAGGGGAAATAAAAATGAGTCAGTCCTGCCGGGAGCGTGGGCCCTGCCTACGGGGAGCTCAGCAGGGTGGGAATGTGGACATACACACAGATTACCGGGCGTAGTAAACGAGCAGTAACAGACGCATGCACAGGGCAAAAGCATGGCAGGACCATAGAGAGGAAAGCTGATGAGTTCTGGAGGGGAAGGCGGGGAGGGGTGAAGTCACCAGAGAGGACGTCTCTGAAAAACTGAGGTCCAACTAGGGATTAGAAGGCTGAACAGATTTTCCAGGAATAGGGACTGCCAAGCAAACAACATGGTTCTGGGAAACACAGGGCTCCACCCGCAGTGGAGAGAGGGGAGATGAGGATGGCGTGCGGTGGGATGAGGTGGGAGGAGGGCAGGCCGCGTGAGCAAGAGCTTTGAATGCCAAGAAGCTTGGGTTTTTTTCCTGTAGGCAACAGAGAGGTAGAGGCTTTTAAGCTAGAAAGGAAGGAGCCCCAGAGTTTGGCACACGGAGGGCTTGCAAGTGTTCCAAGTTGATCGAGTTAATCCAGTGGCCATGATGTACTTCATTCACAAAGCCTTGCAGAGCGGCTCTCCTTGCCCTCTTCATCCTCCCTTGCAACCTTAAGGAAGACCCTCAGAGAGGTGAGCCACCTCGTGAGGTCAGTGTGTGCGCGCCCAGCCACACGCTCCATGTGTCTGCTGGGCCGGCCGTCCCTTCCTTCTTCCTGCAGGTTTTCTGCCCCAAGCCTCGTCTGCTCCCCGCCTTCCCTCCTTCTCCTCCCACCGGGACAACGGTATGCACCCCTCGGCCCGCGCCAGGCCCGCCTTCTTGGGCTGAGCTCTCAGCTGCGCGCGGGGCCGGTTGGAGACCCCGGAGCCACCACACCCTCCGACCCGCGAGGCCTCCCAGGGGCGGGGTCCCGGGCTCTGTTATTTAACGCGCCCGCTCTTCTTCCTCCTCAGACGGCGCGCGTTCGTCTTCGGGCAGGATGGGTCTCTACCGCATCCGCGTGTCCACCGGCTCCTCCCTGTGCGCGGGCTCCAACAACCAGGTGCAGCTGCGGCTGGTGGGCCAGCACGGGGAGGCGGCGATCGGGACGCGCCTGAGGCCGGCGCGAGGCCAGGTGAGCCGCGGGGCCCGGGGAGCCTCCGGCCGGGACGCGGCGCGCAGTGCGCGCCCTGGACGTGCTCCCGCGCCCGGCCTCCTTGGAACTGCCCGGCGTCGCGCGGAGCTCCGTCTTTCCTCGAACGCGCCGTCTGTCCTCTGGTGCCCTCTCTTCTCTATTTCCGTGCTCCTGTGCCCTCTATTCTCAAAAGCTGCCGTTTCAAGCCTTCTCCACCGTTGCGAGGTGTCCGACCCTCAGGCTTTCTCGCCCGCACCGGGTGGGGATGGGGGCGCCGGCGGAAGGGTCGGGGGAAGAAGCGAGAGATGAGAACACCGAAGTTCCAACCCACTTCCCCGCTCCCATAGCATCCACCCGGTTATCGCCCCGGCTCCGACCCCCTGTCCGGCTCTCTCCAAGCCCCCCAGATGCGGCTGTCTGTCCGCGCCTCCTCCTCTCTCCGCCTCTAACCGGGAATCGCCGCGCTCCATTCCGTCTCCTGGACCCCTCGGGCTCCGCGCCCCGAGCTCCGTCCTCCCCCCGCCCACCAGGGCCCCCTTGCACCTGGTCACCTGCACCCTCTCCACCGTCTCGCGGCTTCCGCGCGGCCCTTCCCAGCCCTTCTGGGGCCGGAGCGATTTCTCCCAAACATCCCCACCTTCAAACGTGCCCCGCGTGTTCTCAGGACCAACCCCAAGCCCCTGGCTTACCTTCGAGACTTCACGACGTGGTCGCGCGCCTGTCCGCATAGCTGTCCCCTGCGCCCCAGCTCCCCGACGCAGCTCAGCCTCCCTTGGCCCCTCTCCCCGTGCCCCGGCCCCGCACGCCTCTCCGCCTTTCCCTCTCCCGCCGAGCGCTGCCTCCCGAAGGGGTCCCGAGAGGCCAGTCCTGCGGGAGGCTTGCCGGGGCCGTGGGCCGTCCGCGCGCAGCCTGGGGGGCGCGGGTGAGAGCTGCCTGCTCAGCCCCGCGTCTCCCCGCGCACCGGTGCGCTCGCTCCCCGCGCGGGGCCTGGCACAAGCAGGGTCTACACCGAGGAAGAAGTCGAGGAAGGAGCGCACCTCCGCATGTTCCCTCGCCGCCTCACCCAGCCGCACCTGCGTCCTGCGCGCCCCCTTCGCCTTCTGGCTCCTTCCGCGCGTCTTTCCCAGAAGCTCGCGGAAGGGCGTCCAGCGGGAGCGGGGCTCAGTCCCAGGGCCCCGTCCCGCACGCCCCGCGCCTGCTGAGCCCCTTCTGTCGCCTGCAGGAGACGGAAATCAAGGCGGACGTGCAGGAGTACCTGGGGCCGCTGCTGTTCGTGAAACTGCATAAACGGCACTTCCTTCAGGACGACGCCTGGTTCTGCAACTGGATCTGGGTGCAGGGCCCCGGGCCCAGTGGGAACGAGTTCAGGTTCCCATGCTACCGCTGGGTGGAGGGCAGTGGCGTCCTGAGCCTCCCCGAGGGCACCGGTGAGCGCGCCGCCGGGGGTGTGAGGAGGCCTGGTGGGGGGAGCGGAGCCAGGAGGCAGGGCTGGAACCTGGGGGGCGGGGCGCGGGGTTTGGGAGGACGTGGAAGAGGCAGGTTGCTGGCGCTGCATCCCCAGCCGAGGGGCCTGGAGGCTGCAGGAAGGCGTGAGGCTGAAGGGTCAGGGTCGGCGGGAAGGGCCGGCTGAGGAGGCGCCCTTGGGGGGACCGGGGAGAGGCTCTCGGGAGAGGCCTCACTGCCCACGTCTTGCTCCCCACATCTAGGCCGGACCCTGGGAGACGACCCTCAAGGTCTGTTCAAGCAACACAGGGAGCAGGAGCTGAAAGATAGGAAGAGGCTATACCGGTCAGCCCTCCTCTCGCGCCCCGGGCTCCTCCCGCGCCCCCCCAACCCCCGACCCTGCCAGGCGCTGCTGACCCTTCCTAGAACCAACATCTGCTTTCGCTTCTCTGCCACAGCTGGGGAACCTGGAAGGATGGGCTAATCCTGAATATGGCCGGGGCCACCATCAGTGACCTCCCGGTAGATGAGCGATTTCTGGAAGACAAGAAAATTTATTTTGAGGCTTCGCTGGCCAAGGGGTGAGAACAAGGGGGGCTGGGCGTGAGGGACGTGTTCTGGTGCAGGGGAGGCCAAGGGGCTTAGGACTGCATGGCGCTGGGCCAGCCTAAGGTGGGCGCCTGTGGTTCTCCGCTGGATTCTGAGCATAATTCTCACACTCTTTGCCTCTCCTTCCCTGAAGACTGGCAGACCTAGCCATCAAAGACTCTTTAAATGTTCTGACTCGCTGGAATGATCTGGATGACTTCAACCGGATTTTCTGGTGTGGCCAGAGCAAACTGGCTGGTCAGTACCCCACCCCAGTGCTTCTCCCAGGATCCTTACCCCCAGATCCCACCCAATCCAGGGAGCCAGGGCTGGGAGACCAGAGGCCTGGGTGCCTCGAGTAGGCTGGGGTCAAGGAGGGATGGTTCGGTGGACCAATGTCATGGAGTCCTCTACAACCGCCATCCCCAGAGAAGGTACGGGACTCCTGGAAAGAGGACGCCTTATTTGGGTACCAGTTTCTCAATGGCACTAACCCCATGTTGCTGAGGCGCTCCAAGCAGCTTCCTGCTCGCCTGGTGTTCCCTCCGGGGATGGAGGAGCTGAAGGTCCAGCTGGAGAAGGAGCTCCAGGTATAGACACAGAAGCCCTAAAGAGGCCACGCAGTGAGATGGGGGTGGGGTCCACTGTGGGCCCAGCTGGATGGCAAGAAAGGATTTGACAGGAGAGATCAGGGTGAACCTGAGAAATGCAACTCCATGCCTTCCTCCCCGAGTGAGACCAGCAAACTAGGGGGGAAGAGTGTTGACAGAGGCAGAGTCGAAATGATAGCAGCCCTTGCCCTCTACCCCCCCCAACCCCCATGCAGAGAGGCACGCTGTTCGAGGCGGACTTCTCGCTGCTGGACGGGATCAAGGCCAATGTCATTCTGTGCAACCAGCAGCATCTGGCCGCCCCTCTGGTCATGCTGAAGCTGCAGCCCGATGGGAAACTCCTGCCCATGGTCATCCAGGTGAGAGGCCCCAGGAGTTCTGCTCCCACCCAGCCCCTCACCCTGGTGCACTGAGTCCCCACTCAGTGCAGAGGCCTAAGGCGCCAGGGAGGAAATGGGAAAGGAGGAAAGTTGGGGTCCAGCTGGAGAGACAGGCCGGGCGAATCTGAAGAAACTCCGGGAGGGGGGCAGTCCCTGAGGACAGAGCAGTCTGGGAGGGCCCTTTGGAGGCGGCGTGAGCCTCGGAAGAGGCTCAGGACTTAGATCTTTAGGCAGGAGGGCGGGCGGGATGCGTGGGGAGGCTGAGGTCTGACCGGTGTGAGCTCGGGGTGCTGGGGGACGGTGTGGGGGAGGGGGCCACACGGTGTGGGCTGGGGGGGCGGCCCAGCTAAGGAGCAGGAACACAGGAAGCTGGGGAAAGCTGCTGTGACGGACACCTGCGTTCAGGATGGGGTGACAAGGGGGATGCTCGATCCCGGGATTAGGGTGATGGGTTCAGCGACTGTCCAAGGCAGAGGTGATGGGCTCCGATGTGGGGAACAGCTGTGGGGTGCCGAGGAAAATTAAACTGGCCTGGGTTCAGGGAGAGAGGAAAAGGAGGAGTCGGGCAAGGCTCGTGCAGAAAAGGGACAAAGCAGGGGGAAAATCAGGAGGCCAACTTTGAGGTAACGGGGGGAACATCCAGATCGTAACGTGTGGCCAGTGACAGCTGAGGACGCGTGTAGCCACTGTGTGGGGGCCTGTTGCAAGAGTGTGGGACGGAGGAAGCCGAGGGTCTGAATCTTGTCCACGCTGCGGGGACCGAAGGGGAAGTGAGGTCGGAGGAGGCCCCCGTGGGGGCAATTTCTGCAGAAGGCTGCTGGGCCCAGTGGGTTGGAGAAGCTGCTGGGGACTAGCAGAGTCAGGTGGGCAAAGCTCAGCAACTGGGAGGGAGCCCGACGGGTTAGGCACGCAAGGGAGGGGACCTGTGGGCGCCTGGCACTCGTCCCGCTCTCTGGTCCCCGCTTCAGCTCCAGCTGCCTCGCGTGGGATCCTCCCCGCCACCGCTTTTCCTGCCCACGGATCCCCCGATGGTCTGGCTCCTGGCCAAATGCTGGGTCCGCAGCGCTGATTTCCAGATGCACGAGCTGCAGTCTCATCTTCTGCGGGGACACTTGATGGCGGAGGTCATCACTGTGGCCACCATGAGGTGCCTTCCATCGATACACCCTGTCTTCAAGGTAGCCCCTTACTCCCTCTGCTCCTGCCTGCCCCTCTCCCTGCCCCACGGCGCGGTCCCGCATCTGGAGGCACCCTCCCGGGGGACTCTCAGGGCCCGGAGAGCCAGCCCAGAAGGACAAGCGAGCCGGGAGCGGGAGGCTGGCCCGCTGTGCCTTTGGAACAGGGCCATGTGTCCCCCCAGGGAGGCGAAAAGGAGTCATCGGCGGGGTGAGGGGTGAGAAGTCTTACTCTTTTTATGTCTAAAGCACAGATAGACGTACACTATATAAACAGCACACACAAACGGCTGAGGATTCCAACAAGGCAGGACCATACAAACAGGATAAAGTATTTTTTCCAGCCAGTTTTGAAGAGTCCTAAACTAGTAACCCATACGCCAGTTAGGGGGACTCAGGACAACGACAGTAGTCTGGCTCATCGCAGACGATCAGAACAGAGTATCCACCCATTCACTTGTTTTCTTGGGGTCCTCCCATGGGGCAAGAGCCGTTCTAGATGCCGGTGGGAAGCCAGACAGGCAAGGTCCGGATCTTTGGGGATTTTCATTTCCGTTAAGGGCTAACAGGCAATAAAGACTATATTGGGGCATATCAGCTGTGGTAAGTACAATGCAGAGAATCAGGGCAGGGTGATGTGGGAGTGAGTTAAACCGGGTGGTCAGGAAAGGCTCCTTTGAGAATGAGACTACAAGGTGCCAGCCGTGAGATGGTCAAGGCCGGGATCAGCTAGTGCAAAGGTCCTGTGGCAGGGACAAGCTTGGCCTGTTTGAAGGACAGAAAGAAGGTGAGTGGAATGGACAAAGGGGAAAGGGTAGGAGATGAAGTTCCAGAGGCAGGCAAGTTAGGCCATACATTCTCGGTGGGGGGGCTATTACGCCCCCCAAGGGGGTGAAAGTGCTTCTGGGGAGGCAAAAAAAGTACTGTTTTTATGTATAAAGCACGTATATACATACAGTACATAACAGATACAGTATATCTGTAGCATTAAAATTTCATGGGGAGAAATTTTATCTAAAAATGTATATCATGGGGCGCCTGGGTGGCTCAGTCGTTAAGCGGCTGCCTTCGGCTCAGGTCATGATCCCAGGGTCCTGGGATCGAGCCCCGCGTCGGGCTCCCTGCTCGGCGGAGAGCCTGCTTCTCCCTCTCCCTCTGTCTGCTGCTCTGCCTACTTGTGCTCTCTCTCTCTGTGTTAAACAAATAAATAAAAAAAAATCTTTTAAAAATGTATATCATGTATAAATATATAAATACTATGTTATATGACATCTAAAAAGGCTACTTAGAGGAGTGATAATGAAACAAAAGGATGAGAAACATTGAGCTCGACCTTGCACAGTCATAATTGAACAGAAAAGGAGGATGATTTCTTTCAGTTATCATAGAGCAATAAGTCAGCAGCGTCCAGGGGCCACTGAGCTTCACGTCTGTGCTTTTCCCGGGGCGCCGGCGCCTTCCTGCTCTTCAGCCCTGTTTCCAGCAGGGACTAGCCGGGCTCTTTTCTGACTCTGCCCTTCCCCGCTCTTGTCCCTGCAGCTTATCATTCCCCACCTGCGCTACACTTTGGAAATTAACCTCCGGGCCAGGACCGGGCTCGTCTCTGACATGGGAGTTTTCGACCAGGTATGAGGAGAGCAGGGGCATCCCGGAGCCCAGCCTGCCCCCCGGCTCTCTGGCCTCGGGGCGGACTGATGTGCCTGACCTGCCTGGTCCTTGCTCCTCAGGTGGTGAGCACAGGTGGCGGAGGCCACGTGGAGCTGCTCCGGCGAGCTGGAGCCTTTCTAACCTATCGCTCCTTCTGTCCCCCTGATGACCTGGCCGACCGGGGGCTCCTGGGAGTCAAGTCTTCCTTCTATGCCCAAGATGCCCTGCGGCTGTGGGAAATCCTCGCTCGGTGAGGAGGGGGATGGCAGGGCTGGGGGAGGAAACTAGGACGGGAGGTCTGTGTCTTGGCTGGGGGGCTGGGGCCCCTGAGCGGCCAGGTGGCGAGGAGGAGGAGCCCAGGGCCGGGAGGCTCCCAGTGAGCTCCGGCTCTCAGACCCTGGGGGGGAGGGCAGCTATGTGCAGGGCATCGTGCATCTCCACTACAAGACGGACGAGGCCGTGAGAGACGATCTGGAGCTGCAGTCCTGGTGTGCAGAGATCACTGAGGTCGGGCTGCTCGGGGCCCAGGACAGAGGTGAGATTAGCCCCCGCCTGGACCTCCCGCACGAGAGAGTTCCCCTGGGAACCTCTCCAGAATCCTAACTTCTGTGCAATCTACCAGAAGCATTTCCAACCCTATGAAAATGCCCAGAGGCCTTCTCAGAGTCCTTCCCTATCAGCTAGAGACAGGGCCCCATCCTATGCCCTGGGAAGCCCTCGAGGTCCCAGACCCAGTGGGACCACTGGTTGCTCGTAAATGTTTAACAACCAGCTCCCTGGAAAAACAAAACAAAGCAAAATACGACCAAACCCTGATTTGTAGGATTTGCCCACTTCCACGGTGTAAATATTCCCACTGTGGTTACCAGTGTGATGTCAGGCAGCTCACTAAACGCCTGAACGGTAACGTAATTAATTGGCTCTTGTGGGCCAGCACGAGCCACACCAGTGCCCCACGGGGTGGGGCCCTCCGAGCAGATCCCCCCACCCCCATTACGACCCAGTCTGCGCTCAGCGCTGATGGTCAGTGCTCGGTGCCCTTCCTCTCCCCTGCCATCTCCCGGCTCTGCCCTGTGTCTGCTCCTGGCCCCCCAGCGGCTAACTCCCCGGAACCCCTTGCAGGCTTCCCCAACTCCTTGCAGTCCCGGGACCAGCTGTGCCACTTTGTTACCATGTGCATTTTCACCTGCACCGGCCAGCACTCCTCCACCCACCTGGGCCAGGTACTCACCGGAGGGGCAGCTGGGACTTTGCACCTGCAGTGATGGCCGGGGCTGGGTGCAGGTGGGCCGAGGGGTTTCCATGCTTCGCAGACACTGACCCAGCATATCTGCCCCTCCCTAGCTGGACTGGTACTCTTGGGTCCCTAACGCGCCCTGCACCATGCGGATGCCCCCACCGACCACCAAGGATGCCACCCTGGGGACAGTGATGGCAACACTGCCCAACTTCCACCAGGCTTCCCTGCAGATGTCCGTCGTCTGGCAGCTGGGCCACCGCCAGCCCATGATGGTGCGGGCGGGGGCGCCCCGGGGGCTCCCAGCACCCCGCGCTGAGGGTCCCAGGCTCTCAGCTGCCTTTCTCTCTCCGCCCAGGTGGCTCTGGGCCAGCACCAGGAGGAGTATTTTTCAGGCCCCGGACCCAAGGCCGTGCTGAAGGAGCTCAGGAAGGAGCTGGCTGCCCTGGAGAAGGAAATCGAGACCCGGAATGCAAAGCTGGACATACCCTACGACTACCTGCTGCCCAGCCTGGTGGAAAACAGCGTGGCCATCTGAGCGCTGCCTCCCACCCGAGCCACGCACCAGCCCTCAGTGCTTGCAGTCCTGGCCCCCGCAGTCCCCACATTGCCAAGAGTCCCCTTTCCATGGTCTGTGCCCACGGTGGATACATTTTATTCTAGACGCTCTACCCCTGCCTCCCTCATCATTCGGGTCTCCCCCGGGGGCAGATAATAGCCACGTTTATATAAACTGTTTCAAGAATAGGATAGGGGGTCCATACATGTTACTCCACACCCTTTATGAGCTAGATATGATTTTGAAACAAGATCGAGTTTAAATGGCAACAAAAAGGTATGTTAGACAATGAAAGAAAAGAAGTTAGAACAAACTGTCCTAAAGCAAATAGTGGCCAAAGAACGTAGCACATCTTTTCTAAGTGGATGGGCTTTATCACACGTCCTGAAACCAGACCTAACACAGAGCAAACCATTCACACAGCGATTCTCAAGACTTTTGTCTCATGGCTGACTTAGAAAGTGATAAATGGAAGAAAACGGGGGTCCATATCTATAACCCATTTGCGGTTCCCCAGTTGGAAAGCTCCAAATGAAAATAATTAACCAGAGGGGCGCCTTGGCGTCTGCATTTGGCCAGGTCATGATCCCGGGGTCCTGGGATCGAGCCCCGCATCGGGCTCTCTGCTCAGCGGGGAACCTTCTTCTCCCTCTCCCACTACCCCTGCTTGTGTTCCCTCTTGCTCTCAAATAAATAAATGCATAAATATAATCTTTTTATTTTTATTTATTTATTTTTGAGTTGCGGACAAAATCTTTTATTAGTTTCTAATTTACAGGCCTCATCAGTGCCCCTGGTAGTATTGTTAAGAGACCATTTTACCTCGCTCAGAACTAAATGAAAAAAATTTTTCAATTGCAGTCATTTCTCGCCTATGGCCGCCAAGTTATAGGATACATTCACTTAGCATCGTTTGCCTTATAAAACAAGGTGTCCTGTTTGCTTTTTTGCCCCATTTCAAAGCAGCTTGAAAAACTTCCCTTTCTTAGGCAAAAAAAGCCTATTCAGGGACCTAACAGGATCTTGACAGAACTCATGTTCAAATGGTCAAGATTCATAGTTGTTTTATCAAATGCACTGGTGTTCTGAGAGATTTGCCAGCTATCTAAAGCCAAGAATTAAGGGGTCGTCACCCAAATACTGTTAATTTACCAATCACTGCATGCAATTTTTAAGTTATAAAATTACCCCACCAGAGTAATTTTTAAAGAGCTCTTCTCTTTTCATCCTGTTCATCAGTTCAACTTCAACTGGTCATCTTCCAATATTCCCTCTCATCAGGTACTTTTTGGAATGACACTTAGCAAAACCTCCAAACCATTTTCAAACTAAAAGCAAAGCTTACAGGCGCCTGGGGGGCTCAGTCAGTGAAGTGTCTCCCTTCAGCTCAGGTCTCGATCCCAGGGTCCTGGGATTGAGCCCCGAATCGGGCTCCCTGCTCCATGCTGAGCATGGAGCCTGCTTGAGATTCTCTCTCTCCCTCTCCCTCTGCTCCTCCTGCCCACCCCTCTCTCAACAAACAAAACAAAACAAAACAAAACAAAACAAAAAACTAAAAAACAACTAATAACTTAAAACTGCCACAGACACATAAAAACAAATGGTCCACAAAACATTCTCCTTTTCTCCTGAAGGTTTTACGATGCGTTGTTATAATTAACCAGTCTTTTCCTATTAAACTTAAGTGGCCAATGACATAAACAGTTCTGAGACCATTCTTCCACCACTGATGAAGACTGGGGTGGCAGGTATTGGGGTTAATATTCATTCAGCCTATGAGTTTTCTCGGCAGACATGGTGACCTTGCCAGCTTCAGCTGCCTTCTTGTCCACTGTTTGACGACACCCCACCAAGCGTCTGTCTCATGTCACGAACAGCAGAACGGCCCAGAGGAGGAGAGTCAGAGAAGCTCTCAACATACAAAGGCTTGCCAGGAGCCATATCAACAATGGCAGCACCACCAGATTTCAAGAACTTGGGACCATCTTCCAGCTTTTTTCCAGAATGATGACCAATCTCCTCCTTCAGGCTCAGCAAACTTGCAAGCAACCTGAGCTGCGTGACCATCCCCTGAGCCGTGAAGCCAGCTGCTTCCATGGGTGCGTGGGAGGGTCATTTTTGCTGTCACCAGCCACATTGCCACGACGAACATCTTTGACAGACACGTTCCTGACATTGAAGCCCACATCGTCCCCAGGAAGAGCCCCGCTCAAAGCTTCATGGTGCATTTCAACAGACTTTGCTTCAGTTGTAACACTGACTGGAGCAAAGGTGACCACCAGGTTGGGTATGAGAACACCAGTCTCCACTCGACCCACAGGGACAGTACCAATACCACCAATTTTGTAGACGTCCTGCAGGGGCAGACACAAGGCCTTGTCAGTTGGATGAGTTGGTGGCAGAAATAAAATATATTTTTTAAAAACCCTCCTTAGGGCGCCTGGGTGGCTCAGTCGGTTAAGTGGCTGCCTTCAGTTCAGGTCATGATCCCAGGGTCCTGGGATCGAGCCCCCACATCGGGCTCCCTGCTCAGCGGGGAGTCTGCTTCTCCCTCCCCCTCTGCTGCTCCCCCTGCTTGTGCTCTCTCTGTCTAATAAATAAATAAAATCTTAAAAAATAATAAATCAAAAAAAACCCTCCTTATTTTAATGAGTGACAACAAAGGAATCACTAAAATCCAACTTCTGTATCTGATGAAAAATTTGGAAAAATAAACTTAGAAGTTTTATTTCTTTTTTTAAAAGATTATTTATTTATTTATTTGACAGAGAGACACAGTGAAAGAGGAAACACAAGCAGGGGGAGCGGGAGAGGGAGAAGCAGGCTTCCCCCTGAGCAGGGAGCCTGACGTGGGGCTCAATCCCAGGACCCCGGGATCATGACCTGAGCTGAAGGCAGACGCCCAACCAACCGAGCCACCCAGGCGCCACTTGGTGGGTATTTTAAAGCAGAAATTCACAGTATACACCAGCCCAAACCATTTCCTTTCCAAGATGAACAAAGTTGCTTCTTGCCTCTGATTGTTTAATTTGGCAGAAGACGTATGGGCGATGCTTGGTCTGATTCTTAAAGCAAGAACAGGAAATACACAGTTGAGAGGTGGGGTAGGTTCAATCCTGGGATCTGGTGAGAGAGCGTGGTACAGTCTCCGCACCAGAAATAATGCAGCTGGGGAGGCTAGGGAGTGGGGCAGCGGGAGCAGCAGAGGCTGGGAGAGAGGCGCTGGGAAGGGTGGTCTCATGAAGGTGGTGCTAGGAAATTAGGCTTGACCTTTAGGAAACAGCTACTGAAGGATTTTAAGTAATGATATAAGAGGGTCCAGGAAGTCAAACACAGAGGTACCCCTTTCTCCTTGGGCGGCACCCCTTCTCTTTGGGGATCACATCCCTTCTCTTTGGGGACCTCACCCCCTTTCCTTGGGAGCCACCCCCCTTCACTCTCATTATTGGTTCCTTGTCAGATATTTTCATTTTCATAGTTTTTCCCTTCACTCCCTGACAGAGAAAACTTCAAATCCCATTGCTTTTTGGAGATGATTTTTTTTTTTTAAGTAAGCTCCAGGCCCCACGTGGGGCTTGAATTCATGACCCCAAGTTCAAGAGTTGCATGCTCTACCGACTGCCCATTCAGGTGCCCCTGACACAGGGTTTTTACAAACAGGCTGGTGGGGAGAAAATCGCGACGCATGGTCTTGATGTTCTCTAAGACAATTTCTCCACATCCTACCCAACATGTTTTTTCTTTTTCTTTTTTTAAGATTTTATTTACTTATTTGAGAGAGAGAGAGCCAGAGAGAGAGAGTGAGAGAGCACAAGCGGGGGGAGCGGCAGAGGGAGAGGGAGAAGCAGACGCCCCACAGAGCAGGGAGCCCTACGATGCAGGACTCGATCCCAGGACCCCGGCTTCATGACCTGAGCCAAAACCAAGAGTCGGACCCTTAACCACTGAGCCACCCGGGCACCCCTCTTTTTCGTTTTTTGATTAATAGCCATCCTAGTGGGTGTGAAGTGGTATCACATTCTGGCTTTGATTTGCATTTCCCCAGTGACTGATGGGGGTGAGCATCTTTTTGTTCTTGTGCTTATCGGCCATTTGTATGTAGTCTTTGAGAAAATGTCCATTCAGATCCTTTGTCCATTTTTATTAAAACATTTTTTTGTTTGAGTAGAGTTGATGGACACTGTGTTTGTGTCAGGTGTACAACACAGTGATTTGATAAATCTGTGTGTTATGCTCTGATCACCACCAGTGTGGCTCACACAACACTCTAATGATACTATTGGCTATATTCCCTACATTGTCCCTTTCATCCCTGTGACCTATTCCTTCCATAACGGGAAGCCTGGACCTCCCGCCCCCCTCCACCTATTTTGCCCTCCCTCCTGCCCCTTCCCCTCTGGCAACCATCGGTTTGTTCTCTGTATCTATGGGTCTGTTTCTGCTTTTTGTTTGCCTGTTCATTCATTCACTTTGTTTTTTAGATTCCACATATGAGTGAGATCATATGGTATTTGTCTTTCTCAGTCTGATTTATTTCACATAGCATAATATCCTCTAGGTCCACCCATGCTGTTGCAAATCAAATCCTGTGCCTATTTTTAAATTGGGTTATTTGTCTTTTTATTATTGAATTGTAAGAGGTATATATAGATATATATGTAAGAGGTATTAGGCCCTTATCAAAAATATAATTTGAAAGTATTTTCTATTATGTAGGTTGTACTTTTACTTTCTTGATAAAATCCTTTGATGCAACTTTTATTTTTCTCCAAAAGTTTTTATTTTTTCTGTGTTTTTGGAAGATATCTTTTCCTTTCATTGCTTTGAAGATGTCTTCTCATTGTCTTTCTGACTTGCCTATCTGATAAGAAATCTGTGATTTTTTAATCTTTATTAAACTGTGCATAGTATCTTTTCTCTGAGTGCTTTTAAGGTTTTGTCTTTACTACTCATTTTCCACAATTTGACTATGAGGTGCCTTAATGTCAGGCCTATATATATGTGATTATGCTGTTTAAGGTTTATTGAGTTCTCTGGATCTGTGCTTTTTTATTTATCAAATTTGGAAAAATTGTATCCATTGTATTTTCACAAAATTTCTGTCCTACTTCTCTATCCTTCTGGGACTCCCATTATATCTGTGTTAGTCTTTGATATTGTTCCACAGGTTAATGAGGTTCTGCATAATTTTTTCCTCCATGTGATTCATTTGGATACATTCTTTTTTTTTTTTTTAAGTTCTCTGACCTTTTCTTTGTGATATCCAGTCTGCTCTTAATCCCATATGGTAAAATTTTTATTCCAGATGCTTTTTTAACTCTAGGCATTCATTTGTCTCTTTTTTACATCAGTGATTTCTCTCTTCATTATATTAATGTTTTCCTATAAATACTTGAATAGAGTTACAATGTCTGTTTTATTCTCCCTGTCTTCTGGTTCCATGACCTCCATCATTTGTAATTCTGTTTCTATTGACTGGTCTTCTCTTGCTTAATTTCCTGCTTTTCAGAATGTCTAGTAAGTTTGTTTTTTTTTTAAAGATTTTATTTATTTGACAGAGAGACACAGCAAGAGAAGGAACACAAGCAGGGAGAGTGGAGAGAGAGAAGCAGGCCTCCCGCTGAGCAGAGAGCCCGATGCAGGGCTCGATCCCAGGACCCCAGGATCATGACCTGAGCCGAAGGCAGACGCTTAACAACTGAGCCATCCAGGTGCCCCTGTCTAGTAAGTTTTGAGTAGATGCCCAATATCATGAGTATGACTTTGTTGACTCCCTGCATTTTGTCTTCCTTTAATTTGTTGCAAGTGTGATAAGAAGTTGAATTATTCGTAGATCAATTTTTTCCTTCAAGGCTTGTTTAGCATTGTTGGACTGGGTCTAGAATCTCAATCAAGGGACAAGTCAGCACTACTGTCAAGATGTGATCCCCCCCCACCCCGGGGTGTCTGGGTGGCTCAGTTGGTTGGACATTTGCCGTCAGCTGGGGTCGTGATCCCAGAGTCCTGGAATGGAGCTCCATGTCGGGCTCCCTGCTCAGTGGGGAGCCTGTTTCTCCCTCTCCCTCTGCCCCTCCCCCTGCTTGTGCTCTCTTGCAAATAAATAAACAAAATCCTAAAAAAAAAAGATGTGACCCCCCCCACCCCCACCCCTGGAGTCTCTACTGAATGCCTGGGTGGTCAAATATCTCTCCACTTTGGGAGCTATGAGAGTTATTCAGCGCCCCAGTCTTTCTTTGCCTGGTCTCGTAGAGTCTCATTCCCACTCTTTCTTCCACACACAACCAATATTCAAGAACACCTATATGCAGATTTCCTGAGGTATTTTTCTGCACTGGTCCCACCTCTCTAGAACTCTGTTCTATCACTTGCAGCTGTCTCAGCTTCCCTACACTCTGATTTCTGTTTCAGCTCAGGGTCCATAAGGGTCTATTTAGGTCCCCTTCCGTGTGCCCCCTGCTGGGGAACTGCCTTCAGGCAGAAATCTTACAGGATGTGTTTCCCTTTTCTCAGTGATTATACAGACCTCCTCTGCCTGCTGTTAAATGTCTTAAAAAAAGTGGTTCATATATTCTGTCCAGTTTTCTAGCCCTTCACTACAGCCTAGTCTCACAACAGTTACTCCATCATGACCAGAGGTGGAATTCTATTTATTTTCCATATCTAAAAGTTTTGTTGAGTTCTTTTTTTTTTTTTTTAAAGATTTTATTTATTTGACAGAGATAGACACAGCGAGAGAGGGAACACAGCAGGGGGAGTGGGAGAGGGAGAAGCAGGCTTCCCGCAGAGCAGGGAGCCCGATGTGGGGCTCGATCCCAGGACCCTGGGATCATGACCTGAGCAGAAGGCAGACGCTTAACGACTGAGCCACCCAGGCACCCCTGTTGAGTTCTTCTTGAGACTTCCTTGGAATTTTTCATAGTCTCTTGCTTATTGTATTTTTTTATTCCATATTTCATTTTTTAATACATTTACCAATAGTTAATTTGTATTCTATATTTGATAAATCCAATATCTGAAATCCCTGTCTAGATATGCAGTCATTCTTTCTGCTGGTGTTCACTCATAGTGCTTTTTTTCCTTCTGGGTTAGATGATTTCTGATTATGAACTCATACCTGGTGGGACTTAGCCTGTGGAAGCTCCAAGCCTAACCCGGAGTTGCTCTTCCCCACAGATAATTGCAGTTTTCTTATGTCAGGAGTCAAAGCGGATACTCCTCACCTGAGACCACTTTTGCCCTCTGAGAGACTGGCTCAATGCCCCAGTCTAGTAGGGGGCCCTAGGCTTAATCTCTAGGTTCCAGCTCTAGAATAGCCATTTGGTCCATGAAAAGTCTCCTTGGTTGTTTGCTTACCAGATTCATACATATGTCAGTTTCCCCACCAGTACTTCATGATTTCCCTACCTTTTTGAGCCAAGCAAAATTTTAACAGGATGTTTGTTTTATTGTAGTTGGAAAGTCCTTCACAGTACCTGGAAATATGAAGGTGGTACTTTTTATATTTTCTTCTAATAATTTATGGTTTGCTTTCATGCTTTTTTTTTATTTGCATGGAGTTTATTTTGGGATATGGTGTAAAGTAGGGATCTAACCTTAAGAAAATATTGGATAGTGAATAATCCTGAGTCCTCTTATTACATGGTTCATCCTTTCTCCTTAAACTCGAAGATTCTTCGTCATAGTCTAGACTTCTCTCTCATTTTTTTCTGTTCTGTTTTGCTGATCTGTCTTCCTCTTATTGTGCCAATACCATTCAAGATTTCTTACATATAATGGTTTTATCCTATATTTTGACACACTTTTTTTTCAAAATGTCCTTGGATATTCTTATGGGTCTTCTCTTGCATATAATCTTTATAATCAGTTTATATGTAATCCTTTCAAATCCACTTTTACTATAGCAACTCTATGTCAATTATCATATGGATGTAACATACTATATGCTTTGTATTCCATTTGCTAATAACCCTATTCTGCCTTCTTCTTTTCCCCATTGTAAATTCTGGGCATCTAGGCCAGATTTACTAATGGAATTTCAGTGCTTGGCCTTGAAACTCTAGGCTCTTCTAACCACTGGTGCAAGAAATCTCTGCAAGATAAGAGAAAATGTTGCCTCTTCCCCTGAAGCTGCAGAGAGAAGTAGGTGGTATTCTGCCTGGTAAAACTATTCTTATATTCTTCCCAATTAAGTAGTCTTGTAAATCACTGGAACTTAGACATTTTTGCTACCTATGGAAGTATTCCTTAGCCTCTAGGAAGTCTGTAATTCTGATTGGCTGATTTGAATTAATAATGTGTTGTTCTGACAAAAATTTTAAATGGACATTTATGTTTTTCAAGAAGTATAAATGCTTGTGAATTTCCTTTGTTTGTGCAGAAAGGATCTTTGGCACTCCCTCCTCCTCCCCCACACGTAGACATAAAATAATAATTCTTTTAGATTTTTTATTTAAGCAAAGATTTTTAAAAATTTTGCCTTATCTAAGTAAACCAATGGTGCTGTGATGTGGTTTTGATGCACTGAACAGAAAGCGGTGTTCCTGGGACACCTGTGACCTCATGTACCAGCCAAGGAAAGCAAGTGAAGTTTAACTGTTGGTTGTCACTGGGGAGTCTCCCTACTGCTACCATCTGCCTCTAACCAGTGGGAACAATGCTAAAGAGCTGTCCTGCTTAGAAAATCAATGAGAACATTGTGTATTAGGGTAATTTTTTTAAAAAAGATTTTATTTTTTTGTCAGAGAGAGAGAGCGTGAGTGAGCACAAGCAGGGGGAGCTAGCAGAAGGAGAAGCAGGTTCCCTGCTGAGCAGGGAGCCTGCTGCGGGACTCGGACCCAGCACCCTGGGATCATGACCTGAGCCGAATGCAGACGCTTAACCGACTGAGCCACCCAGGAGTCTCATGAGTAGATTATACTGTTATAATGAAGAGACCCCAAATATGCAGCGGCTAGGACAGGATCACGTTTCTCCTCGTTGTACCCATCAGGCTGGCATTTTGAATCAGTTAGGGACTCTACTCCTCAATTCAAGAGGCTGGTTTTCTTCATCTTTTTTTTCTTCCATTCCATGGGATATTACACTCCTCTATGTGAATGAGGTTGGGTTGTAACCAGTAGGAATGAGGAAGAGATTATGACAGCATGGTGACTATAGTTAATAATGCTGTATCATATACTTGAAATTTACTAAGAGTAGATCTTAATTGCTCTCATTTGAAAAGAAGGTAACTGCCTGACATTGGCCATATCAACATTTTCTAGATAAGCCTCCTGAGGCAAGGGAAATAAAAGCAAAAATAAACTATTGGGACCACATCAAAATAAAAAGCTTCTGCACTGCAAAGGAAACAATCAATAAAACTAAAAGACAACCTATGGAATGGGAGAAGATATTTGCAAATGACATAGCTGATAAAGGGCTAGTATCCAAAATCTATAAAGAACTGATACAACTCAACAGCCCCAAAACAAATAATCCAATTAAAAGCGGGCAGAAGACATGAACAGACATTTCTCCAAAGAAGATATCCAGATGGCCAACAGACACATGAAAAATGCTCAACATCACTCATCATCAGGGAAATGCAAATCAAAACCACAGTGAGATACCACCTCTCACCTGTCAGAATGGCTAAAATCAAAACCAGAAGAAACAACAGGTGTTGGTGAGGATATGGAGAGAAAGGAACCCTCTTGCACTGTTGGTGGGAATGCAAGCTGGTGCCGCCACTGTGGAAACAGTGTGGAGGTTCTTCAAAAAGTTAAAAAGAGAAGTACCCTACAATCTAGTAATTATACTACTAGGTATCACCCAAGAAATACAAAAACAGTAACTCAAAGGGATACATGCACCCCTATGTTTACTGCAGCATTATCTACAATAGGCAAATTATGGAAGCAGCCCAAGTGTTCATCAATAGATGAATGGATAAAAAAGATGTGGTATATATATAATGGAATATTATTCAGCCATAAAAAATGAAATCTTGCCATTTGCAACGACGTGGATGGAGCTAGAGAATATAATGCTGAGATAAGTCAATCAGAGAAAGACAAATACCATATAAGCAAAGGGAAAAAAAAGAAAGAGAGAGGCACACCAAGAACCAGAGTCTTAACTATCAAGAAGAAACTGATGGTCCCCAGAGGGGTGGGAGGTGAGGAGATGGGTGAAACAGGTGATGGGGATAAAGGAGGGCACTTGTGATGAGCACCACGTGTTGTTTGGAAGCGTTGAATCACTATATTGTACACCTGAAACTAATATTACACTGTATGTTAACTACACTGGAATTAAAATAAAACCTTAATAAAAAAAAAACATTTCTAATGGGAAAAAAATAAAATAAAAACGGGTAACTATGGGGCGCCTGGGTGGCTCAGTCGTTGGGCGTCTGCCTTCGGCTCAGGTCATGATCCCAGGGTCCTGGGATCGAGCCCCACATCGGGCTCCCTGCTCGGTGGGAAGCCTGCTTCTCCCTCTCCCACTCCCCCTGCTTGTGTTCCTGCTCTCGCTATATCTCTCTCTGTTAAATAAATAAATAAATATCTTAAAAAAAAAAAACAGGTAACTATGAGGGGATGGATATATTAATTAGCTCAATTGTGGAATCATTTTACAATGTGTACATATAATAAAACATCGCATTGTATGTCTTAAAGATATATAATTTTTATTTGTTGGTTATGCCTCAATAAAGTGGGGAGAAAAAAAAAAAGAAAGAATATTGAGGAGATGGGGTCCAGTCTTGAGGTGTTGCCCCAGTAATGACCGATATCAGCCTGCTTGCACTTGCACAGAGGACTAAGTCGTGGGACCACACTGAGCTGCAGAGGAGGCTGGGAGCTTGGGATGGTCCGCTAGCCACGAGTAGGCTGCCCTTTGAGTTGTATGGAGTAAGGATAGAGTGGACCTTGCAGGACAGGTAGCAGTCTCCGCCACACACTGGAAAGTGAAAGAATTAAGACTGCTGTCTTTTTATTTTCTGTTGTTGTGGGTCATTGTTTCTAATGTTTTTTTGACAGAGGCATGGGGTATGTGCCCGCCCGTGCCTTTGATCTTTGGGCAAATACCCAGTTTGATCCCAGTAGCAGAGCTCAGAGGAAGAATTGCCTTTTTTTGGAAAGAATGTTTCTAGCTCCAAAAGTTGGGTTTCCTTTGTTTGGGAGCATTAAGACTCCATTGAGTGAGTTTTCCTGAAATCCTGCTGGACCAAGTGTAGAGTACGTGGTCTCCAAGAGGGAAAGCAGTAACCTGAAAAAATTGCCTTTTCTCGATATTGCTGCCTTCTAGGAATATAAATAGAGGTGAAGTTTTGGGTCAGGGTTGTGCTTTCTATTCTGAATGCATATATTTCCCTCCTTTCTTTCCTTAAAATAAGAGATTCCATGTAGTCTGCACTTGCCACGAAATTTATTATTTTTCACATTGTTTGAATGTAAGATATTATGATTCAAGATATATCCTTGAGTCAAAATCCACATGAATTGAGTATTAAGGAGTGAAAATTCCAAGAAAATTCAAAGCGTCCAGTGGAGACTCCAGATTTTGTGATGATAAAACAGTATGTTTGCCAAAGTTGGCAATTCCCCAAGGATTGGTACTATATGGGATCCATAAATAACAAAAAAATAATTTCCTTCAGAGAGCATCTTTAATGAGAGGTATTAGAAAATAAAGATAATAAGATACTTAAAATTAAAGAGTTTCCATTTTGTTTAATTATAAAAAATTAATACGTGCTTATAAAAACCTAAAATAAGAAATCCCAAAGAGTAGCCAGGCTATGGGCAGGTAGAAATAAAGCCAAAATTGACAATGTTTTAAATATGACAGTCTTTTAAGAAAGTTTCTCTTTAGGCTGGAAGTAAGGGATATGTCAGAAAAAAATCACATCTTAAAACTTCCCAGTCTTTGGAAAGAGAGCCCAGTCATTAATTATACTTATAACCTTCCACAAATACATTGCACATGTTGGTTAAATCAGTCTCAAAGGGACAGAGTCTTATGATTTTCATGTTGTGAAAGCATATTTTTATTATGAAATGATAAAATATTTAGTTAAAAGATAAATATTTCACACTGAGGAGGAAAAATAAAATCCACAAGCTAACTGTGCAGAACTACTGTAATTAATAAAATTTTAATCAGCATTCTTATTAAAAATACATTCTTTCTATCTCTCAAGTTTTTGGATGAGTAAAAGGAAAATTTTACTCATCCCTGCTGAGTTGTAAGCTAACGAAAAAATACGTGAGTTTATATCACACCAACTATTAGTAGTCATAAAAAGGCTTAAAGAACACTTTATATTGAGACTTTTATTTATGTATTTATTTACTTATTAAAAATTTTTTTATTTGAGTATAGTTGACACATAGTGTTACATTACTTTCGGGTGTATAATATAGTGATTCAACGTCTCTACACATTATACTCTGCTCACAAAAGTAGTTACCACCTGTCACCACAGAACCCTGTTACAGTATCATTGCCTATATTCCCTATCCTGTGCCTTTTATTCTTGTAACTTACTCCATAACTGGGAGGCTGGACCTCCCACTCCTCTTCACCCTTTTTACCCACCCCCACCCCAATTTCCTCGGGCAACCATCAGTTTGTTCTCTGTATTTATAGGTCTGATTCTGCTAAAAAGCAGAAGTTTATTCATTTGTTTTCTTAGATTCCATATATGAGTGAAAGCATATGGTATTTGACTTTGTCAGTCTGACTTACTTCACTTAGCATTATAATCTCTAGATCCACCCATGTTATCCCAAATGGCATGAGCTCATCCTTTTTTTTTTTTTTTTAAAGATTTTATTTATTTATTTGACAGAGAGAGACACAGCGAGAGAGGGAACACAAGCAGGGGGAGTGGGAGAGGGAGAAGCAGGCTTCCCACCGAGCGGGGAGCCCGACGCGGGGCTCGATCCCAGGACCCTGAGATCACGACCTGAGCCGAAGGCAGACGCTTAACGGCTGAGCCACCCAGGCGCCCCGAGCTCATCCTTTTTTATGCTGAGTTATGTTCCACTATATATATATATATATATATATATATATATATATATATACACACACACACATACATACACATATATATATATAAATGGATAAAGAAGATATGATATATATATCATATCTTCTTTATCCATTTATCTATTGATGAACACTTGGGTTGCTTCCATATCTTGACTATCATATATAATGCTGCAATGAACATTGGGGTGCATATATCTTTTTGAATTCATGTTTTTGTTTTCTTTGGGCAAATACCCAGTGGTGGAATTATTGGATCATATGGTATTTCTATTTTTAATTTTCTTTTTTTTTAAAATATTTTATTTATTCATGAGAGAGAGAGAGCTCACAAGAGAGCACAAGCAGGGGGAGGTGCAGAGGGAGAGGGAGAAGCAGGCTCTCTGCTGAGCAGGAAGCCTGACGTGGGGTTCGATCCCAGGACCCCGGGATCATGACCTGAGCTGAAGGCAGACGCTTCACGGACTGAGCCACCCAGGCGCCCCAAAGACGTCGTAATCTTCCTGATAATATTTCAGTAGTGATCATGTCCTACAGTGTTAAATGGACTTTCTGAAATTCTTCATTGTTTATGACACCTTACTCTAAGTTAAAGTAGGAGTAACTGAATGCATAATTTTACTTTATATGAAGGCTACTATTAAAATGAAAAATCACAGAGCAGAGGAAATAAAGCGCATGTTTACTGGGCAGCCCCCACATGTCCGTTTGAGCAACATTGATTTTTTTTTAGCGAAGCCAGTAAAACTCATTTAAAGAACTGGTGTCACCTATGCTCATATGTTCTCACTCTCTGTGAGGGGAAAGACCTCTGGACCCTCTCCAGGGACAGCGTGCAAGTGGGTGGGACATATACGATAGGACGAGTCCAGCGTTTTTCTGTGTCCAAGTCCTAGAGTTTCCTCCTGTGCAAAATACCCAGCGTTTTATGGCATTTAAGTTTCCTTTATATCAACCAGAACTGTATCGAGGGACTTAGTGCCCAATCTGGCAAACGTGGCATCACACCCAGAAGTGCAGAACAGTACGCCAAACTCACAATCTCTGTTGAGTCCAATTTCAGCCTAGTGTCAAATAATGTTCCCTTTTCCTTGGTGAATTGTCCTCAAAATCCACTTCCTAGAAGAGTCCTTGGAATTGTGTTGCCGTTGGTAAACACGGTATCTTGAATCACTTGAATACACAAACTTTCTCTTTTGGAACCTGATTTCAAATATTGTATGCTTACTCAATCGTATGCCGTATCTGAGTGTGTAAGCCACTGAGTGCTGGGAGCCCCATTCCCATTACTGGCTCAGGTGAAGAGTGGGTCCCCGGGGGGGGGGACATTGTTTGCTTTTCTTGCATGGGGGTCTTCCTCTGGTGAGGTGGTAACTGCAGGTCTAAGCTAGGGAGGGGCGGGCGCTCCAGGACAGGAGGGCGAGGGAGGTCCATCTCTAATGGGGTGCCAGGAGCATGATTTCCTTTCTTGGATGCCCACTTAACTTTGGAATTTCACCTAATGGGGATAGCCAGAAAATAAAGTTCTATGAACTGTCCCCCCAAGCAACAACCCAACCATCACACTGATATTAGATATGTACAACAGCATATGGGTGTTTTTGGTTTAAATATGTTCCCTCATGCCAGTGGGAGATGCTTCAGAGGAGGTGTGGGGGTGCTTCAAGTGTTATAATTTCCCCAGATAACCCATCCCAATGCTCTTTGCCTCATCAGTCCTCTACGATGGGACCTGATAATATGCATTCAGCCAACTCTCTTGATTCTTTGCCCCACAGAATCGCTATACTTTTTTTTTTTTTTACCCCAGCTCAGGAGCTACCAGAGAAGACAGATTGTTTGAGCTGGTCATGAAATGTGTTTTAATCTGTGTTGAAAACAGGGATTTAGACCCAGTGAGGTCTTTATGCCTTCAAAGTCCTGGGAGTAGATTGCAGAGCTGAGGTATACGAAATGAGAGAATGTGAAAGCTCAAGGAACACCCATGTTTTCTTTTCTTTTCTTTCTTTTTTTTTTTTAAGATTTTATTTATTTATTTATTTGAGAGAGAGAGAGCACAGGAGAGGGGGAGGGCCAGAGGGAGAAGCAGACTCCCCGCTGAGCAGGGAGCCCGATGCGGGACTCGATCCAGGGACTCCAGGATCATGACCTGAGCCGAAGGCAGTCGCTTAACCAACTGAGCCACCCAGGCACCCTCTTTTCTTTTTTTTAAGATTTTATTTATTTATTTGACACAGAGAGAGAGAGAGAGACAGGAGAGAGGGAACACAAGCAGGTGGAGTGGGAGAGGGAGAAGCGGGATGTGGGGCTCGATCCCAGGACCCTGGGATCATGACCTGAGCTGAAGGCAGACGCTTAACGACTGAGCCACCCAGGTGCCCCTCTTTTCTTTTCTTTTCTTTTCTTTCTTTATTTAATTTACTTAATTTTAATTCCAGTGAGTTAACATACAGTGTAATATTAGTTTCAGGTGTATAATGCAGTGATTCAACAATTCTATATATCACCCGGTGCTCACCACGACGGGTGCCCTCCTTCATCCCCAACACCTGTTTCACTCATCCTCCCTTCCCCTTCCCTCTGGGGACCATCAGTTTGTTCTCTAGAGTTAAGAGTCTGTTTCTTGATTTCTCTCTCTTCTTTTTCCTTTGCTCATTTTTTTTGTTTCTTAAATTCCACGTATGAGTGAAATTATATGGTATTTATCTTTCTCTGACTTATTTTGCTTAGCATAATACCATCTAGTTCCATCCACGTCGCTGTAAATGGCAAGATTTCATTCTTTTTGGTGGCTGAGTAATAGTCCATTGTATATATATATGCCATCTCCTCTTATCCATTCATCAGTCCATGGACACTTGGGCTGTTTCCATAATTTAGCTGTTGTTGATAATGCTGTGAAAACACCCATATTTTAAAGCATGGGCCAGAAGGGTAAGCCAGCAAAGGGGATTGACAAAGAACAGAACAGAAAGAAAAGACTAAGGAGAGGGAGGTGTCTGAAAGCCACATGTGGGTGTCAGAGTGCAGTAAATCTCATGCATTATTAAATATTCTACACAATCATCTACTCAATAGGCAAGAATTAGGCAAAGAAAGCCTTTCCGATTTAACTACTTCGCTGCGTGCTCTTTGAATTGTTTTAATTTAAAAAAAAATCAGATGAGCTCAGAGGGGATCAGAGGACATGAACAGAGCTCACAGAGCATTGGCTGCAAGCTGCAGGCAGACCTCGCCCCACCCACAGGGCCCCCTCGCTGCCCCTCCCTAGGGCAAGCAGGAGACGGGAGGCTCACTCTCTAGAGAAATTGGGCTTTGGACTCAAGGACATCTATGCACAGCTGAGGATGGGGGAGATGTAGTCCTAAGAACGGGGCCGGGGGGTTATGTGAAAATCTAAAGGATGATCCGTGAGGTTCCCATTTCCTTCCCACACCAAATGCTTGTGGCCAACAGCTTCCTTCCCTGGAAATTCCTATCTGATGAGTGACATACTTGAGAAAAGAGCCACAAGTAAGGACAGCCGGGTTCTCCCAAGGACACAGCAGACTGGCAAGCCTCTCCCAGACCCCCAGAACTTCCAACCCACTCCTCAGTGCCCCATGCTCTGGAAGGACATCCTGCAGGAAACCATACTCTTCCCTTCCTACCCAACTGACCACTCCTCCTCGGTCTACTTTGCTAACACCCACCTGTCTCTAACTCCGGAGCTGGAGTACTGGCTGAGCTCGGGTCCCTAGGGAAGCAGGCAATGAGGGAGATGGTGTGCTCTTGGAGCAGTCCCTGAAGGGACCAGGATGGCCACACAAGGAAGATACACAGCAATGCTGATGGCGCAGGGAGCTCTGGAGCTGGACTGGTCCTGCAAGCTTGCCCTGAACACATGTAAAGGGGCTCAGTGGTTGCACTCCCACACTGACCACAGATTTGATGTGGCTTAGGTCCACTCCCTGTGGGGAGGGTTGTACCCTGCCAGAGGCAGTTTCTAGGGAGGGACTGAGCTGCCCGCCCTCAGCACCCCTGCGGAGAGAAGCACCTCAGCCCTGCCGGGGTGTGTGGGTGACGCACCACAGCATTTACCACAAGCGCCACAGCCCAAGGGTTGGACCTCCTCCCTTTCACACCCTTGTGACTTCATGGACACATGTGTGAAAATACCATCTCTCTACTGTGACTCCCAGAGATGCACATTTAGCGTGGTGCCCACCCCTGGGCTCCAAATTAGGAGATGTGACTTCCCGTAAAATATCATCACTTGTGACGTAACAAGCATCTGAAACCCCGCGTGCGTGAGCAAGCCTCTGCTCGTCCCCCCAGCTCACTTCTGCTGTGTCCCCTACTCAGGGGATGGCCGCCCAGCCCTAATGGCTCCCAGGAACACGCCTCAGGTTCTCCCGTTCTCTCCCATCCCATATGGAATCGGTCAGCAAAGTCCTGCCTGCCTTCCTTGGACATACAGCCTCCGTCTGTCGGCACGTGTCCACGCCCTCCCCGGCTGCCCCCTGTGTGTGAGCCTGGAGCTCTGCCTGGATCTTTCAAGGTGTCCTGGGAAGCCCCGACTTCAACTCTCATCTTTCTTCACCCTCAACAGAGTTGTCAGCGTGCTGCTAAGCCCCCAGTCTGTCTGTGATTCCTCTCCTACATCTCCGTCAGTGCCCAGAACCTTCCATCTTATTCAGGGTGAAAAGTGAGGCGCTCACGGCACCCCATTTCCCCTCTGAACTCACACTCTGCCTTTCTCTGCCTTGCTCACTCAGCTCTAGCTACACCGGCTTCTTTACTCTTCCTCAAACATTCCGGGCACGCTCCCACTTTAGGGCCTCTTCCTTTACTTGCCGCTCCCTCAACATGGAATGCTCTCCCACCAGATGTATCTATGGCTCATGCCTCCTTAAGAGTTTTACTTGAACCTCCCCTTCTCAGCCTTCCCTGTACATCTAGGTAACATTGTAGCCCTCCTCCACCACTCCCTCGCACCTGCTCTTCTATTCCTCCACAGCACTTGGAACTTTCTGGAATAGTATTTTTAAAAATATTTATTTATTTATTTATTTGACAGAGAGAGACAGCGAGAGAGGGAACACAAGCAGGGGGAGTGGGAGCGGGAGACGCAGGCTTCCCGCCGAGCAGGGAGCCCGATGCGGGTGCTTAACAACTGAGCCACCCAGGCGCCCCTGGAATATTATGTACGTTACTTATTTATTTCCTATTGTCTGTCTCCTTGCACTATAATCTCCGGGGTCTATGAGGCTGAAAGTTTTCCTTCATTAGGTTTTGTTCACTGATGTATCCTCAGTAGTGGTGGGCCAAGGACAGTGTGGTGGAATTTCTAGGGAAGGAAGCATCGGATAGGAATTTCCAGGGAAGGAATGCCTGTCCAAATTTGGGGCTCTTGCTGTGTTTACAACAGATACATCTGAACTGCAAAGTGTAATATACATCCATACACTTTTGGTGAGAAAAATTCTAGTTCATACCTGGCATATTGGACAGAATTTGAAAACCATCTTTAAAATTAAAAACTTGTTCTCTTTTGCTAATTGCCTTAAAACCAGAACAGCCATAGAAACAACGACTGCTGTTTGTTAGTACATGATTTTACTGGAAATTTTATCACCTCGAGGAGGGGAGTTGTTAGAAAATGATCTGTTCCCTGTGTCAGATTCACTGAGTATGTCACTCATCCTCAGAGCTTGTAACGGTGCTCGGCACAGACGATGTATTTGTTGGGTGGAAGAATGAGTTGGGGAGCAGGAGGTCTTTCAGTGGAGAGAGGAAGTGAATTCCCCAGATGACAGTGAAGAATTCACAGATGGCAAGTGTGTGGCTGGTCCAGCAGGATGTGAGTGCCAGCCCCAGAGGCACACAGAGACCTCCAACCAGAAAACAAACTGCCAGCTTCCCTCATGTGTCTAAAAGCACTGGGAAGACATTTATAATTTTATTGACAGTTTGGAGATTAATTAATGATCTGCATATAGGAAACTAAGTCAACAAAAACTTAGGGCAATTATCAACTCCTGGAAAACATTTTTCTATAAGAAAAAAATGCAGGGCACCTGCATCAGTCAGTTAAGCGTCCGACTCTTGATTTCGGCTCAGATCACGATTTCAGGGTCATGAGATCAAGTCCTGCATCGGGCTCTGCACTCAGTGTGTGTGTGGGGGGGTCTGCTTGAGATTCTCCCTCTCCCTCTGCCCCTCCCCTGCTCACATGCACGCTCTCTCTTTCTCTAAATAAATAAGTACAATCTTAAAAAAAAAGAAAAAAGAAAAAATGCAATCCTAGCAAACTGTGTGTTTCAGTGCTGATAGCCTTCACATCATCACAAGAATACAAACACTGAATATATTGATTTAACCCGGAGGTCTGATGTGGCTACAGCAGAGGGCATGGGGGGAGGGAGACAGCGTGTGCTTCTGGGCAGAAGGATCCAAGACAGCTCAATCCTTCCCTTACCCCGGAGGAACACAATCAAGTGTCTGTAGTTAGCAAATACTATCCTCTGCTATGACAGATCTATGCTTGTCCTCATCCTCTGAATCCTAATCCTCAGTCTTGTTTCGTTCAATTCTAGAACTTCCATAATTCTTTTTTTATGGGTTCAGATTCCTTGCTGACACTGGCCAGCTCTTCATTCCGTTCTCTGTGTTTTCTTGAATAGATTAGTTGCAGTTATTTTAATGTTCCTATTTGCTTTTTTTTTTTTTTTTACCTGAATCACTTAGGACCCTAATTCGATTAGCTACTTAATTTCCTTGGATTCTGAATGTATGGTATGACTAACAATTTCTTTAAGTGAATGTGGGACATTGTATCTTAAAAATTGTTCTCTGGTTCATGTTGTCTTTCTCCAGAGAAGCTTCACCCTTTTCTTTTCTAGGTGGGTTGTTGCTATGTTTTGTGAGAGTCCTGTGGAAAATATTTCCTGTGACACTTCTCCTATGAAAATAACCCTGAACCTCTAAGAATTTTTATTTCAGCGAGAATGATTATATGGATAATGTTTTTCTCTGACAGTAGTATTTAAATCGATACCCTTGTTTTCATCAGATTAGAAACACCTACACAGTTTATATCTTCATCCAGGAAAGGATCAGTTTGGTTTTCCTTTCTCCCCCATTCATAAAGGAATGTAAAATAATGACTCTTCTTGATTTCTTATTTAAGCAAAGAGCATGGAAGTCTTGCTTCATTTAAAGTAACAAGTGGATGGCGGGCCTGGGTGGCTCAGTTGGTTACGTGTCTGCTTTCGGCTCAAGTCACGATCTCAGGGTCCTGGGATCGAGTCCCGAATGGGGCTCTTTGCTCGGAGGGGAGTCTGCTTCTCCCTCTCCCTCTGCTGCTCCCCCTGCTTGTGTTCTCTCTCTGTGTCAAATAAATAAATAAATAAATAAATAAATAAATAAATAAATAAAATCTTTAAAAAATACATTAACAAATGGTGCTGTGATGTGGTTTGGCTGAACTGAGCATAAAGTGATCTATTAAAGGCTGTGTGCACGTGGCTCCCAGCAAAAGGAAAATAAGATTAGCCTCTGTTATGGACTGAATGTTTCACGTGCTGAAACCCTCATCCCCAGTGTGAT
Source organism: Halichoerus grypus (assembly GCF_964656455.1). Classification (NCBI taxonomy): domain Eukaryota; kingdom Metazoa; phylum Chordata; class Mammalia; order Carnivora; family Phocidae; genus Halichoerus; species Halichoerus grypus. The sequence continues at coordinate 151,565,248 of NC_135713.1, forward strand.
CGTATTTAGGGTGGGGTGTTTTGGAGGTAGGTAGGGCATGGGGCTGGAGACATCGTGAATGGGATTAGTGAGTGTCCTTGTATGAAGCAGCAAGGGAGAGCCTGCTTCCTCTCCTCTGCCCTCCACCTCATGGAGATGCAATGGCAAGACGGCCATCTGAATACCAGGAAGAGGGCTCCCACCGGGCACCAGATCTGCCCGAACCTTGGGACCTACCAGCCTTCAGAACTGTGAGAAACAGATGTAAGCTACTCCATCTCTGGTGCACGTGTTAAAGCAGCCTGAGCCGATGCGTGAATGGCCTCCGCTGGGTCCCGGTGAGGCCCGCGCGCCTCTGCCATCTGTCTCCCCAACGGGTAACAATACTGCTAAAGAGCTACCGTGGGAGAACATCTATAGAGCTGGGAGTATTGATTAGGGTAGCTTACCCTGCCTGACAGAGAGATCGATAGCTCCAGGAAACAGACTATTTCTCTCTTAAGGAACAGGCCAGGGCAGGTGCTCCAGGTAACCTGGAAGCTTTACTCCATACATCAAGGGCCTCGGTGTCTGCAGCCAGGCGGGGGGGTTATTTCCTGGTCAAAGCTGAGTTGTGGTCAGCCGGCAGTGGGACATCACCGTCTGGTCTTAGGGCGCGCAGCTGGAGGCGTGAGCACGGCGGGGCCCCTTGCAGGGCGGCGGGCGCCAGGCTGTAGTCCGGGCTGTGCGGGGCGTCTGGCAGGGGCGCCGGAGGCTTGGGATCCCCGACGCGCTGCCCGCTGCGCAGAGCCCACCATTCCCAGATGTGCAGAGACAGTGGGCTTCACCGCAGGCCTGTGAGCGTGGAGGCGGGAGGAGTTTGCCCGAGGAGGGCCCGGCCGAGGATTCGGGGAATTCTGCGGGTTACTGGGTCTCCGGGGGTGGATGTAGGTGGCTGGAGCTTGGCAAAGGTGAGGTGGGGGGAAAAACATAGCTGCGTCTGGGCAGGCACCGCCCAGGGGCATGCTTGTCCACGCTTGTCCACCTTGTCCACTCTTGTCCACGCTTGTCCACTCTTGTCCACGCTTGTCCACCTTGTCCACGCTTGTCCATGCTTTTCCACTCTTGTTCATGCTTCTCCACTCTTTTTTTTTTTTTTCCACGCTGAAAAGACTGTTTATTAACCACCCCTTGTTTCTCGCACAGAAGGTCAGAGGGGCCTGGGCCCCGACGCAAAGCAAGAATCCTCATTTCCAGAGCAGTGTGGCACCCAAACCTGCTTAGACAGAAGGGGGCACGAGAGACGCTCAAACCCAGCTGCACACTTATGCTTCTCCACTCTTGTCCATGCTTGTCCACTCTTGTCCATGAGTTTTCACTTCTGCAGAACTGTTAATATAAACACAGCAAATGGCGTCAGCAAATACATACTCCACCCTGTTGTGCAAGAATATAGTCCAAAGCAATGCGATTTTCAAGCACTACTTTGGCTAACAAATCTATTTCCTTTTGTGGCAAACCAATGTCAAGACCAGTTTCTTTGGGCCACGGTTTCCTGAGTGGTTTCTGCCACTCCTTGGAAAGCAAGAAAATTATTTTTGTTTTCTGCTATTTTTTTTCTTTTCTGTTTGTTATCTTATGCATTTTTGCTAGATGGCACTGGGCATATATTCATGAAATGCAGCTGAAATTTGTCTGTGAGCTGAGGCAAGTGGATTTTTTTCTCTTCAAGAAAAAGAAAGTTTCCTGCTCTCAACAATGGAGACTGCCATCTCCTTAGGGGCTAAGTGCAGGTGAAGCTCAGAGCTGAATTGTATTTTCTGGATGCATACATTTTTCCTTCTTATCTTTGGAAGAAAAGAGATCGTATAAATTCCTAAAGTTGCTCATCTCAATTCAATAATTTCTTCCATTGTTCGTATAAGAGATGTTTTTTCCCTGTTTGAAAACCTACATTAATTGAGAGATGAATGATGGAGTATTGATTATAATTCTTGGATTCCAATGGACACGCTAGTCTTTTTTTTTTTTTTTAAAGATTTTATTTATTTATTTGAGGGAAAGAGTGAGAGAGAGAGAACGAGCAGGGGGAGTGGGAGTAGGAGAGGGAGAAGCAGGCTCCCTGTCGAGCAGGGAGCCCGACGCGGGGCTTGATCCCAGGACCCTGGGATCATGACCTGAGTCGAAGGCAGACGCTTAACCAACTGAGCCACCCAGGCGCCCGACACTCTAGTCTTTCTGATAATGAAAAAATACGTTTGATGAAGCTGTATGCTTTTTATTTATTTTATTTTATTTTTATTTTTTTATTTTTTATTTATCCATTTGAGAGAGAGAGAGACAGAGAGAGCACAAGTAGGGGGAGAGGCAGAGGGAGAGGGAGAAGCAGACTCCCCGCTGGGCCAGGAGCCCAACGCAGGGTTCGATCCCAGCACCTGGAGACCGTGACCTGAGCCCAACCATCTGAGCCACCCAGGCGCCCTTGTTTTTTGTTTTTTTTTTTTAAGATTTATTTATTTATTTGAGAGAGAGAGAATGCGCATGAGCAGGGGGGAGGAGCAGAGGGAGTGGGAGAAATTCTCAAGTAGACTCCCTGCGGAGTGTGGAGCCTGACTCGGAGCTTCATCCCAGGACCCTGAGATCATGACCTGAGCCAAAATCAAGAGACAGCCGCTCAACAGACTGAGCCACCCGGGTGACCCTAAGCTCTATGTTCTTTAAAAAGTACTGGCATAAGGGCACCTGTGTGGCTCAGTCGGTTAAGTGTCTGCCTTCGACTCAGGTCATGATCCCAGGGTCCTGGGATGGAATCCTGTATTGGGCTCCCTGCTCAATGGGGACCCTGTTTCTCTCTCTCCCGTTCCCCCTGCTTTGCTCTCTCTATCCGTAAAAAAAAAAAAAAAAGTAGTGGCATAATATTAGCAAACCAAATCCAACGATACAAAAAAAAAAAAAAAAATCATTCACTACAGTCAAGTGGGATTTATTCCTGGGATGCAAGGGTGGTTCAATATTCACAAATCAATCAATGTGATACATCACATCAACAAGAGAAAAAAATAAAAACCATATGAACATTGCAATAGATGTAGAAAAAGCATTCAACAAAGCACATCATCCATTCATGATAAAAATGCTCAACAACTGGGTGCTGTATGTGAGTGATGAATCACTAGATTGTACTCCTGAATTACACTACTCTACTCCAATATTACACTCGATGTTAACTAACTAGAATTTAAATAAAAATTTGGAGAAAAAAACATCCAAATTAAGCAGACTGCAGAGCAGGAAGAATGTATCAGCAGAAAGACCTGGAGAAAGTCTACAACTCCATCATTAATAAGCTGTACTGGAGTCCAGGTGTGCCAGGAGGAACAGCTGAGGGCTCCCTTCATGGTGAAGCTCCTCCGTCTGGTGGTGCTTCCTCTGACCCCACCATTGAAGGGGTTCATTAGGCCAACCTGAGCATAGATTTAGCATTGTTCCACAAAACATCAAAGGACTCAAAGTTGTAGTAGATTCCGTGACATTTTTTAAAGCGGAGCTGCTATATTAAATAACTGGGCATTCTTGATACTTGAATATGGAATATGTGTACTGAGAAAGGAAATAACATTACAGTTTATAAGTACTGTATTGTAAGTGGAAAATGCAATATTTATAATATTTAAAATTGGCACCCAAACAAACAAATGAAAAACCCACAAAAAATGCTAAACAAAATAGGTTTAGAAGGAACATACCTCAATATAATGAAGGCCATATATGAAAATCCCACAGCTAATGTCATATTCAGTGGTGAAAAACTGAGAGCTTTTCCCCTAAAGTCAGGAACAAGACAAGGATGTCCACTCTCACCACTTTTCTCAACATAGTACTGGAAGTCCTAGCCACAGCAATCAGACAAGAAAAAGAAATAAGGGGCATCCAAATTGGTAAGGAAGAAGTAAAACTTTCACTATTTGCAGATTACAGGATACTATATCTAGAAAACCCTAAAGACTCCATCAAAAAGCTGCTAGGACTAATAAATAAATTCGGTAAGGTCCCAGGATACAAAAGGAATATATAGAAATTCATTGTATTACTATACACTAATAATGAAGTAGCAGAAACAGAAATTAAGAAAACAATCCCACTTAAAATTGCACCAAAAAGAATAAGATACCTAGGAATAAACTTAACCAAGGAGGTGAAAGAACTGTACCCTGAAAACTATAAAACACTGATGAAAGAAATTGAAGACAACACAAACAAATGGAAAGACACTCCATGCTCATGAATTGGAAGAACAAGTATTGTTAAAATGTTCATACTACCCAAAGCAATATGCAGATTTAATGCAATCCCTATCAAAATGCCAACAGCATTTTTCACAGAACTAGAACAAACTATCCTAAAATTTTTATGGAACCACAAAAGACTCCAAATAGTTAAAGCAACCTTGTCAAGGAACAACAAAGCGGGAGGTATCAAGTTATACTACAAAGCTACAGTACTTAAAACTCTAGGGTAATGTCACAAAAACAGTCACATAGATTAATGGAACAGAATAGAAAGCTCAGAACGAAACCCACACTTATATGGTCAATTAATCTTCGGCAAAGGACGCAAGAATATACAACGGGGAAAAGATGGTCTCTTCAATAAATGTTGCTGGGAAAACTGGACAGAAACATGCAAAAGAATGAACCTGGAGCATTTTCTCAGACTGCACACCAAAATAAATTTAAAATGGATTACGGACCTAAAGGTGAGACCTGAAACCATAAAAATCCTGGAAGAGAACACAGGCAGTAAGGTCACTGACATTGGCCATAACGACTTCTTTATAATCATGAATTGTTGTGTTGTGTTATTATGGTCACTTAAATGTACTTTATAGAATCCCTAGTTGGCATGGCTCCTCGGACTAATGCAAAATTGAGGTAATTAGTGAGTCATCTCACTTTATCTGGAAACTTGTCTTGAATTAAGACTCAGGCACAGACAATCCCCCTTTTATGTGTGTGTATATGTGTGTGAGCATAAATATATTAGTTGTGTTTATTTAACACCCAGTAAATCTCACCTAAAGGATATTGCCTCTTCAACTCTGGTGAGGGAGAATCTTCTGGGTCCTCCCAGGGGACATAGTGCGTGTGTGGGTGGGTAGGACATTTGTGCTGGATCTAACCCAGAATTTTTATGTACCAGATCTTTGAAGTCCTTCTGCAATTTGTGAAGAGTTTTATAGCATCTGAACTTCCTTTGTGTCATCCAGACTGATCTGATTGCGTGTAGTCCAACAGAGCCAAGTGTGAGAATCACAACAAGATGGGCAGGCAAATGCAGAATCTCTGTAAGTCCATGCACATCGATAGATTCAGCCTGATGTAAAATAATGTTCCTCTTGGGGCGCCTGGGTGGCTCAGTCGTTAAGCGTCTGCCTTCAGCTCAGGTCATGATCTCAGGGTCCTGGGATCGAGCCCTGCATCTGGCTCCCTGCTCCGCAGGAGGTCTGCTTCTCCCTCTCCCACTCCCCCTGCTTGTGTTCCCTCTCTCGCTGTCTCTCTTTGTCAAATAAATAAATAAAATCTTAAAAAAAAACAAAACAAGTTCCTCTTCCATTGATTGGTCATCCTCAAAAATCCATTTCCATAAGCAGTCTCTAGATTATTCCTGATATCAATACGCAAATTCTGAAATCCTGTCACCATGTAAAGTTTCTCTTCCAGAACCTGATTTTACATCCTACACCCTGGATCGCTGGGATCCCATTCTGATTCCCAGCTTGTGATGGGATGGGGAGTGGGTCTGAGGGAAATTGCTTTTATTTTTTTCTTGCATGGAGCCTTCCTCCGGCAAGGCAGTAACAGTACCTTTAAGCGAGGCAGGAGCAGCTTCTTCAGCATCTCTAACGGGATGGATGCCAGGAGCATGACAATGTTTCTCGGATAGCCACTTGGAATTTCACCTAATGAGGATAATCGGAAGATAAAATTCCTAGGAACTTTCTTTTCCAGGCAACAGCCCAACTGTCTAAATAAGACTTATGCAATGACATATAACAGTTTGGGTACAAATAAACATCCTGTTATGTAAGAGCCTTTGATAACAGACGATTGACCAAGAGAGGCAAAGCATTCGGAGCCTGGGTAGTGGTTTCTTAAACGCGCCCTCAGGCTCCAGGCTAATCCAAAACAGTAGGACAGAGACACTCCTGGTTCCCCACACTTGGGAAGACCTGCTTTGTAGGGTCTACTGAGTAAGTTTACTACCCAATGTCTTTGCTAAGGAACAACAAAGCGACGGCACATTGGTGACTTCACTGCTAAGACAGTAAATCTCTGTATTTCCACCATTTGGTAAATGTTTGTTTGACTGAATGTCTTTGTCTCAGCGTTTTTGTATCCAAGCAGAAAACACAGCCATGACTGGGTCTGCTCTAGGGAGGCAAAGTCCGGAGCATGTTAGAAGGGCTTGCGCATACTTGCAAATGCTCGCTGATACTCCCATTCAAACGAGCCAAGTCCCAGTCGCTCCCGACCCGCGGCTTTCTTCAATTCACAAAATCGCACGGAGCTTTCCTCTTGCGTGCAGGGGGCCACAAGAGGACTTACAGAGATTCTGCATTTGCCTGCCTCGCTTAGACGTACTGTTGCTGCCTTGACACGGCCGTAGAAAGCCTCTGAGTTGCAGTCAGTCTCCCTGAAGCAATAAATGAAGGATCTGAACCTGACGTTCTTTTTCAGTCTTCCATGGGCATCAGAAACAGTCCCTGTGCCCTACTATTCTGAAATTCCTAGTACTTTTCACGCTGCTCTGTAGAAGAGGCAACTTTGTTCCGCACAGTCCTGGCCTTCTAAAGTGCTTGCTTCCAGCTGACTACAGTAAGAACTTTGTCATTTTGTCACCAGACCCCAAGAGCTTCTAGGATCTCAGTCGCTGGCATATTAATGAGAACTTCACTGTCATCTACTTCATCACCACCAGGTACCTAAATCCAAATGTCCCATATTTCCCCGAGGGTCTGTGGTTTGCAATGTGCTCTTCACTCTTAATTTCTACCCCAGCTAGCATTTTTTGTTTTCAAGCAAAGATACCAACTCCTGCCAGCTCAAGCACATCTATGGTGTCTTCTCAATGCAACAACCAGAATGGTGCTATTTAGACATTAGTCTGATCACGTCGCTTCTCTGCCAAAGACATCACTGGGACTCCTGACCACAAAGGTGTCCTTTCTAGATGAAAATATCTGGGGCACCTGGGTGGCTCAGTCGTTAAGCATCTGCCTTCGGCTCAGGTCATGGTCCCAGGGTCCTGGGATCGAGCCCCGCATCGGGCTCCCTGCTCGGCGGGAAGCCTGCTTCTTCCTCTCCCACTCCCCCTGCTTGTGTTCCCTCTCTCGCTGTGTCTCTCTCTGTCAAATAAATAAATAAAATCTTTAAAAAAAATAGAAAACATCTGATTCTTTTGGCATCTCTATTCAGTCTGCCTCAGGAGAACAACCAATGCTGGATTTGGAAGTGAAAATGTCCAATCCTGTTCCGGTCACCGTACCCAGTTACCACTAGTAGTAGATCATGTCACATGATCAGCATTTCTGTGTTTGTCATGAGATCATTTAAGATCTACTCTCAGAGAAACTTTCCAGTAAACAAGACGGTATTGTTATCTGTAATCACGATGTGCTTGTGCATTGAGACCCAGAACTTATTCATCTTCTATCTGGAAGTTTGTCCTTTTGGGTCAACCTCTCACCATTTCCCCAACCTCTAAACCCCTGGTAACCACCACTCTACTCTCTGTTTCTGAGTTCAGTTTTTTCTTTAAAGATTTTATTTATTTCTTTGAGATAGAGCAAGAGTGAGCAAGCAAGAGAGAGCACAGGGGGATGGGCAGAGGGAGAGGGAGAAGCAGGATCTCCACTAAGCAGGGAGCCCAACGTGGGGCTGATCCCAGGACCCTGGGATCATGACCTGAGCCAAAGTCAGACGCTTAACCAACAGAGCCACCCAGGCATCCCATTTTTGTTTTTGTTTTTTAATTTAAGACTGTTTAACTTAATGTAATGTCTTCTAGGATCATCCACATTGTCACAAATGACAAGATTCCATCCTTTCTCGTGGCTGAGTAATACTCCATTGTATGTGTGTGCATGCAAGCATGTGTGTGATGTACACACTCTCTTCCCGTATTTCTGTGTTTCTATTTGGAACCTTTCCTTTCTGCCTGAAAATCTCCCTCTCGTGTTTATGAGCAGATACAATAGTGAGGAATTCTCTGTTTTTATTTGTCTGAAAATTACTTTGTATTTGTTTTAGAAGGATATTGTTCCTTGGTATAGACTTAGAGGTGGGAGTTATTATTTCCTTTTAGCAATTTAGAGATGCCCCTCTGTCGCTTCCTGGTTTCCGTCATTTCTGCTGAGAAACGGAGAACACAGCCCCACTATCGCCACTTTCGCTGTGTGTCTCTTTTTCTCCTCTGGCTGCTTTTATTTGTCTTTGTTTTCCAGCGGTTTCACTGTCGTGCTTGGGTGAGTTCCCTTTGCACTTACCCTGCTGGGGCTTACAGAGGTTCTTGGATCTGTGGGTTGATGTCTTTAATCAGTTTTGGAAAAATCTTGTCCTGCTGTACAATTCTCTTTTCTGCTAGAATTCCACATGCCGGACTGTCTGTGCTCAGCATACTTATGCCCTTTGTTTTCTGTTTTTAATTCTTTCTCTACTTCTATGTGGCTATTGTCTCTAGACCTGTCTCTGGTTTATTAACCCAGTTTTCTGCTGGCTTTTTTTTTTTTTCCTGCTGTGAATCCACTGACTGAAATCTTATCTGAGATACTGTGATGCTCAGTGGTACAGTTTCAATTAGATTTGTTTTGTTTTTTTTTTAAAGATTTTTTTTTATTTATTTATTTGAGAGAGACAGAATGAGAGAGAGCAAGCACATGAGAGGGGGGAGGGTCAGAGGGAGAAGCAGACTCCCTGCCGAGCAGGGAGCCTGATGCGGGACTCGATCCAGGGACTCCAGGATCATGACCTGAGCCGAAGGCAGTCGCTTAACCAACTGAGCCACCCAGGCGCCCTCAATTAGATTTGTTTTTATCGATTACAGTCCTATGGTGAAATTTTTAAATCATTTTGCTTATTTTCCTAATTGTTTCCTCCATTCCTGCATTAATCTGTTATTTTACAGACTTTGTTTTGTTAACTTTAATCTGTATCATTTGTGATTCTTTTCCTTTGACTTTTTTTCTTTTCCACTTTTGTCTATGGTCCCGTGTCTTGGCTTGACTAGTACTTTTTGATTGAATGCTGGAAAAGGTGTATAAAAATTGCAGAGACCCCAGCTGTTCTCCTCTAGAGAAGGCCTGCCTTTCCTTCTGCTAGCTAGATCGCTCCAAACTGTATTTTAAAATATTTGATAATCATGCAGTTTGAACTTGGTCAAGCAGCTCTTGTCACTGTTCTTTTAAGAGTAGCTGTAAGAATTCATAATGTTGCAGATGCAGTTTCTGTTAAAAGTCTCTTCATTAGTGTTCATTGCCATTTTAGCTTCTGGGAGGCTTGGCTCCTGCCTCACATGATGCCTATCCAGAGATACCCTTTACATCGTGAGAGTTTCGACCTGTCTGAAAAACACTAGGCCCACCTGCTTTACCTTGAGTGGAGTGCCTCTCACGGTCCTCAAGGAGGAGAGAGAATTTGAAAACCGTTACAGCCTGGGGGGCGGGGGGCTCTGCCAGCATCTTCAGGCATTCTGTCAACACCGGATGGTGGATAGCCACGTGCTGGCTATGACTTGGATATTTAAAGTCCTTAGTGGTTTATAGTTTATGTGTGTTTGTATTAGTAAGGCGATTCTTTGTTTAAAAAAAACCCCAACTCTGAGCACCCTACTGCACGCAGGGAGTGCTGTGAACTTCCAATAACCCTGTCTCCTCATGTGAATTGCCAGCGGAAAGCAGACTGAAGCTCCTAGCCCACGTAGCCAGGGCCCCCAGGTGTGCTAATCCAGGTGTGCTACCTGGCTGTGTGTGCAATCTGGCTGCAAAATCTGTCCCCACATTGATCACCAGGCTTGATTGGGCTGATGTGGCTGTCTAGACGGTGTCCTCTTCCTCCCTCACTGCTCCACGCTCAGGGAGGAGGACACCTGCCACCACAGAGGAGGACTGTTTCTCCGTCAAGGGTATCTAGGTAGCTGTGCTCCCCTCCTAGAACCTCCAGACAAGCTCTCAAGGACCACTTGTAGGAGCAGGTAGGCTAATCAAGCTTCCGTGACTCCAGACACATCCAGATGAGGCTCTGCCTTTCTTAAAAACACAAGCAACCTCCACCCTACCCTCCCACCTTTTACCTTAAGGAAGAATATGATCTACAATTATGAGTATCTCTTTTAAGAATGTCGAAAAACTTCTCTCTCTCTCCCTGGCAAGGTTCCATATTAAAGGGAAAAAAATTAATTTCAAAGCAAATATATTTCTCAGTTCCTTTGTACAAGAAGCAGTTGGGTTTTTTTTTTTCTTTTAGAAAGAGAAGACCTTTTTTTTTTCTAATATCAAAATAATACCAAAAAGAAGTAATATTTTACTCTCCTCTTCATGGACATTAAGAAGCCTCTGTTAGTTGTTTCAGATTTGTGATGCTTAAAGATGTGTATCAGTTAATATAAAAACACCCAACAGTAAGCTTATTCAGCTGTTCTTAAAGGAGCTTTGTTTGCATTCAAATCTTAGAACAGCCCAGTTTGTCTTGAAGGTTTAAGATGAACAACTTAAGATTCATCCTCCTCCTTTGGTAGAAATAAAAGTGACTCTGAAGGTGTTGAAAGCATAAATACAGCGCATAAGCTTGTTTGCTTAATTGATGACTCTGCCGGAGACGTCTGTCCACCTCTCCCAACCTGTCCCTCTCCCAGTCCTGGTCATCCTTGGGGCTCGCAGGCTGGGAGTAGAGCTCCCTGGACAGTGCTCAGCAGACCCTCAGAGCTTTCCTGGAGTGAGCAGGCTTCACCTCTCTTTAGCACTGGGGATTGCTCAGAGGCAACACCTGGCGGAGGGGGGTAGCACACCTGGATTAGCACACCTGGGGGCCCTGGCTACGCGGGCTAGGAGCTTCAACCTGCTTTCCGCTGGCAATTCACATGAGGAGACAGGGTTATTGGAAGTTCACAGCACTCCCTGCGTGCAGTAGGGTGCTCAGAGATAAAGCTGGACCCTTCTGGAGCACTGGTGTTTCCCCGAGGGTGAGCACTAGTCAAGGCTTGTGGGGACAGCATTCCGATATTCCTTCTTCCACCCAGGATCTGACCTCTTGACCTACACTGGTTGGAGCCTATGTTGAAGACCCAGGCAAAAATCCATTGGTCATGGTGGTCCAGTTCCACTGGTGACCCGGGGAAGGATGCTGGCGCTCTGGGCACCCAGCTTGGGCTCCTCAGGCAGGACCTCCTGGTAATGGTGGCAGAGACACAGCTGTCCAGGGACGAAGCTCGGAAGGAAGGCCAGAAGCAGAGGCTACGAGCCCGAGAAACTTGGTGCTGGGTCAGGATAGGAGAGAGAGGGGGGGGGGGGAAGCCATTGGCGTCGTTGTCCAGAGACACCCCCTCAAAGTGCACGACGCTGGTCTCTGTCCAGGCAGGTCCATTCTTTTTTTTTTTTTTTTTTAAAGATTTTATTTATTTATTTGACAGAGAGACACAGCGAGAGAGAGAACACAAGCAGGGGCAGAGGGAGAGGGAGAAGCAGGCTTCCCGCTGAGCAGGGAGCCCGATGCGGGGCTCGATCCCAGGACGCTGGGACTATGACCTGAGCCGAAGGCAGACGCTTAACGACTGAGCCACCCAGGCGCCCCCAGGCAGGTCCATTCTTTACTAGCGAGCTGAGCAGAGGCATCCGCGACCTGCGGGGAACAGTAAAGGCAAGAAAAGGGGCCAAGTCCCCTCAACCCAACATATCCCGCTCACCCTGGTCGTGGGCCACAGACACAGCGCTGATGCTCGAATTTCTGCCATTGCCTGGACTTGAGTCTCTGCTCAGTTAAGAAGCAATCCCCGTAGGGGCACCTGATTGCGCAGTTGGTTAAGCAACTGCCTTCGGCTCAGGTCATGATCCTGGAGTCCTGGGATCGAGTCCCGCATCGGGCTCCCTGCTCGGCAGGGAGTCTGCTTCTCCCTCTGACCCTCCCCCCTCTCATGCTCTCTCTCTATTTCATTCTGTCTCAAATAAACAAATAAAATCTTTAAAAAAAAAAAAAAGAAGCAATCCCTGTGAGACAGGTCATCGGGCCTCACCTCTGAGCTGTGGGCCGCTTGAGTGGGGCACCTGACCAGCCCTGAATTATTCATCCTGTATCGGCCCCTCCTCACCGTCCACTCTCCAGCAAACTTTCCGCTTCTTAGCCTTTGTACTTGCTGTCCCTCTGCCTCTGGGAACAACACCAGGCTGTGGTTCTTCTCCTTGTGCGACATTCCCTGGACTTAACAGGCGGGAGTGACCCCAAACCTCCTCCTCCTCATTCGGTGCCTCGGGCCGGCCTCTGTGTGCTTGAGGTTGTTCTCCTACTTACTCACTTTTTTCTTTGGTCCCCCCTCTCCCCCATTCCTCACCCCAAACAGGCTTAGCAAAGGGCCAGGCGGATAGTAGGTACTCAGTATTTAGTGAGCAGGAGCAGGAAGGCAAGGACGTCTTTCTGAGTTGGGATGATCTCCAGGGGCCCCCTTACCCCTGCTCCCCAGGCCTCCAGGCATCTGCAGGTGGCAGGGTGCACACAGGGAAAGGGCCCCCTTGGTCCAGGCTCCCCAGGGAGCAAGGGGCCCCGGCAGAAGGTGAGAGAAGGGGGTGCGGTGCAAGCGTGCTCTCAGCTGGGCCGGGGCTGCTTCCCCAGCAGGGTTTACTCCTAGCCCAGCTGCGGGCCTGCCCCGGTCCGGCTGCACCCTTCCCCTGCCCGCAGAGCCGGCTGCCGTCCCACGTGCCCGCGCAGGGCGGGGTGGGGCCGGGGGGCAGCTCTCGGGGTGCAGGGAGCAGCCTGCTGGCCCGGGGCGTGGCATCAGCGGCTGCACCCGCGCAGCCTCTTCGGTGGGATTCCGGCCTTGGATCCGGGGGGATTCCGGCCTTGGATCCCGGAGGCTGCCCTGCAGCTCCCTCCGCACCGCCCACCAGCCTTGGGACGGGCTCGGGGCGCCCCTGACGCCGGGTGAGGCTTGCCTCAGCCTGATCCGCCTAAACAGCAGAACTGTCTTCAGCTGAAGACCTGGCCCTCTGTACCTAGTGATGGGGGGGCGGGGAGAGATGGAAGGGGGCAGGCGTGGAAACGACCTCTTTTCGGTATTTGCTCTCCCCAAGGTGGAGAGCGCCCTGTGGCCCGTTCTGAGCTTTGGGCGCCACCTGCCGGCCGCCAGGCAGTACTGGACCGAGAGGAGCTGCGTGCGCCCACGAAGCCCAGAGAAGGGGACCAGCCGCGGGGACCTCAGGCTGGCCTAGGAGCGGGGGGCACGTCCCTCTCACGGGAGCCTGGTGCTGCGTGGGCCTTGGACACCATCGGGTCCACTGCCTTTTTTTTTTCTTTCTTAGAAGTAAAATCAATTTATTAATAGATAAAATCACAACAAATGAAAACTTAAATAGTACACTGTCCCAAACCAACTTCCAACAAAATAGAAAAAAGTAAAATTAAAAAGTTGTAAACCTGCGGTACTTTTTTTTGCTCATCTTTGAAACACATCACTGTTCTATACATTTTAAATAAAAGATGCAACATATCTAATGAGAAATTTAATTTTAAAAATTTTATAAAACAATTTTAATAAAAACCAAAAGATTAATAATCATTTGATGTGATTTTTGCATTAGGAAGGTATGAGAAAGCAGATATAGCAACACTTTCTTATTTAAAAATTAATGACAGGTCTTTAAAAAAGATTGAAATGTTTCTTTCTGAGAAATGACTAACTCAAGAATAAAGAGTACTCAAAGTGAATGCATGCAATAAATATGGCATTGGTAAATCAATTTTGTTAAATAATTGCATCCAAAAATGGCACCATGAAAATTTCCTCATACTTTCAAAATGCTTATCATTTTCATGTCAAATAATCTAGTCCAACATAAATAAAAAGGTGCAAAGCCTTGCAATTAATTTTATGATCATAAATCCCAAACAGCAAAGCCTGATAATATAATTTAATATAATATAATCTGTAACATAACTGATATTATAATTTCATCTCACATATGAGCATTCAAGGCAAATAATCTCAGAAAAAATAATAGCAACCTAATCCAGCAGTATACTTTTTTTTTTAGTAATTTTTTTTTTTTTAAAGATTTTATTTATTTGACAGAGAGAGATAGCGAGAGCAGGAACACAAGCAGGGGGAGTGGGAGAGGGAGAAGCAGGCTTCCCGCCGAGCAGGGAGCCCGATGTGGGACTCGATCCCAGGACCCCGGGATCATGACCTGAGCCAAAGGCAGACGCTTAACAACTGAGCCACCCGGGCGCCCAATCCAGCAGTGTACTTAACGGATAGTTTACTATCACTTTTGGCGTTGTTAGTTTACTGTCATCAAATAAGGCTTATTTTAGGGTAGTTACAAAGCCAATTGGTAAAATCAGCTTTGGCAATAATTCAACAGAAATAATGAACAGACTATAACTAATACAATCCATCTTGATAAAGGTTTAAAAATAACAGGATAATATGCGAATGGGCAGGCAATGTTTGTGTCAGTAATAAAATTAAGGCATACATGATAACTAAATTAGTACAAATTTATTTCATGTAATTCATTTCTGTTTTCAGAAAAGTTGCTAAGTACATTTTTCTGATCAGGATTTCACATAATTTGTCGCGTAAGAGGTGACAGCCATGCCATATTATGCAATCTTTCTTGACCTGAGTCACCGCGGTTCTTGGATAATTTTTGTTGATTTCAGTTTGGAGGAACTTTGCTTTTTTGATGCAGCCGTAATTGGAATGATCGATTCTTCAGGGAATACTTAGATTCATGGATAAGCCATGAATTTGACATATTCACACAATTTCACATACAGCAATGCGTGCTCGTCCGAGACCACACTGCTCATGCACAGAGAGGGATACAAACCCGGTTTGTAGGATTCGGATTGGCATCCATTCCAGTTTCCCGGCTCCAGCGTGTGCTGTCCACACCACCACTAGAATGATCGTCCTCGACGTCCTCGATGGGTGTTTACATCATGATCCCGCTTCTCTCAGGAGTACTTTACGCTGTAAAGTAACTGGAAGTGTGTACTTTTTGACCCCCTCCACCCATTTGGCCCACCTCCACCCCTGCCTCTGGAAACCACCAAATTGTTCTCTGTATCTACGAGCTTGGTTTCTCCTTTCCTTTCCTTCCCTTCCTCCTCTTCCTTCTTTTTAAGATTCCACACATAAGTGAGATCATACGGTATTTATCTCTTTCTGCCTGACTTATTTCACTTAGCATAATGCCCTCAAGGTACATTCATGTTTTTGCAAATGGCAAGATTTCCTACTTTTTAATGAATGAATAATAATCCATTGTATATATACACCACATTTTATTTATCTGTTCATCCATCCATGGACACTTAGGCTGTCCCCATATCTTGGCTATTGTAAATAACACTGCAGTGAACATGGGGATGCAGATATCTTTTTGGGTTAGTGTTCTCATTTTCTTCAGATAAATACCCAGAAGCGGAATTACTGGATCATATTGTATTGCTATTTTTAATTTTTTGAAGAAACGCCATAGTGTTTTCCACAGCGGCTGTACTGATTTGCATTTCCACCAACAGTGCACAAAGATTCCCTTTTCTCCACATCCTTGCCAACACTTGTTATTTTTTGTCTTTTTGAAATAGCAAGTCTAACAGGTGTGAGATGATATCTCACTGTGGTTTTGATTTGCCATTTGGTCTGTTTTTATGTGAGAATTTTCTCTGTTCTGTTTCTATGGGAGTATTTAGGAAAATCCAAAATCTATGCCATCTCTACTGTTACCATCTTCCCAGATTCCCTATGTATGACCTTTTATGGTAAAAAACTGAGGTATGGGAAGATTAATCTGCGCATTGAACTGGGCAGATTGCTCTGCAGGGAGCCAAGGCTGATTTCTGAGTAATGGGAGTGTCATCAGACCAGCCCCTGTGAAAGATGAACTTGGCAGAGGTTTAGCGATTGAAGGTAGTGCATGCGGAAGACCGATGACGACAGTGCCCAGCAGTCCAAATAGGAAATGATCCTGAGGGAGAGGTGAGCGGGAATGGCAAGGAGCAGATGGGTGGGAGAAACACAGTGGAGGCTGAACCAAGAGGCTTGGTGATGGGGCGCAGTGAAGAAGGAGGGCTGGTGTCAGAGTCAACCGGAAATTCCCGGGATGAATGTCTGGAAAACGGCACCCAACATCAGTGAGGATGAGGGCAGTGATGGCGAGAGTCGGGGGTTGAGGGAGAAGTGTGACTAAGTTTTCGAAAACCAGTCTGGTGAGCTGGGGGTACCTGGGCGGAGATGTGTGTGGATGGATGCAGCTCAGGGAAAGATCCACGCCGAACACACTGCGAATAGAACCGTGACAGAGGAGTAGCTAGTTGTGCGAGGTGGGGTGTGCAGTCTGGGGACCTCCACCTCCACCTACGTGCCCATATATGGAGGGACTTGCAGCCAGGTCCTCGTGTCACTCATTTACACGTATTACAGGGTAAATGGTACCGCCAAGGCTTGGACCTCCGAGTAGTTCTCGGGGGGCTCTTGGGTCTGGTACTTACTGCGATTCCCCCTCAATGCACTTTATAGCGTCTAGAATGTAAAGCTGAAATCAATTTCTCTACCTGCTTTCAGTCTTTCACGAACAGGTTGAAATCTGCTGTGTGGACAGTCCTCCCTCTCCTGTGCCTTTTGTCCCTGCTCACCTAGACCTTTTGCTTCCTTGTTCTCTGCTGGTGGGAGCGTCAGGGCATAGCACGTGGTCACTTGGCCAGGCTTCTGCAGTGTGCCCCTCGCCGGGTCCGCCGAAGCACGGAGAGCTCCCCCCCAGCGTTTCGGGGAAACATCCACCGCAGTCGCGACATGTTCAGTTGCCACTAATCACATCACCCCCGGTAACAAAAGACAAGCCCGTGTCAAGCTGGCTTGCGTAATACAGGGGACTCACCAGTTCATACAACAGAATCTAGGAGCGTGGCAGCTTTAGGAGGAGTTTGACGCAGTGTTTTCAAAGTTACGGTTTCTCCGGATCTTTCCGTCCTGCCTCACACGGGGTCAGCCTTGTCCTGAGGCTGTTTCGATCACAGTGGCAAAGCCTTGGTACTTACTCCAGGCTTGACATGTGAGCCCGATATGATCTAGAAAGGGGCGGGGGGATGCATTCCAAACGAGGCTCCTGAGAGTCACCCAGATGAGGCCACAGAAATTACACCACCATTCTGTAATCAGTGGCTGTTTCCAAGCACAACCCCATGAACATTTCACATCACTAGAGCTAAAGAGAACATTCTAGAAGCCTTCCCTGACAAAACAGCAGATAACAATAAAATAAAATAGCACGATCAAAAGCCAGAGACAATAAAACAGTGCTTATATTTACACCGAATTGTTAAATGTCACGAAAGACTGGAGATATTTAAGATGCACAAGGAGTTAGATCAGTAAGGAAGCTACCGGAACAAAGGCAAAAACCAAGAAGAGAAAAACTTGGGATTTAGTGAGCAGAGGATCCGACGTGGGAGAACAATAAAGGCGAATTCCAGAATAAAAACCGTTTATCAGAGCTGAAGAGCAGCCAGTTCGGGTTGGTGCAGGACAGAGGGCTCTGGGAAGGGATGAAATGTCCCTGATGTATTATCTCACATACTTTATAATTAAAAAATAAAATGGATAGACATTTTACAGAGGGGATGGAGCACACGGGGGACAGTGAAGGACAGGTACGTACAAAATTAAGCAAATAAAAATCAAGGCAATTATTAGTTTCCAGGGAAGCAATGCTGGGCAAGAAAGGAAGTACAATCTTGTGCTTATTGGACTCTGCAGTGAACAATATTTATGTAATCAAAAAAAATGTAAACTCTTGAATATCGATTTAACAAAAATTTAGGTATAATTGTACGGGAGAGCCTGGGGGACGGTGGAAATTCGGCGGAGAGTCTAAGAAAGCTAATTGCTCATTACTGTTGCAGAAAGGCAAATAATCAGTAAATAGTTTCTTTTTTTTTTTTTACAGTACCATTTACAGTAAATAGTTTCTCAAACAGATTGCTCCATAAACAGAAGTACGAGGGTATTATTTAGAAATGAATATAAGCATCAGAAGAAATATTTCAGCAACGTGAAATATGGCTGTTTCCAGGGAACGAGAAGGCAGGGCAAAGGATCATTTTCCCCCTGTGACGTTCTATCTATTTTATATAAAGACATATCTGAAGCGATAATGTTCACGGTTGATTATTCTGGGTAGCCAGTATGCGGGTGTTTGTCACATTATTCTCTGGGGTATATTCCACCATGCTGCCCCACGAGCAGGGGCCGGGTGGAAGGAGGGGGCCCCGGGCTCTCAGCTGCGTCGCCCCACAACCTGTCCTCAGTGACAGGTAGTTGGGAGCAGGATGAAGAGTGTGAACATGTTTTTGGAAAAGTGCATCAAATGCGAATAGCCTTCCGACGGGAGCTAGAGGGAAAAGGAGCTCTGAATTCTTGGTCTTACCAGCCTGGAGTGGGGTTTCCATCTCACTGGGAGGGAGAAAGGAATGAGCAGATCTGGGTTTAAGTGCCACTTATTAAAAATAAACTGAGTTTTAATAGATTTTTTGAATAAATATTTCTTCATTTGCTGTATGCCCATAGGACCATGTCCAGAGATTTGAAACGGTTCCTTTTTAATCTTTTTTTTTTTTTGAGAGAGAGAGAGAGAGCATGCTTGAGCATGGGGGGGGGGCAGGGGCAGAGAGAGAGAGAGAGGGAGAGAGAATCTCAAGCAGGCTCTACACTCATCTCAGAGCCAACACAGGGCTTGATCTCACAACCCTGAGATCTTGACCTGAGCCGAAATCCAGAGTCAGAGGCTTAACCGACTGAGCCATCCAGGTGCCCCTGGAGGAAGAGTTCTGACCGGATATGGGGGACTGGTTTTTCTCTGTTTCTTTCCAAGATGCCATAACCATGAGTGTAAGCAAAGGACCCACAGTGAGAGAGTTGGAACAGAGCTGAAGTGAGTGGGAAATCTGGACAGATTTTAGAAGCCCGTGCGGGGAGCCATGACTGAGGAAGGGGACAGAGGGAGCCGCGGGCCAGGAAAGGGGAGAAGCAGTTTGCATTTGGAAAGGAGCTGATCATTTTTTCAGATCCTTAGATGGAGTCCTGAATTCCAGATATAAGGCATGATGAAAGAGAATTGGGAAGAAATAGATTCAAATAGATATTAATTCAACAGAATACTTGATTCTTCCTCCCTCTCCCCTCACAGAATACCCAGCTAGATGTTCACTTGTTAGGCAAAAACCCACAAAGGGCTCTTTTCTACTGGAAGTAAACAAACTGGAAAGTACCTGAGAAAGTGGAGGTGTTGTTGCCCTGGTACAGAGCTCTCTGTATCGGGGCATTTCTGTAGGCGGTGGGGGCTGCCCTCCCATACCCACTGTCCTGTTTCCGTGAGAGGCCAGCTCTGCAGGGAACACCCAGCTCTGCAGGAAAAAGGACTGTGGAGGGAGGATGTGAAGCACACAGAGCTCTCCTGAACCGATGGTGGGAGCTGAAATTGGCACAGCCACGTTGGGAAAGTTTTTGGCAATATTTACAAAGAACGAGCATATGCATAGCCCAGGATCCAATAACTCACTCCCAATTATCCATCCAACGGACGTGTTTATGTATGTTTGCTGAAAGACATGCACTATAAGGTTCATAGCACTACTATGCATAATAGTCCCCGACTGGAAACTGCAATCAGGAATGAAACGAGCACATTACTTATGGTATATTTGCACAAAAGAACTCCATGCGGCCTCGAGAACGAAAGCACAGCTCATTAGCAGCCATGCGGATGAATTTCACAAACATGGTACTGAACAAAAGAACATGCATGAAGCGACTTTATTATACAAAGTACAGAGACGGGCAAAACGAATCCACGCGGCCAGAGGTCAGACCGGTGGTTACCCTTTGGAGGAGGGTACTGACTGGAAGGGGTCATGAAAAAGACTTCTGGGTTGTTGTTTTTCCCTTTTATCTGGGTGCTGATTATCTGAGTGTGTTCAGTTGGAGAAAGCCATCAAGCTGTACACTAGTAACAATGCACTTTTTAAAATAAAGATTTTATTTATTTATTTGAGAGCAAGATAGCGAGAGAGAACATGAGCATGAGCAGGGACGGGGGAGAGGGAGAGGCAGGCTCTTTGGTGAGCAGGGAGCCCGCGCGGGGCTTGGTCCCAGGACCCTGAGATGGGGTGTTCCCAATATGGGAAAGTCTCTGTTATTTTTCTGACCTCTAGCCCTCTGCATTTAATGTTGGGGGTGGGGTGGAGGAGATGGGCTGTAAGCCCGTGGTGCATAACTGTCCAGATGCATTGTTGGTTCTCCCAGGTGAAGGCAGACAGGTATTGGGAATCAGTGGGGACCTCGAGATGGAAGCATGAGTCAGTACCAGCGAAGTGACTGGTATCGGGGATACTGAAGTGAGGATGATCATGAGGGTTTGAAACTAGAGGGAATCTAGGCTTTATTGGTTTATTTATGGCCCATGGGTCTTGGGCTAATAGACATCTTTCCCATTAGGTTTTAAAAAAATTAGTAGACTATTATTATTTTTTAATTTAAACTCAATTTAGTTAGTGTATTATTAGTTTCAGAGCTAGAGTTCAGTGATTCATCAGTTGCATGTAACACCCAGTGCTCATCACATCACGTGCCCTCTTCAGTGCCCGTCACCCAGTTACCCCATCCTCCCACCTACCAACCCTCCAGCAACCCTCAGTGTGTTCCCTATGATTAAGAGTCTCTTATGGTTTGCCTCCCTCTCTGTTCTTATTTTATTTTATTTTATTTTATTTTTGTTTCCCTTCCACAATGTTCATCTGCTTTGTTTCTTAAATTCCACATATGAGTGAAATCATATGGTATTTGTCTTGGAGAAAGGGGAACCCTTTTACACTGTTGGTGGGAATGCAAACTGGTGCAGCCACTCTGGAAAACAGAACGAAGCTTCCTCAAAAAGTTATAAATGGAATTATCCTACAACTCAGCAATTGCACCACTACATATTTATCCAAAGGATACAAAAATAGTCATTCAAATGGGCACACGCACCCCAATATTTATAGCAGCAATGTCCACAACAGCCAAACTATGGAAAGAGCCCAGATGTCCATCGACAGATGAATGGATAGGCTTTATTTTTTAGAACAGTATTAGATTTACAGAAAAATTGAGTAGATAGTACAGAGAGTTCCCACATATCCCTGCCGCCCATCTTGTGCATAGTTTTTCCTATTAACGTTCCACATTAATAATAATATATAATGCATTGTGCATTAATATTTTACATTTGTTACAATTATTGAACTGATATTGACATAGTAACGAAAGTCAAGTAACTATATGAACTAATATTGAAATTTACTAAAGTCCAGAGCTTACGTTAAAGTTGACTGTGTTCTACAGTTGTAAGGGTACAATGACATGTATCCACCATGACAGCATCATACAGATTAGTTTCACTGATCTAAAATCTTCCGGTGCTCCACCTGCTCATCCTTCCCTCCTCCCCCACAACCTCTTTGGCAACCACTGATTTTTTTACTGTCTCGATAGTTCTGCCTCTTTGAGAGTGTCATATAGTTGGAATCATGCAATATGCAGCCTTTTTAGACTGGCTTTTTTTTTTTTTAACTTAGCAATATGCATTTACATGCATTTAGGGCTCGTCATGTCTTTTCATGGCTTGATAGCTCATTTGTTTTCATCGTTGAATAATATTCTATTGTCTGCATGCACCACAGTTTGTTTATCCACGCTATTGACGGTTTTTGACAATTCTGAAGAAAATGGCTATAGAGATTCACGTGCAGATTTTTGTGTTGACATAATCGCTTAACCACCAGGAGCGCAAAATTGCTGAAATTTAGCTTTGTAAGAAACTGTGCAACTGTCTTCCAAAGTGGCTTCTCATCAGCAATGAATGAGTGTTCTCATCGCTCCACATTCTTGTCAGTATTTAGTATTGTCCGTTTTTTGTTTTTTATTTTAGCCAGCCTAATCACTATGTAGTGGTATCTCGCTGTTTTCATTTACAATCTCCTAATGACGTATGACATTGAGCATCTCTTCATATGCTCATTTGCCATCTGTACATCTTCTTTGATGAAGTGTCTGTCCAGATCTTTTGCCGATTATTAAATTTGTATTCTTAATGGCGGTAAAATGCACATAACATAAAACTTACCATCTTTGCCATTTCTCTGTGTACAGTTCAATCGCATTAAGTGCATTCACACTGTCCTGCAACCCATCCCCAGAACTCTGTTCATCTTGCAAAGCTGGAACTCTATATCCGTGAAACAAGTACCTATTCCTCCAGTATCGGCCACCCCCACCCCAGACTCTTGTGACCAGCATTCTATTCCTGTCTCCATAAATCTGACTACTCCAGGTACTCCGTAGAAGTGGAATCATGCAGGTTTTGTCTGCGTTTGCCCATTTGTAAAACTTTGTTTCCTGATTGTTGAGTTCTTTTTATACTTCGGAAACAACTCTCTTATGGGATATGTGTTTTGCAACTATTTTCTCCTGGTCTGTGGCTTGTCTTCTCATGCTTTTTAACAGAATCTCCAGCAGACCATAAGCTCTTAGGTGTTTTACATGGAAAATGAAGGTGTTACGGGGTCTGCAAAGAGGAACGAGGAGCTGTCTTCAAGGAGTCCTTGAATACTAGGTCTGAGACCTTCAACTGCTTCAGGTTTTAAAGGGTACTGGGATGGTCCAGAGAGGGGCACGTGGGGTCTATTTCCACTTTTAAGGGCTCTGCTTCCTAAATATGTCCTATGTCTATTGATCTTGTAGCCAGAAGGGACTCAGGAATGTGAGTGTGTTCTGAATGAGGGACTGTCAGAGGGCCTGGGTAGTGGGAGGGGATAAGATGTCCATTGACTGGGATTATTATTTCAACCAGTGTGTTTAAGGGTATCTGGGGAAGATGGGGCAGATTCCTCAGAGTGGAGTCATTGACACTGACATCTGTTGGATTCTCCTCTTCCTCCTCCTCTTCTTCTTCTTCCTCTTCCTCCTCCTATTCTTCTTCTCCTTCTTCACCACTTTTAACCCACTATCTTGTTTCTGGCAATATTGACCAGTGTCCCAGTGTATTCAAAGTTGCAGGGAGGTCAAGGGTGGCTCCAGGCCCTTGGGATGATTTCCCTGGAGTTGTTTCAGCTGGAGAGCCATGAGCTTGCTTTGCTAGATCCCTCAGCTTTCTCAGCCTGTGCGTCTTTATGGTGTTGTGCTGGGTCTCAGCTCAGCACATGGTTCTCAGAGAGAGGGGAACTCTGCTTAGTTAACCTGATGGCTTTGAATAGCCTTTCTTTGGCACAGAGCCCATTGACAACACTGGTAACGAAAGTGGACGACATGTAATCATAGAGTTAAGCTCAAATAATCCTTTCAGATGTTTTGTAAGTGGAAGTGGTGTTTATAGTTAGAGACTGATTCTGTGTGGTCCGCACCCTTGAATCTTTGACAAGTCAATTTTAGATGGAAGTCCATGGGTATAGAATCTAAAGGCTTTTCTTTGGTCTGTTCAGCTCTGTGATGGGTCGCAGTATATTTTGGTTTAACTGTACGTCTTTATTAATTTTGGTCTTCTCAAACTACAGGGAGACATCTCAGGGTCCCATGAGAAACTGCACTATTGATAAAGATCTGAAAGCCTGGAGAATAGGACCCTAAAACTAACCTAAATAGTGCAGAAAATCCCTGCCTTCAATACAGTTTCCCTTTCAGATCTTCACAAAGCCACAGCATGATCTGCAACTGATGACTTCCCCTTGGTCCATCTGTGCCCAGTATGGGTCCCCTTCAGCTCAGTCACACGCTCGGCTCTGCTTTAAATCTTGGGGTTTCCTTGTGCATAATGATGATCTCTACTATTTGTTGAATGCTTATTAAACCTTACATATTGTGTTTAGAGCAGTGTTCACAGTAACTCTTTTAATGTCCAAGCAGCTCTATGATGTAGGTGCTATTGTTTTTATTTTGTAGATGAGTGTGCAAGGACTCTGAGATGCTCAGTAATGTGTTACGGATCATACAGCAAGTTAGAGGCGGGGCTAGAAGTGGACTCAAGTGTGTCTGGCTCAAAAGTTTGTGCCCTTAACCACTACTCCAGACTTCCTCTATCATCTCACACTCTGAGATTCTTCCCTTGAGATGGTCTCAAATCTTTAGGTCTCACTCACAGCAGATGATCTTGTTTGAATATGACCTAACCTTGTTTTGACTTGGAGGGTTTTTCCCATTGCCTAAAGGTTTTGCAGTAGTGAGGATGCGGTGGAATTTCCCAAAGTCACCTTGACAAGTTTGTTATTAATTTTTTGATTCACATTTCCTAATTTGAGATAACGGATGCAAATAACTGGTAGTTTCTCCCCCTAAAGGGGATATTTGCTGAAGGCATAGTACCATGGCCATCTCTTGGCAGCCATACTCATGTTCCTATGTTGTAGAGAAAAAAAATTCTATATTCTCTCTCTCCCTCTCTCTCTCTGTATAGATGTTTACAGATCTATATCTATAGAGGGGTAGATCTATATCCCTCTATATATCTTTAACTATATCTATATGTCTTTAACCATCATCCCTATGGTTCCTGTCTCTGAGAAAGAAATTCACATAGAAATCCACAGAGAAATTTAGTGTACTTCTGGCATATGAGCCATCGTCAGAAACTTAACGACCATGTGTTTAAGTGTCTTGGCAGCGAGCCGGAAACCTCCCCGTGTCCCTGCTGACCTCTTTGCTATATTGCCTTGCCTTGGGGGCACAAATGGGGAGTGCAGAGAGCATGGTAGTCCAGCCCTTAAATGTTACCATCCTCCTGCTCACATGCTGGATTCCGTGATAATGGTGGAAATCACTTCACAGTGAAATATTCTAATATCTTTGATCATAACTAAGGGCTCAAATAGAGACAGGATTTGGTGGAGTGGTGAAGTCTGGGGAGAGAGCTCCCTAAAATCTCTTGTTCCACCCAGATATCTTCTTCAGTTGCCAGATTCTCCACTTTCACAGTTATTAATAACAAGTTTGCTGTTAGAAAGCAGGTGCTGAGATGATTCGGACGTCACCATTCATCAAGACTCACAATCAATTTCTTGATTTGGCACCAGTCGCCTCGTATCACTGACTAATCGAAAAGTGTGCCATCACAGAGTTACGTAAGTATTCTGCTTTTCCATCTGCTTTCAGAGGGGAAAGCTTGAACTGAGATTTTTCTCTTCTGCTGCGTCACAGGGTCACAAGACCGCCATTCTTAGATTTGGCTACTGCATCTCCCAAAGCCTTGCCCTGAGTGGTCATACGATGAGCCCCAGAAGACAGTGGCGATTGCTTAACCAAGTGCTCCCATCCTAGGATGGGGGACCCTCACTAGCCCTTCACTCCATCTCGGTTTTTCCACCCCACGCAGAGCTTACTGAAGGCATCAGTTCAAAAATGATTCTGTTATCAACCACCCCATTCTGATCACTACAAAAACAGGGCAGGTAGAACAAGTCACCAGTGTTCTGTGGAGTTCAGTGTTTCGAAGGGAAAGTTCCTACTTTCTTACCAACATGAGAGAAGGGTAGGGTTGTTTTCTCTCTAAAGCCAAGGTTCGGGGTATGTGTGCAAGAGAAGCTCTCCTAAACACTGAGGAAGTCTGCTACAAAGGGAATGTTCTGGATAAATTCCTCTTGTGTCTCTAAATCCATTTTGTACTCTTATGCACTGTTGTGTCTTCCATGGGAGTATGACCTTATGGGATGTATATCTATATATAAATTTTTAAATTTTAATTCAAATTATTTTTTAATTTAAATTTTGTTAGTTAACATATAGTGCAATATTGGTTTCTGGGGTAGAATTCAGTGATTCATCACTTACATACAACACCCAGTGTTCATCACAAGTGCCCTCCTTAACACCCATCACCCATCTAGCCTATTCCCCACCCTCCTCCATCAACCCTCAGTTTGTTCTCTGTACTTAGGAGTCACTTATGGCTTGTTTCCCTCTCTCTTTTCTTCTTTTCACCCTTCCCAAATGTCCATCTGTTTTGTTTCTTAAATTCCACATATGAGTGAGATCATATGGTATTTATCTTTCTCTGACTGACTTATTTCACTTAGCATAATATACTCCAGCTCCATCCACATTGTTGCAGGTGGCAAGATTTCATTTTTTAAAAGATTTTATTTATTTATTTGAGAAAAAGCAAGAGAAGGAGAGAGAGCACCAAGGGAGAGCGAGAGGGAGAAGCAGACTCCCCACTGAGCAGAGAGCCTGACATGGGGCTCAATCCCAGAACCATGAGATCATGACCTGAGCCAAAGGCAGACACTTAACCGACTGAGCCGAGTGGCCCAGATTTCATTCTTTTTGATGGCTGAGTAATATTCCAGTGTGTGTGTGTGTGTGTGTGTGTGTGTGTGTGTGTGTGTGTGTACACACACCATATCTTCTTTATCCATTCATCAGTTGATGGACATTTGGGCTCTCTCCATAGTTTGGCTATTGTAGATAATGCTGCTATAAACATTGGGGTGCATGTATCCCTTCGAATCTGTATTTTTGTATCCTTTGGGTAAATACCTAGTAGTGCTGTTGCTGGATCTTAAGGTAGTTCTATTTTTAACTTTTTGAGGACACTCCATACTGTTTTCCACAGTGGCTGCACCAGTTTGCATTCCCACCAACAGTGCACAAAGGTTCCTTCTTATCCACATCCTTGTCAACACTTGTTTCTTGTGTTGTTAATTTTAGCCATTCTGACAGGTGTGAGGTGGTATCTCACTGTGGTTTTGATTTTTATTTCCCTGATGATGAGTGATGTTGAGCATCTTTTCATGTGTCTGTTGGCCATCTGGATGTCTTCTTTGGAAAAGTGTCTATTCATGTCTTCTGCCCATTTCTTAACTGGATTATTTGGTTTTTGGGTGTTGAGTTTAGTAAGTTCTTTACAGATTTTGGATTCTAGGCCTTTATCAGATATGTGGTTTGCAAGTATCTTCTCCCATTCCATAGGCTGCCTTTTAGTTTTGTTGATTGTTTCCTTTGCTGTGCAGAAGCTTTTTAGGGGCTCCTGGGTGGCTCAGCCGTTAAGCGTCTGCCTTCGGCTCAGGTCATGGTCCCGGGGTCCTGACTGGTGGGCACGGAAGGCTGTACAGGAGGGTGAGGAGGGAAGGGGCTGGAGAATCAGGCTCGATCCTTCGGATTTCTGAAGGATGCTCTGGAGTGATGCCTGGAAGCTCAGGGAACCCAAGGTGGGGTGGCTTAGGACAACACTGTGAGATGGTACAGATTGTTGGCAGGTGGGTGCGAGTTGACACAGGCCGATGGGGAGGGATCTGAGCTTAGCCCCGGTCCTGGGCACCCTGCAGCCCGCTCTCAGCGATCTCTCTACATCAAGCCTGCAGCTCCGGATCATCCCTCACAGCTTCATCACTCTTGTAGAAAAGCCCGACCATCCCCTCCACGTACCTGCTTCCCAGGCAAGAAAGCCCTTGGCCTCAGGTGGCCGTCACAGGACCAGCTGGACCTATAGCCCCCCTCATTCTCTCCAGCAAGCCCACTGGGCCCCCCTTTCTGTGTCATCCTCACCCGCTGATGATTCCCCACAGCCTGAGGGCATCTTGGCCATAGAGAGAAGACCTCACATCCAAGAGCCTACGGTCAGCCAGGTCGTCAGGAGGGCAGAGGGAACGGTAGGTCAAGCAAGTGGCGGCTCTCTGGAGAATGTCCACGTGGCCTCCACTACCGGTGCTCACCACCTGAGGACGACCCCACAGCACATACACCAGGGTTAGCCATGTCAGGAGTTCAGGGTCAGATTCCAGGTCAATGGTCCTGCTCAGGCCCCTCTAAGGAGAAGCCTCCTCAGGTGTGAGGCAGATCAGGGAGAGGCCTTCATGGAGGATGCTGGGCTTGTGGGGGGTTGGGAGGGTAAGTCAAACAACCCTCAGGATTCTCCCACTGTTGAACCCTCTGCCCTCTTTACCCATCCCTTTCCATACCAGATCAAAAATTCCCCATTTGGAGACAAGATTACTCCGGGCCAGGATGTTGATCTCCATGGTGTAGCGGAAGTGAGGGATCAGGAGCTGATTGGGGAGAAAGAAACAGGACCGTTATAGGGACCCCAGGATCTTAGGGGAGCGGAAATTAAAGGACCAGGGACAGAGAAGAGGGAGGGCATGGGTCTCCATAAAAATGAGAGACCTCCCGTTGGATTGGATTGGATCAGGTTAAGATTTGGGAAAAGAAAGATGGGAAAATATCTGCCCAAGGCCTCCCAAGATCAAGGGTTTTACAAGTTCACTTATTTGCACAGTCTCGCATTATTTGTAAGAATCCCAGGAATCTCTTGTCTCACGCCACAAAACCTAGCAAGTTTCCCACATATGGAACTATCTCATGTGTCTCTTACTCCCATCGAGAAAGTATCTCTGCTCCCTGCGAAGGCAAAGTCTCCCGTCCTCTTTTCCCTTCTCGTGATGTCACTCCTGCAATCTCTCCCTCTCCTTCCCCTCCCTTCCTCCCCCTCCACCCCACCTCTTCCTCCCCCCAACCTCTCTCCCTCTCCCACCCCCCCCACTCCCTCCCCTCTCCCTCCCCTCTCTCCCTCCCCCCTCTCCTCCCCCCTTCCCTCTCTCTGTCTCCCTCTGTTTCACACACACACACACACACACTTCATCCTGGATACCCTGACAGAGGAAACCCTGGCCTCGCCCCCCACACACCCCTTCCCATCAGCGTCCTCACTTCTTGCTTCCCTTCCACAGCAAGTCTTCTTAAAGGAGTGACCCTGCACTGTCTCTCCCGCTCACCTACCACCACCCCCACTCCCCTAGGATAGCACTCACCAGTGGGTAACCAGAGGCTTCCATACTGACATCCAAATGTGGCTTCTCTGTTTGTGACTTCTAAGCATTTGACGTAGATGATAATGCCTCCCTCTTCAACACCTTCTCCTCTCGGCCGCCTTGACGTCATGCCTTTTGTTTCCCTCCTGCCTCAATGGCTGTCCCTTCTCTTGCTCCTTGTCTTACTTCACTCCGCCCTCCCAGTTTATAAAGGCCGGGCGCCCTCCACTTACGTCCTGGGCCGAATTCTCTGCTGTAGCTACAGACCCCAGACAGCTTCATCTAGTACAATGGCTTTCGGTAGCTCTGTTTTCTGATAACCCCAAAGTCTGTATCTCCAACCCTGACGTGTTCAGGGACCCCAGGCTCCTGTATCTGACTGCCCTCTGACATCTTCAGGTGCGTGTCTGTAAGTGTTGGAAACCACTCGTGCTCAGAAAGAACTCTTGATTCTTCTCCCCACCGAGTAACACGGCTTCCTCTCACCCTTTCTCCTACCCAGTACTTCAATCCCTCACACCCTCCTCCTCAGCCATTATCCAGAGCCGTCTACAGACCTCTCTGACGGGAACGTCCCCATCCCTTACTACCCACCTGGCAACCTCTGGAGGCCACATTTTTTTTTTTTTTAAGATTTTATTTATTTATTTGACAGAGAGAGACACAGCGAGAGAGGGAACACAAGCATGGGGAGTGGGAGAGGGAGAAGCAGGCTCCCCGCGGAGCAGGGAGCCCGATGCGGGGCTCGAGCCCAGGACCCCGGGACCATGACCTGAGCTGAAGGCAGACGCTTAACGACTGAGCCACCCAGGCGCCCCTGGAGGCCACATTTCAACAATGCTCCCAGCCCTGGGTGTGTGTCCGTGCGTGCACGTGTGTGTGTGTGTGAGTGCGTGTACGCACATGTGCATTTAAACCGAGATGGCTACTAACCTAACATGCCACAAGGTTAGACTCGGAGGAGGTGCTTACCCCAGCTGCAAGGGGGTGTGATACAAAGGGCGATCAAATACAGAAGAGACGCTGACCTTGTAGATGGGATGCAGGCTGGGCAGGGTCCTCATTGTGGCCACAGAAATAACCTCAGCCATCAGGTGTCCCCTCAGGAGGTGTGACTGTAACTGGTGCAGCTGGAAATCAGAGCTACGGACCCAGGTCTTGGCCAGCAGCCAGGGCAGAGGGGGATCGGAGGGCGGGAACAGCATGGGTGGGGAGTGTCCATGATGAGGAGGCTGCAGCTAGAGCAGGGGAGAGAGTGGGGGCTCAGGACCCGTGTGCCTGAGTCTCTCAAGGACCCATGTCTGTGTGAAAGGTACCTAGCGCCTCTCACCTGGATGACCATGGGTAAGAGTCCGTCAGGTTGGAGCTTCAGCGTGACCAGAGGGGCGGCCACGTATTGTTGTTTCAAGATGGTAACATTAGGCTTGACCCCCTCTAGGAGGGAGAAAAGAAAGGAATAACAGGAGGAGATGGTTAGTTCAGTGGTTCTCAACCAGAAGTGATTTTTGCCCCCTCCCGCAGAGGATATTTGGCAATTTGGCAATGTCTGGAGGCATTTTTGGTTGTCACAACGAGGGGAGGGGGGATTCTAGCATCTAGTACTACTAAAGCATCCTACAATGCACAGGACAGCCCCACAACAGTTATGTGGCCCCAAATCTCAGTGTCAAAGTTGAGAAACCTTAAATGTAGAGGGAGGAGGGTGTCGATTAAAGTATTGATGGAAGAAATGGGGGGGTAGGAGACAGGCAACATGGCTGGGGCTGTGGGTGCACACAGGGAGCTCAGCACCTGGAGTTCTTTCTCCAGCTGGGTCTTCAAGTCCTCCATCCCTGGTGGCAGCACCAGCCGGGCTGGGAGGCTGGCGGACCACCTCAAGAGCATGGGGTTTGCACCGTTGAGGAACTGGTACCCAAAGAGGGTGTCATCCTTCCGGGAATTTCGAACCCGCTCTAAAGACATCAGTTGGGGAGCGTGCTGTGAGCTCTGAGCCCCTGATCCTACTAACAGATCACTCCCCCTATGCTCTGCCCCTCTTCTTTCAAAGCCCTGGTTTGGATATATGTGCATAGGTTTGGGAGGTGGCCGTAACTGGCCAGCCAGAGCAGTCTCTGCACGCGGGAATGTTCTTTGGAAATCCTCCAGTCTTTTAACTGGATTTGTGAGGTCCAGTGTCCCCTTGAGGACCACGCCCTCCAGCCTGTGGAAAGAATGGCAATGCTAGGAGATCAAGTAAGGACCCGACTTCTCATGTTGGGGTGCAAGTGCCCACCGTCCACCCGGCACATACGCTCTTGCGAGCGAGAAAGAGAAGTCGAGATCCTCATCCTCGTGGAATCTCTCATTCCTGGGAAGGTCCAACGGCCTTCTCCCTGCTACAGGCAGGATTAACCCATCTTCCCAGGAGCCCCACCTGGAGGAAGAACACGGAATCGGTGATAAGGGGGGCGGTGGGTTTCTTGGGATCTGGTAGAGGGGATCAGAGGCTTGCTCGGGCTCACGGGTACACCATCTTCCTTTCCTGGAGTTCCTGTTCCCGATGCGTCTTAAACAGGTTCTGGTCGTTGCTCACGGTCCTGGCTGGGCAAGGGGACACGAGCACCAGGTCTCCCCGGCCTCCGTCCACGCGGGCCCCACCCTTGCCACTTGTCCCCTCTCCTGCACCCCATCGTCCCCCTCTTACGTCACAGCATCCCCCGACCCCCTCTTCCGTGCCGCCCCCTGTTGCCCCGCCGCCCTCACCAGTGCCCTCGGGCAGGCAGACGACCTGGTTGCCCTGCACCCAGCTGGAGCAGGGGAAAAAGGCCTCGCCTTTAAAAATAAAACCTGTCTTCTTTGGAGGGGATGCTCAGTGTCGGTTCAATACAGGTGATTTGGAAGCTTCGTTGTAAAATCCGCTTGCTCTCTGATGCTACCTTGTCCACTTCAGCACCCTCTCTCTTTTTTTTTTTAAAGATTTTATTTATTTATTTGAGAGAGAGAATGAGAGAGAGAAAGCACGAGAGGGGGGAGGGTCAGAGGGAGAAGCAGGCTCCCCGCTGAGCAGGGAGCCCGATGCGGGACTCGATCCCAGGACTCCAGGATCATGACCTGAGCCGAAGGCAGTCGCTTAACCAACTGAGCCACCCAGGCGCCCTTTTTTTTTTTTTTAAAGATTTTATTTATTTATTTGAGAGAGAGAATGAGAGAGAGAGAGCACAAGAGGGGGGGAGCAGGAGAGGGAGAAGCAGACTCCCCGCTGAGCAGGGAGCCCGAGGTGGGACTCGCTCCCGGGACTCCAGGATCATGACCTGAGCCAAAGGCAGTCGCTCAACCAACTGAGCCACCCAGGCACCCTCAGCACCCTCTCTTAATGCTCAAGAATCGGGGACCGTGAGCGATCTCAACACTCGCTGCACAGCACGTCCACGGAGTTGTGTTGCTGCCATCCCTCGGGGACTGTCTTCTGCAGTTCACACTGTTGCCAATAAACCCTTGATTCTTCTTCCCCTCAAACTGGAAGCCCTCTCATCTTCGCATTGACTCCAACCCCTGACCGACTTCCCCTCCACTCTGTAACCTACCATTCATTGTCCTCCAGAGCCTCAACCTCTACTTAGAGAAGAACTTTCTGACAGCCTGCCACCATGTTCTGTCCACCGACCCTGCCTCCAGATCCCTACATTTCACATTTCACTTGTCCGCCGATCTGATCACAATTTATTATCACTTAAAACCCACCCGCAGTATGCCGCTCTTACTGTGGTTTATCTCTCTTTGAACTTTGTGCTCTCACACATCCTCTGAAGGAGAGCATGAGAAATTCCACTGACGTCACTCGTCAGAGGTTATCTCTGCCATCCACTACTGGTTGCTTGTGTGGATATGAAGGTCTATACGAGTAGTGTTTGGTTCTTGGGGCAATGTGTTTAGCTTCATGCTTATCCTTCCTATCGAAAGAACTCCTAGAGCAGGTTCTTTCAGTGCAATACTCCGCCATTTTTAGGCTGGATGTCCCATTGTTTGGCCTGGAAAAAACTGCAGTCCCGTGGCTTCTGCCTGTTCATGTGAAGCCACAGGAATCACTGACACGCTCCTCTGTACCCGTCAAGGACGGCGGAGAAGTAGGAGGAGCTGACAGTGGACCCACCTTCCCCCAGGGCAAAATATATTAAGATTCTTGCAGGCCTTCTTGGAAGTCCTTACTAGATTCAAAAATCTGCGGTAAGATTCCTTCATTCAAAAGCCTCCAATAGCAAACACGAGTTTCTATTTTAAAGTATGCCTCCAAATTCAGAAGACAGATCATTCCCTGTTCTTCTGAAATGGCAATGCTCCGTACTCCTGGGGCATCAGAACTCTTCTGCTAACTTTTATTTCACTGTCCTACATACCAGTGATGGCAAGGGGAGATTCACATTCTGCTGGCTTCCCTGCAGTAGCCAAGGACCCAATAGAAGACAGGTGACACATTTAAAACAGGATAATTGGAGGAGACAATGATGAAGGAGGGACAGGGGGTGAGAGACCCACAAAGGAATGCTACAAGATCCTGAGTCCATCAGCCCTGTAGCTGCCACCACCCATGGGCCTGAGGAAAAGGTTACTAAACCTAGAAAAGAGAAAGCTTTCTAAGGAAGCCTTCCTTGAAAGGAACAGTGTCCTTTTGTCAAGTCACACAGCCTAAAATGAACTTTTAGGGAGGGACCCAGGGGAACAAACATGCTGACTTCATTCTCCCTCCCTATGACCTCCTGGTGAGGCTCTCCATTGGACAAACCCAGCTAGAAACCAGGGGGTATGAAAGCCCATTAATTAACCTATAAAAAGCTTCTTTTTTTAAAGATTTTATTTATTTATTTGACAGAGAGAGACACAGCGAGAGGGGGAACACAAGCAGGGGGAGTGGGAGAGGGAGAAACAGGCTTCCCGCAGAGCAGGGAGCCCGATGTGGGGCTCAATCCCAGGACCCTGGGATCATGACCTGAGCCGAAGGTAGATGCCTAACGACTGAGCCACTTAGGCACCCTGGACCAGATGGACTTAACAGATATATTCAGAACATTCCATCCTAAAACAGCACAATACACATTCTTTTCAAGTGTACATGGAACATTCTCCAGAAGAGATCACATATTAGGTCACAAATTAGGCCTCAATAAATACAAAAAGACTGAAATCATACCATGCACTTTTTCTGAACACAACGCTATGAAACTAAAAGTCAACCACAAGAAAAAATTGGAAAGACAACAAATACATGGAGGTCAAACATGTTACTAAACAACGAATGGGTCAACCTGTAAATCAAAGAAGAACTAAAAAAACAAACAAACAAAAACAAAACAAAACATAGAAACAAATGAAAATGAAAACACAATGGTCCCAAACCTTTGGGATGCAGCAAAAGTGGTCCTAAGAGGGAAGTATATAGCAATACAGGCCTACTTTAGCAAGCAAGAAAAATCTCAAATAAGCAACCTAACCTTGCACCTAAAGGAGCTAGAAAAAGAACAACAATCGAATCCTAAAGTCAGTAGAAGGAAGGAAATAATAAAGATTAGAGCAGAAATAAATTATATATAAATTTTTAAAAACAATAGACCATTAAGCAAAAATGAACTATTGGACTTCATCAGGATAAAAAACTTTCGCACAGCAAAGGAAACAATCAACAAAACGAGAAGGCAACCTATGGGATGGGAGAAGATATTTGGAAATGACATATCAGATAAAGGGCTATAAAATACAAAATATATAAAGAACTTAACAAACTCAACACCCAAAAAACAAAAAATCCAGTCAAGAAATGGGCAGAAGACACGAACAGACATTTCTCCAAAGAAGACATACAAATGGCTAACAGACACATGAAAAAATGCTCAACATCACTTGACAGCAGGGAAATACAAATCAAAACCACATTGAGATACCACCTCACACCGGTCAGAATGGCTAAAATTAACAACTCAGAAAAAACAGATGTTGGCGAGGATGCAGAGAAAGGGGAACCATCTTGCACTGTTGGTGGAATACAAACTGGTGCAGCCACTCTGGAAAACAGTATGGAGATTCCTCAAAATGTTAAAAATAGGGGCTCCTGGGTGGCACATTCAGTTAAAGTGTCCGACTCTTGGTTTTGCCTCAGGTCATGATCTCAGGGCTGTGGGATGGAGCCCTGTGTCAAGCTCCATGCTTAGCATGGAGTCTGCTTGTCCCTCTCCCTCTGCTCTTCCCCACACTCATGCTCTCTCTCTCAAATAAACAAATAAAAAATTTTTTAAAATTAATTTAAAAAAAGTTAAAAAGAGAACTACCCTATAACCCAGCCACTGTACTTCAAGGTATTTATCCAAAAGATACAAAAGTAGTGATTCAAAGGGGCACATGCACCCCAATGTTTATAGCAGCTATGTCCACAATAGCCAAAATATGGAAAGAGCCCAGATGTCCATCGACAGATGAATAGGTAAAGAAGGTGTGATATATATATACAATGGAATATTACTCATCCATCAAAAAGAATGAAATCTTGCCATTTGCAATGACATGGATGGAACTAGAGGGTACTATGCTAAGCAAAATAAGTCAGAGAAAGACAAATACCATATGATTTCACTCTTATGTGGAATTTAAGAAACAAAACAGATGAACATAGGGGAAGGGAAGGAAAAATAAAATAAAATAAAAACAGAGAGGGAGGCAAACCATAAGAGACTCTTAACTATAAGAAACAAACTGAGGGTTGCTGAAGGGGAGTGGGGGGATGAGGTAATTGGGTGATGGGCATTAAGGAGGGCACTTGATGTAATGAGCATTGGGTGTTATATGCAACTGATGAATCACTAAATTCTACCCCTGAAACTAATAATACAATATATGTTAACTTAATTGAATTTAAATAAAATTTTTTTAAAACAGGGGCGCCTGGGTGGCTCAGTCGTTAAGCATCTGCCTTCAGCTCGGGTCATGGTCCCAGGATCCTGGGATCGAGCCCCACATCTGGCTCCCTGCTCATCAGGGAGTCTGCTTCTCCCTCTGCACCCCGCCCCCATTCATGCTTAAGTGCTCTCACTCTCTCTCTCTCTGAAATAAATAAAATCTTAAAAAAAAAAAAAAACTCCCAACAAACAAAAAAGTCCAGGACCAGTTGGTTTCACAGGCAAATTCTACCAAACATTCAAAGAGTTAATACCTATTCTTCTCAAACTATTCCAAAAAATAGAAAAGGAAGGAAAGCGTCCAAACTCACTCTATGTGGCCAGCATTACTCTGATACCAAAACCAGATAAAGACTCCACTGAAAAACAGAACTACAGGCCAATATCCCTAATGAACATGGATGCAAAAATTCTCCATAAAATACTAGCAAACATAATCCAACAATGTATTTTAAAAAATCATGCATCATGATCAAGTGGGATTTATTCTCAGGTTTCCAGGATGGTTCAATAGTCACAAATCAATCAGTGTGATATACCACATTAATTAAAGAAAGGATAAGAAAAATATGATCATTTCAATAGATGCAGAAAAAGCATTTGACAAAGTATAACATCCATTCATGATAAAAACCCTCAACAAAGCAGGGATAGATGGAACACATCTCAACATCATAAAGGCCATATACAAAAGACCTACAGCTAATATCATCCTCAATGGGGAAAAACTGAAAACTTTTCCCCTAAGATCAGGAGCAAGATAAGGATGTCTACTGTCACCACTGTTATTTAACATCATACTAGAAGTCCTAGCCACAGCAATCAGATAAGAAAAAGAAATAAAATCATCCAAATCAGCAAGGTAGAAGGAAAACTTCCACCATTTGCAGATATATAGGAAGGCTTAATATTTTAAAGATGACAATACTACCTAAACCATTCTGCAGTTTTCAATGCAATTCCTATCGAAATCCCAATAACACTTTTTTGCAGAAATGGAAAAACCCATCCTAAAATTCATATGGAATTTTAAGGGATCCTGAATAAGAAAAGTCTTGAAAAACAACAAATTTGAACACTTCCCTATTTAAAAACTTATCATAAACCTACAGTAATCAAAACAGTGTGTTACTGGCATGAAGATAGACATACAGACAAATGGAATACAATAGAGAGCACAGAAATAAATCTCCACATAGAGTTAACTGATTTTCAACAAGGGTGCCAAGACCATTCAGTCTCAGGAGGGGTGGGGATTAAAATCTTTTCAGCAAATGGTCCTGTCTAGGAAAACTGGATGTCCACATGCAAAAGAATGAAGTTGGAACCTTACATTACACATATACAAAAATTAACTCTAAATGGATCATAGACCTAAATTTAATATCTAAAGCTACAAAATTCTTAGACGAAAACCTAAGGGAAAATCTGCATGACCTTAGATTTGGAAATGGTTTAAAAAAATATATGACATTAAATGTGCAGGGCATAAAAGAAAAATTAGATAAAATAGATTACATCAAATAAAAAACTTTTGTGCACCAAAGGCCACTATCAAGAGTGAAAAGACACCCCATGTAATGGGAGTAAATATTTGCAAATCATATATATGACAAGAGATTAATATTCAGAATATACAAAGTACTCCTACAACTCAGTAATATAACTCAACTAAAAAACTGGCAAATGACTGGAATAGACATTTTCCCAAAGAAGACACACATAGCCAACAAGCATGTGAAAACATATTCCGCATCATTAATCATTATGGAAATTAAAGTCAAAGCCACAATAAGATCACTACGTTAACACCCACTAGGATGGTCACAATTTTAAAATAACAGAAAGTGATAAGTGTTGAGAATGTGGAGAAATTGAAACCTTGTGCATTCTGGTGGGAATGTAAAATGGCACAGCTGCTGTGGAAAATAGTTTGGCAATT
This sequence comes from Halichoerus grypus, assembly GCF_964656455.1. Lineage (NCBI taxonomy): Eukaryota > Metazoa > Chordata > Mammalia > Carnivora > Phocidae > Halichoerus > Halichoerus grypus. Next base: position 151,603,164 of record NC_135713.1, read on the forward strand.
CTTCAAAAAGTTGTACATAGAATTACCATATGATCCAGCAATTCCACTCCGACGTATATACTCAAAAGAATCAAAATCATGGACTCAAACAGATACTTGTACACCAATTTTCATGACAGAATTGTTCATGATGGCCCAAAGATGGAAACAACCTAAGTGTCCATACACAGATAAATGGATCAAAAAATGTGGTATATATACACGATGGAATAGTATTCAGCCATAAAAGGAAGTTCCAATACATGCTACAACATGAATGAACCTTGAAAACATTATGCTAAGTGAAATAAACTAGATGAAAAAGGACAAATATTGTATGGGTCTACTTCTATGTTGTGCCTGGAATAGGCAAATTCATAAAGTCAATAGAGGTTACCATGGGCTGGGGGAAGGGGAAATGGGGAGTTATTGCTTAATGGGAATAAAGTTTCTGTTTGGATGATGAAAACGTTCTGAAAGTAGAAGTGATGATTACACACCATCATGTCTTCCTAATGTCACTCAATTGTACACTTAAAATAATTAGAATATTAAATCTTTATGTACATATTTTATTTTGTTTTTTAAAGGTTTTATTTATTTATTTGTCAGAGACAGAGAGAGAGAGCATAAGCAGGGGGAGCAGCATGCAGAGGGAGAAGCAGGGTCCCCGCCGAGCAAGGAGCCTAATGTGGGACTCGATCCCAGGACACTGGGATCATGACCTGAACCAAAAGCAGATGCCCAACCGACTGAGCCACCCAGACGTCCCTATGTACATATTTTAATAGACTTTATTTCATTTTATTTTTTTAGAGGGAGAGAGCGGGGGTAGGGAGAGGGAGAGCGAGAATCTCAAGCAGGCTCCACGCCCAGTGCAGAGCCCGACGCGGGGCTCGATCTCATGACCCTGAGATCATGACCTGAGCTGAAATCAAGAGTCAGATGCCTAACTGGCTGTGCCACCCAGGTGCTCCACAATGGACTATTTTTAAAAGAAATTTTAGGTTTGCAGCAAAACTGAGCAGAAAATGCAGAGAATTCCCCAATTCCCCCTACTCCCACGCTGCCTCCCCCACCATCAACATCCCCACACCAAAGTGGTACGTTTGTTGCAATCAATAAACCTTCACTGACACATCATTATCACCCAAAGCCTATAGTTTACATTAGGGTTCACTCTTGGTTTTGTACACTTTATGGGCTTTGATAAATGTATAATAACATGTATCCCCCATTCTAGTGTCATACAGAATAGTTTCATTGCCGTAAAAATCCTCTGTGCTCCATCTATTCCTTCCTCCCAACCCCATAATTTTGCCTTTTTCAGAACATCATTGTCTCAGTCAGTTGGGGCTGCTATAACGAAAATACCATTGACTAGGTAGCTTAAACAACAACTATTTATTTCTCACAGTTCTGGAGGCTGGAAAGTCCAAGATTAAGGCACTGGCAGATTCTCTGTTTGGGAAGCAACTGCTTCATAGATGGGTGGTCTTCTCAGGGTGTCCTCCCACTGCAGCTAGAGTTCTGGGGTCTCTTTTATCAGGGCACAATCCCATTCAAGAGGGCTCCATTCAACATAGTATTGGAAGTCCTAGCCACAGCAATCAGACAACAAAAAGAAATCAAAGGCACCCAAATTGGCAAAGAAGAAGTCAAACTCTCACTCTTTGCAGATGATATGATACTTTATGTGGAAAATCCCAAAGACTCCACCCCAAAACTGCTAGAACTCATACAGGAATTCAGTAAAGTGGCAGGATATAAAATCAATGCACAGAAGTCAGTGGCATTCCTATACACCAACAACAAGTCAGAAGAAAGAGAAATTAAGGAGTCGATCCCATTTACAATTGCACCCAAAACCATAAGATACCTAGGAATAAATCTAACCAAAGAGGCAAAGGATCTGTACTCAGAAAACTATAAAATACTCATGAAAGAAATTGAGGAAGACACAAAGAAATGGAAAAACGTTCCATGTTCATGGATTGGAAGAACAAATATTGTGAAGATGTCAATGCTACCTAGAGCAATCTACACATTCAATGCAATCCCCATCAAAATACCATCCACTTTCTTCAAAGAAATGGAGCAAATAATCCTAAAATTTGTATGGAACCAGAAAAGACCCCGCATAGCCAGAGGAATGTTGAAAAAGAAAAGCAAGGCTGGCGGCATCACAATTCCAGACTTCCAGCTCTACTACAAAGCTGTCATCATCAAGACAGTATGGTACTGGCACAAAAACAGACACATAGATCAATGGAACAGAATAGAGAGCCCAGAAATGGACCCTCAACTATATGGTCAGTTAATCTTTGACAAAGCAGGAAAGAATGTCCAATGGAAAAAAGACAGTCTCTTCAACAAATGGTGTTGGGAAAATTGGACAGCCACATGCAGAAGAATGAAACTGGACCATTTCCTTACACCACACACAAAAATAGACTCCAAATGGTTGAAAGACCTCAATGTGAGACAGGAGTCCATCAAAATCCTAAAGGAGAACACAGGCAGCAACCTCTTCGACCTCAGCCGCAGCAACTTCTTCCTAGAAACATCGCCAAAGGCAAGGGAAGCAAGGGCAAAAATGAACTATTGGGACTTCATCAAGATAAAAAGCTTTTGCAAAGCAAAGGAAACAGTCAACAAAACCAAAAGACAACTGACAGAATGGGAGAAGATATTTGCAAACGACATATCAGATAAAGGGCTAGTATCCAAAATCTATAAAGAACTCATCAAACTCAACACCAAAAGAACAAAGAATCCAATCAAGAAATGGGCAGAAGACATGAACAGACATTTTTCCAAAGAAGACATCCAAATGGCCAACAGACACATGAAAAAGTGTTCAATATCGCTCGGCATCAGGGAAATCCAAATCAAAACCTCAATGAGATACCACCTCACACCAGTCAGAATGGCTAAAATTAACAAGTCAGGAAATGACAGATGTTGGCAGGGATGCGGAGAAAGGGGAACCCTCCTACACTGTTGGTGGGAATGCAAGCTGGTGCAGCCCCTCTGGAAAACAGTATGGAGGTTCCTCAAAAAGTTGAAAATAGAGCTACCATATGATCCAGCAATTGCACTACTGGGTATTTACCCCAAAGATACAAAAGTAGGGACCCGAAAGGCTACATGCACCCCGATGTTTATAGCAGCAATGTCCACAATAGCCAAACTGTGGAAAGAGCCAAGATGTCCATCAACAGATGAATGGATCAAGAAGATGTGGTATATATATACAATGGAATATTATGCAGCCATCAAAAGGAATGAGATCTTGCCATTTGCAACGACGTGGATGGAACTGGAGGGTATTATGCTGAGCGAAATAAGTCAAACAGAGAAAGACATGTATCATATGACCTCACTGATATGAGGAATTCTTAATCTCAGGAAACAAACTGAGGGTTGCTGGAGTGGGGGTTGGGGTGGGAGGGATGGGGTGACTGGGTGATGGACACTGGGGAGGGTATGTGTTCTGGTAAGCGCTGTGAATTGTGCAAGACTGTTGAATCTCAGATCTGTACCTCTGAAACAAATAATGCAATATATGTTAAGAAAGAAAAAAAGAAGAAGAAGAATGTAGCAGGAGGGGAAGAATGAAGGGGGGGAAATCGGAGGGGGAGAAGAACCATGAGAGACAATGGACTCTGAAAAACAAACTGAGGGTTCTAGAGGGGAGGGGGTTGGGAGGATGGGTTAGCCTGGTGATGGGTATTGAGGAGGGCACGTTCTGCATGGAGCACTGGGTGTTATGCACAAACAATGAATCATGGAACACTATATCTAAAACTAATGATGTAATGTATGGGGATTAACATAACAATAAAAAATTTAAATTAAAAAAAAGAATAAAAGAAAATTAAAGTGAAAAAAAAAAAAAAAAAAGAGGGCTCCACCTTCATGACCTAATTACATCTCAAATACCCCACCTCCTAATACCATCATATTGAGGGTTAGGATTTCAACATAGGAACTGTGAGGGAACGCAAACATTCAGTCCATAACAATTATACAGTTGAAATAATTCAGTATCGAGCCCTTTCACACGGGCTTCTTTTACTTAATGAGGTGCATTTAAGGTTCCCACATGTTTTTTCATGGCCTGATAGCTCTCTTCTTAGCCCTGAATGATTCTCCATTCTCGGCATGGACCACAGTTTATTCCTTCTCTGTATATCCACGTTTCTGGCCTGAGCATCCCTTTTGCTGTCTGGGCTCTGGTCTCTTGGCCTCAAACTCTTCTGATTTTACCCAGTGTCCCCGTCTCCTTAGAGTGTCCCAGCTCTGCCATTTTGCCTCCATGTGCATCTTCGTATGTGCTGGTCAGGGGGCTTCTGCCAACCCGGGCCAGGTAACGTGCCATGGGGGTGGAAGGAGGATAGAATGCATGGGTCAGTAGCTTGGATCCCTGAGTGGTTCTCCCGTAGCAGCTAGACCAGCTCTCCTGAAACCCTTGCACCATGCACCCGTCTCCAATCATACGACCAAAACAGGGATATTGTAGACTCTGCCCTTGTCTCCACCAGTCCCATATTGTTTAAAAGGTTAAGAAATGCATGACATACAATCAAATATAACAAGATCAAGGGCCATGTGAGAGGAAAAATGAAAGCTTGAATAAGGACATGAGCAAAACAATGTGTTAAAAAGATGAATCTTAAAACGTAGAGATCGAAGGACCAATCTGAAAATTATGGCTGTCATCTCAATGTAAGGAAATGAAGGCCCGGTCTGGGGTAAGGGCTGTGGGATGGCAAAGGCCAGGAGAGGAAAAGCCTGAATCCTTAAAACATCTTAAATATTTGGTGTATCTATGCCCACAAATATCTGAGGCAATTTAAATGAGGTTGACATAATACAGTTAGTAAGGTAGAAACAGACATGTATGACCCATCAAAATCCACCTATTGATGCCGCCAACCTTTTAAGCCCGGGTCACTGTGTCAGGAAGCAGGAGGTGGCGTTGGAGCTCAGACCTTGCCCTCTCAGATGGGTAATATAAAGATACCCTCTGACGATGTCTGCACTGGTCGCTTAGAAGTTCTTCTGGAGAGGCTTTGTGAGGCAGAGCTGGAAAACCTGGGAGACGGACCGAGTTTCAGGAGAAAAAGAGGGAACCAGGGAGGTTAAACGGGCAGTCAGAGGTTGTGGGTGTGTGCACGACAGAAGGACACTGTTGAAGTTGGGGTACCGGCGGACACGTCCCAGAAGGAAGTAAGCAGACTACTGGAAAGGGGGCCACTGAGGTGCAAATGGGGGACTGAGTGTGGGTGGGCCCAGCGCTCTTAGGGCACACCTCCAGTGAGGGAGGTGAGACAGAGGAGTGGGGCTTGGGAAGGAGGGGACCAGCTCATGAGACAAGGGACACCTCTCCTTCGACATTCTCTCTCTCCCTCTAATCCCCCCTCTTGTCTTCCCCGAGGCTTCTGGGCAAGCACCCTAAACTCCCCCATGGCACATTTTGAGGTTACTCAGTCCAGTACCCGAACATCCCACCCTAACCCCGGGGGAGAGTCCGCTACAACCACCTCCCCTTACTGAGGGATCTGCCCACAGGGGCCGGCTGTTGTTTGCACACCTGCTCGTGGGGACCCCACGCGGACCACACACCCCTAACTTCCCATCCAGCATCTTGCCCCCCGTGACACCAGGCTCAAAGCCCCCGCAGGAATCCTGGTGGGATTTCCTCCAGCGGACAGCTCTTCACTTACTCCTTCGGTGCCCTGCACAACTCCAGGGCGCATGCCCCCGGAGCCCTGTCCACTGCAGCTGGGCGACACGGAGGCCCCGGAGCGGGAGGAGGGCGGGCCGAGGGTTCCAGCGCCAGGCCTTCTCTTTGGCCCTAGGCTGGAGCCCACCGCGCGGCCTCCTCGTCCTCCCTGTTGTTCCGTCGCTGGCCCCCAGGGGGCTCCCTGTTTCAACCGCGGGCGACAAACCCGGGAGTTAAAATGTGTGGTCCCGGGGCCTCACCTGCAGACCAGGTGGGCCCCTTTCCTACTTTATGGATTGGCTGGGATCAAAGCAATAACCCAGTTCCTTAAAAAAAGGACAGTTGGCGCTTTTAACGGAAAGGATAAAATGTTGCAGCGCGAGCCCTACGCGTCAGGTGCCGAGGAGGTTCATACCGCAGGTTCTATAAATTAGGGATTCCGAGGGCTCTCCCTCTGTTCATCCCCGCGGCGGGTTCTCACGGTGTTTTTTTAAAAAAACAACCTATGCCGTATAAGTAGTGTTTACTGTATCCCTTCCTAATGCAGTGTAGTTTTGCTCTCCCATGTTGTACAAAAATACAGCTTGAGATTTGCTTGTTTTATTGGTTTTAAATGTTTTCTATGTATTCTTGTTTCTCCATTTCCTATAGGATTAATTTCTGGTGTCTGCCTCCTCCTACTCTCTTTAGTGGTGAAATTGTACTTCTTTTTCTACTTTTACAAAATGGAATCCTTAAACCATTCGCTGCGGTGGCCGTCAGCTTCCAGTAAGAGAGGACCCAGGAGGCAGGTGGCTTATTTTTCTTACAGGAGGTGTGGGTAGTAGGCTGTCCATGGCTGCCCGCCTTTGTGGCTTTCATCTTCATGACGGCAAATGGCTTCTGAATCTCCAGGCGTCTTGTTCATGTTCCAGGCAGCCAGAGAGAGTCAAGGAGAGAGACGTTTGTTCTTTGTTCTTGTTCCTTTTTTTGGGGGGGGGGGGGGCTGGCCTTGTCAAGCAACTATGTTCTGATGACTCCTGGCTCTTCTTGGTCAAGTCTGACTGCTGTGTAAGCTGCCGAAAAGCACACAGCTCACAAGTGTACCGGTCAGTGAATTATCCCGGGATGAACAGCCCCATGGAACTAGTATTTATTCAAGAAACAGAAACGTCCAGCATCCCCAAAGTCCCCTCCTGGTATCTTCTCCAATTGCATCTCTTTCCTACCTCCTCAAAGCTAGCTGTTAGTTTTACTTTTAATACCACAGATAGTCTTGTATTAATGGAATCACACAGTATATAGTCTTTTGCTCTGGCTTTTCTTTTTGCTCAACATTTGTTTGTGAGATTCATCTATGCTGCATTTAGCAATAATTTGTTTACTTTCATTGCTATATGAGTTTTGCCTGGCTGTTATAAATGTTAGCAGTATTTTAAAATCACAAACTTTTGCTTTTTAAATATTCCCTGAGTTTGTTTCTATTTTATTAATTTCTGCTCATTACTATTTGCTCTTTTCCACTTTCTTTGAGTTTATTTGGTATTATTTTTCTGACTTCATGAGATGATACGCAAATGGTTGCTACTGAGCCTGGACCTTTTCTATTTTCATTTAATTTTTTTTCTTAAAGATTTTATTTATTTATGTGAGAGAGAGAGCACATGAGGGGGGAGGGTCAGAGGGAGAAGCAGACTCCCTGCTGAGCTGGGAGCCCAATGTGGGACTTGATCCTGGGACTCCAGGATCATGACCTGAGCCGAAGGCCGATGCTTAACCAACTGAGCCACCCAGGCGCCCTTCATTTAATGTTTTAAATCTTCCTTTAAACATAGTTCTAACTGCATGTTTTGACATATATTTTCATTAATATTTAGTTAAAATACTTTTTTAATTTTCAGTATTATTTCTTTGTAGACCCATGGTTTTTTGTTGGTTCTTTTTTTTTTTTTTAAACATACTGCTTCATTTCCCTATATTTGAGATTTTTTTTTTATTATGTTATGTTAATCACCATACATTACATCATTAGTTTTTGATGTAGTGTTCCATGATTCATTGTTTGCATATAACACCCAGTGCTCCATGCAGTACGTGCCCTCTTTAATACCCATCACCAGGCTAACCCATCCTCCCACCCCCCTCCCCTCTAGAACCCTCAGTTTGTTTCTCAGTCCATAGTCCCTCATGGTTCATCTCCCCCTCCGATTCCCCCCCCTTCATTTTTCCCTTCCTGCTATCTTCTTCTTTTTTTCTTTTAACATATAATGTATTATTTGTTTCAGAGGTACAGGTCTCTGATTCAACAGTCTTACACAATTCACAGGACTCACCATAGCACATACCCTCCCCAATGTCCATCACCCAGCCACCCCATCCCTCCCACCCCCCACCACTCCAGCAACCCTCAGTTTGTTTCCTGAGATTAAGAATTCAGTATTATGGGGGGCACCTGGGTGGCTCAGATGGTTAAGCGTCTGCCTTCGGCTCAGGTCATGATCCCAGGGTCCTGGGATGGAGCCCCGCATCGGGCTCCCTGCTCAGCGGGGAGTCTGCTTCTCCCTCTCCCTCTGCCTCTCTCCCTGCTTGTGCTCTCTCTCTCTCTGTATCTCTGTGTCTCAAATGAATAAATAAAATCTTAAAAAAAGAAAAAAGAATTCGGTATTATGCTGAGCAAAATAAGTCAATCAGAGAAAGACATGTATCATATGATCTCACTGATAGTTGAGATTTTCTAATTATCTTTATATTATTTGATTCTAAACAATACGATTGTGGTCAGAAAAGTTACTCTGCATGACTTAAAATCCTTTGAAATTTATTGTGGTTTACTTTATGCCCCTATTTATTCAATTACTGGAAATGTTCCATATGTACTTGAATATATATCACGTGTTTTAGGTCAAACTGGTTAATTATGTTATTCAGATTTTCTATGACCTCACTGATTTTCTGTCTACTCATTGCATCAGTTACTGAGATAGGTGTGATATAATTTCTTTCTAAAACTGAGGATGTCTATTTTTCATTACAGTTATGCCAATTTTTGCATTACCTATTCTCAGACTATGTTATTAGGTACAAAGGAAATTTAGAATTATGTTACCTTCCTGGTGGGTCTTCAGGCTAGATCAGCCTCTTTGTTGTTGTTAATGTCTAATGTTGTATTTTTCTCTTTTTACTTTTGGCATTTCCATATCCATAAGCCAGCCCCCTGTTGAAGAGTATCTGGGTTTCCTGTGAGTCTTTTGCTATTACAAAGTGCTACAATTAAGAGTTTTATACTTACATCATTTCTCCTTTTTGTCCACATACTTTGGGGATAGATTCCTACAAGTGGGATTTCTGTTTCAAAAGGCAAATTCGGGCGCCTGGGTGGCTCAGTTGGTTAAGCGACTGCCTTCGGCTCAGGTCATGATCCTGGAGTGCCAGGATCGAGTCCCGCATCGGGCTCCCTGCTCAGCAGGGAGTCTGCTTCTCCCTCTGACCCTCCCTCCTTTCATGTGCTCTCTCTCTCTCTCTCATTCTCTCTCTCAAGTAAATAAATAAAATCTTTAAAAAAAAAAAAAAAGGCAAATTCATGCATGATTTTGCTACAGATTGCCCAATTCCCATTTTGCATTCACACCAACGTGCAGGAGTGTTTGTTTCCCTACGGCCTTGCCAACAGGGAGTTGCCAAGCTTTTGGATCTTTGCAAATCTGAGAGGAGAGAAATGACACTTTGGTATGATTCTAATTTGCATTTCCCTTACTACGAGCAAGATGGAAATCTTTTCATATGTATAAGGGCCATTTAAATTTCTTTTTCTATAAACTATATAGATATTTCACTCATTTTTTTTCCTATGGGGTTACTGGTCTGTTTCTTCTCAAATTTTGTAAGTTCAGTATATATTAAAGATAATAGCCTTTTGTGGTACAAGTTGCGAATTATTTCCTAGTTTACCATTTGTCTTTTTACTTCATTTGTGGGGTTTTGCTGTGCAGAAGGTTTGTTTATTTGTTTTGTATTTACAGAGTCAAGTTCATCTTCTTTCTTTATGGCTGCTGGAATTTTGGTCATGGTTACAAAAGTTTTCCCACTGCCAGATTCTGCAAGAATTCACCCACACTTTCTATTACCTCTTATGGGGGAGGGGGATTATTTATTTGTTTGTTATTGTTTTTTTACATTTAGTTACTTGACTCATTTCGAAGTTTCCCTACTTTATGGTTTGAAGAATGGTTCCAATTTTACCTTTCTCCATGTGGCTATCCAATCGTCTCAACATCACTTATTTAAAAGTCCTTTTCCACAACAAGTATAGATGAAATATTTAATATATATAATTTGTCTTATGCTCTTATATCAATTTCTATATTTGTACAATGTCTCATTGATCTGACTATTTACTTGTGCACCAACACCACAATTTTGATGATGGAGACTTTACAAGGTATTTAGTATTTGACTGGCTCTGATTATGGCCCCATTGCCCTTATTTCTCAGAGATTTCCTGGTATTTTTGCTACTTTATTCTCCCCCCACAAAAGGTTATTATCAGTTTTTTAGGTGTAGAAGAGATTAGCTGTACATTTATTAGGACTGCACTATCTTTTAAAATTAACTTAGGGGTGGGGCACCTGGGTGGCTCTGTCGTTAGGCGTCTGCCTTCGGCTCAGGTCATGGTCCCAGGGTCCTGGGATCGAGCCCTGCATCGGGTTCCCTGCTCCGCGGGAAGCCTGCTTCTCCCTCTCCCACTCCCCCTGCTTGTGTTCCCTCTCTGTCTCTCTCTCTGTGAAATAAGTAAATAAAATCTCAAAAAAAAAAAATTAACTTAGGGGTAATCAACAGGGTGTTGAATCTTTCTGTTCATAAACATGACATGTCTTTCCACTTGGTCAAGCCTGACTTTTGTCTTTGGAGAGTATTTTATAATTTTCTCATGTTGGTTTTGTACATTTCTTGTTAAGATTATACCTAGTAATTTTACTTTATTGGTATTGTAAATGTGGTCTCTCATTGTTTTTTCCTACTAGTTGTTGCTTTCTATAGGAAGGCTTTTGATTTCTGTGTTTAATAATGTATTTGGCTATTTTACTAAATTTCCATTTTGTGTTTAGTAGTTTTCCATTTACTTTTTCTGGATATTCCAGATATATATGATATAATCTGCAAATAAAGATAAATTTACTTCTTCCTATCTTTAAATTTCGCTGCCACTTCTCCCCACCTGCCATGCTGGCTAATCTCTCCAACACACTGTTAAATTATAATGGAGATAGGGAACAATTCTGCCTTTTCTCTGACTAGTAGGAATGCCTCTATTTTTCCCCCAGTAAGAAAGATGTTGGCTTTGTATTTATATATTTTTTCCATGTTAAAGAGAAATCAACTCCTATGTTTGTTTGTTTTTTTTTTCAGTGCAAAAAGGCATTTTTATTAAAGCACAGGGACAGGACCTGTAGGCAGAAAGAGCTGACCCAGGTTTTTAGTTGGGGGTTAGGGATAGCATAAGTCTCTAAGGAATGTGTGCATGTTAAAAGCAAGGTCTCCAGGACCTTGGAGGGCTAGCTATTGTTACAATAAGGTTGCTTTTTTTATTTTTTAAGTTGGCTTTAACCTACCAGATTCTCACACAAGAGGTATGCCTAAATTCTCCCACAGAGATTAAGCATTTATCCATTTATCCTTCCAATTTTATTAACTTTTGCCTTATATATTTCGAGTGTTGAGCCTATACAAGTTTATAATTGCTCTATTATTTTGGTGATTGTTCCTTTTGGCATTACACAGTGTCTCTCTTTATCCTTGTTAGTGCTTTCTTGCCTTCTACTTTGCATGATATTAAAAGGGTTATAACAGATATTTTTTGGTTAGTATTTATGGGGCATTTTTTTTTTTTTTTTTTTTGACAGAGAGAGACACATTGAGAGAGGGAACACAAGCAGGGGGAGTGGGGGAGGGAGAAGCAGGCTTCCTGCTGAGCAGGGAGCCCGATGCGGGGCTCGATCCCAGGACCCCGAGGCTCGATCCCAGGACCCCGAGATCATGACCTGACGCTTAACGAATGAGCCACCCAGGCGCCCCTACAGGGCTTATCTTTTGCCATCCTTTTTTTTTTTTTTCAGTGCTCCAGCGTGGTTTTGTTCCAGATATCTCTTCTAAATATACACATAGATTTTACTTTTATAATCCAATATAACATCATCTCTAACTTTTTGCAGGTAATTTTATATGTATTGGAAATATTGATATATTTGGACTTACTTCTCCATCTTATTATGAGCATAATGTTTTTCCACCTTTTATTTGCTTTTTATTCTGTTTTCTATTTAACTGGCAATGTTTCTATATTATCCTTTCCCCTCTCTTCTGAATTAGAAGTCATCAATTGTATTTCTCTGTGTATTTGTATTTACAGAGTCAAGTTCATCTTCTTTCTTTACGGCTGCTGGAATTTTGGTCATGGTTACAAAAGTTTTCCCACTGCCAGATTCTGCAAGAATTCACCCCACTTTCTATTACCACTTATGGGGGAGGGGGATTATTTATTTGTTTGTTATTGACATTTTTTTTTATCAAAAATCTTTTTTAAAAAGATTTTATTTATGGGGCGCCTGGGTGGCTCAGTCATTAAGCGTCTGCCTTCGGCTCAGGTCATGATCCCAGGGTCCTGGGATCGAGCCCCGCATCGGGCTCCCTGCTCAGCGGGAAGCCTGCTTCTCCCTCTCCCACTCCCCCTGCTTGTGTTCCCTCTCTTGCTGTGTCAAATAAAGATTTTATTTCTTTATTTGACAGAGAGAGTGAGCACAAGCAGGGGGAGCAGCAGAGGGAGAGGGAGAAGCAGGCTCCCTGCTCAGGGAGCCCGATGTGGGGCTGATCCCAGGACCCCGAGATCATGACCTGAGCTGAAGGCAGACGCTTCACCGACTGAGCCACCCAGGTGCCCCTCAAAAATCTAACTATAAATTTTCCTGTAAAATCTAAAAGCATTCAAAATATATATAAATTCTCTGACCAAACCAGAAAACAACTTTTTAGTAAGCCTGAAGTTTTAAGTAACATCTTTATTTGTTCAACATCACTCATCATCAGGAAAATGCAAATCAAAATCACGAGATACCACCTCACACCAGTGAGAATGGCTAAAAATTAACAACACAGGAAACATCAGATGTTGGTGAGGATGCAGAGAAAGGGGAACCCTCTCACACTGTTGGTGAGAATGCAAACTGGTGAGACACTCTGGAAAACGGTACGGAGGTTCCGCAAAAGTTAAAAATAGAACTACATCTTTATTTAAATATAGAAAAAATAGTTATTATGATTGTCTCCTTCCAGCCAATAGTTAATAAAAATCCTTTTAAGTAAAGAAGTTAATTACATTGGACCACATATTTTTATCTTTTGGTGCCCCTGGCATTCCATGCCTTACTTCTGAGATCCTATTTCTTCTCAATGAAATACATCTTTCACTAGTTCTTTTTTTTTTGAGAGAGCAAGCACAAGACCAGGGGTCGGGGGGAGGCAGAGGGAGAGAGAGAGAATCTTAAGCAGTGTAAGCAGTGTCCATGCTCAGCACAGAGCCCCACATGGGGCTTGATCTCATGACTCTGAGATCATGATCTGAGCTGAAAGCAAGAGTTGGATGCTTAACCGACTGAGCCACCTAATGAGGCACCCCTCATTAGTTCTTTAACTGAGGATCTCAAGTGGTTAAATTACATACACGTGCACATACACACACACACACACACACTACTCCTCTTGGAAACTATAAAGAACCACAAAGGGAATTAAAAACCCAGTTTCAATAATCTAGGTGACAGAGAAATGCTTCAAACTTAAAATTATGTGTAAATGTATCCAAAAGCAGTCTATACCAACAGAGCTGCCCAGAGAGCTCTGCAGAAAGGCCTGAGAGCAGCTCGGTGGGAGAAGGAGTGGTGAGCGGGGTCTACGAGTGGCAGAACCCAGAAGTAATCAGACTGGAAGGGGAGGGGGCAGCACTGAAAGGCATGAGCTGGGTCCCCTGGTAACAGTACTCCATGAAGGGGCCAAGCCTTGTTGGACACACTCAGGTTTGGGAAAACTGAGGAGGTGTAGATACATAAAAGTACCATATTTAAAGAAATAACCCATCTTTCTAGAAATAGGAAAGGGACCCCTTGAGCTGCACACTCTGGAAGGCTATTCCATAACTCAATACCAACAGGAAATTTGTGCAAATAGTTGAGAGAGAAAAATCTGACTCATTCAAATATGAATTTTAAAAAGGAATTAATACAGCATTGAAATAGAGATAGTATATATTTTTAAAATATGAAAAATAGCACAAAACGTTTCTACAGAAAACATTCACTGGAAATATGTTTTCATGGTTTGGGTAAAAATATACACCCCCGAAATTCACCAGGCAGTTTTGGACACAGGAGAAGTCAAGGACTGTTGCTCTCACTAGATCTTCTTGTGGCAACGGCACGAAACAGGCACAGAGAACAAGTTGCAGCCAGCTGAGGGAAAGGTCGGCAGAAGAGCTGGCGGTAAGCACTGCACACACATACTACAGACCGGAGGTGAAAACAGTGATGGGACAAAGGTCACGCGATAGAATGTCACTACTTTGTTTTGATAAGGTGGAAATTGTATAACCAATAAAATGAAGGAATGGGGAGAGAAAATGGAAAGCTGAATAAGCCTCAAGTAGTGAAAGTATAAGCATATTTAACAGTAAAAATGATAAACACTAAAAAAACTAATATTAGCTAAATTTGGGTGGTGGAGAAAATGTAAGAGGAATAGTACACAAGCTAACTTTAGCATTGCTCCTAGTAAGGAACTAGTACCTACTGTCTGAATTATTTGGGATATAATTATACTAGGAACTACTAGGACAAACATACAACCCCCCTGAATATCTATAAAAGTACAATGAAAAGCAAAGCAAGCAGGCCACATAGTGAAATAAATTAAACCCCTCTGTGGCTACGTGTGTGTGTGTGTGAGATTGTAAACAGGTAAGTGATATATGGACATAGATAATTAAGATACAAATATATATATACATATACATGTATACATACATATACACATAAACAAAATCATACGATGGAACCAGAGATAAATATATATGTGATAATAAATATAAATAAACTTACCATACCAATTACTAGAAAACAGTATTGGAGGTCATGAATTAGAGTTTGAGATATCAGTATGAGCTCATGTTTAGTTTTTTTGTTTAAGATTTTATTCATTTATTTGAGAGAAAGAGAGCGCACAAACAGGGGGAGAGGCAGAGGGAGAAGCAGGCTTCCCGCTGAGCAGGGAGCCCAATGCGGGGCTCGATCCCAGGATCCTGGGACCATGACCTGAGCCGAAGGCAGACACTTAACCAACTGAGCCACCCAGTCACCCCTCGTGTTTAGCTTAATAAAAATACTTCTATAGAAGTAGTTATGGATAAATTATACATATTTATTGTATATGTTATGTATTTATTTCTACATTATTATATATTATATTATTATATATCTATAATGACTGGTGGTAAGCATTACATATTTATGTACTGTAAAACTAAGATGAATGAAAACAATGGTGAGAATAAAGGTCACATAATAGAATGTAAATACTTTGTTTTTATAATGGTGGAAATTCTATAATATATATGTATTTTTTTATAATGTGGAAATTCTATAATTTATACACACACACACACACACACCCCATTGTGCAATCAGCTGAGCGGGTTTAGAACCAATGACACTCCGGAAGCAACATGCTCAGACCCTGGATTTAAATGTCATGCTCTAATAAAAAGAATTACGACTACTTAGGGAGGTGGCTGATTCTAGGACTAGAGCAGAAACTATGTAAGACTAGCTTGGAGGAGCGCCTGGGTGGCTCAGTCGTTAAGCGTCTGCCTTCGGCTCAGGTCATGATCCCAGGGTTCTGGGATCAAGCCCCACATCGGGCTGCCTGCTCCGCAGAAAGCCTGCTTCTCCCTCTCCCACTCCCCCTGCTTGTGTTCCCTCTCTCGCTGTATCTCTCTCTGTCAAAGAAATAAATAAAATCTTTAAAAAAAAAAAAAGACTAGCTTGGAGTATCTTGTAATGGCAGAAAGTAAGGAAATGCTCAGAGAAACACACACACACACACACACACACACACACACACACACGATGGGAGTATATTTAAGGGAACATAGGAACCTACTGAAAATGTTTCCAATGGCCAAAGCTGGAACAATTTGAGCAATAAAATGAATAAAGCAGTATTAGGTTATAACTCAAATTATAAATATCCATGAGTTCATACTCATGATACAAATAAATGATCAAATAAATAAATAAATGAGGAAGAAAATACAAATCTTCCATACAGAAGAATTCCAAGCAATTTATGTATATACTCTGGTCTGAAGAAAAGAGAGCATAACTCACCATCCTTTAAGTGTGGACTACTCATTGTGACTTCCAAAGAGTTCAATATGGGAAGGGGGGAAAAGAGTAACTTTACAGTGGAGAAACCTGACAAAACAAAACCTGATCAATAGTGATAAGTCATATTGATTATATATACCCTTGATATGATAGGAATGGCATTTTACCTCTGTGGGCTTCCTCTTCCAAACTCATAACCTACATCTAATCATGAGAAAAAAACATCAGACAAATCCCAGTAGAGGGGTATTCTACAAAATACCTGACCAGCGCTTCGCAAAACTGTCAAGATCCAAACAGAAAATCAACAAGGAAACGGTAGCTTTGAATGACACATTGGACCAGATGGATCTAACAGATATAGTCAGAACATTTAGAACATTCCATCTGGAAACAGCAGAATACACATTCTTTTCAAGTGCACATGGAACATTCTCCAGAATAAATCACATATTAGGCCACAAGTCTCAACAAATTTGAAAAGACTTAAGTCACACCATTCATCCTTTCTGATCACTGATGAAACTAGAATCCAACCACTGTGGAGTTATTCTTAGAAAGTGTATTGTAAGCCCTAAGGAGTGATTGTGGAAGCAGCTGAAACGTCAGCAGTGTTCCTGTTCTCAGTGTTCCTGGGCAATGGCCCAGTAGGAGCAGGATCCCATGGTCTCCTGGGTCATTCTTAGAAAGTGTATTGTAAGCCCTAAAGGGTGACTGTGGAAGGAAACGTCAGTAGCATTCCTGGTCTCAGGCAATTGAACGCAATGGCCTGGTACGAACAGGATCCCATGATCCCCTGGGGCAGGGCATAGGTTTAGAGCTATGAAAGAATGTAACCCTCAGTCTCCCTTCCTGTCCCGCTCCTCCCTTATCCCATGACTGCCTCCCTGGCATGCCAGCGCACAGGGAAGCGTGCAGGCCTGCTTTATGGCTCCAAGATAGTTGCCATCCCTTGGTACTCCTTTCCATGCTCTGATGCATCTGTCCTTGCTTTTCTGATAAAAAAATAAAATAAAAGCTATGTGCAGAATCCAGCTGCTGCTACTCTCCCTTGCAGGGGCAGACCTACATGGCTGCTCGGATCGGTGTCTGAGAACTTTATTTTAGTGCGTGACAACAAACCACAAGAAAAAATCTGGAAAGAATACAAACACATGGAGGTTAAATAACATGCTACTAAACAATAAATGGGTCAACCAAGAAATCAAAGAGGAAATAAAAAAAAAAACCACACAGAGACAAATGAAAATGGAAACACAGTGGTCCAAAATCTTTAGGATGCAGCAAAAACCGTTCTAAGAGGGAAGTTTATAGCAACACAGGCCTACCTCAAGAAGCAAGAAAAAAAAATTTTTTTAAGATTTTATTTCTTTATTTGACAGAGAGAGAGAGAGCGCAAGAGAGCACAAGCAAAGGGGAGCTGCAGAGGGAGAGGGAGAAGCAGGCTCCCCGCTGAGCAGGGAGCCCGATGCAGGGTTTGTCCCAGGATCCTGGGATCATGACCTGAGCCAAAGGCAGAGGCTTAACCAACTGAGCCACCCAGGTGCCCCAAAGCAAGAAAAATTTTAAATAAGCAACCTAACCTTACACCTAAAAGAGCCAGAAAAGAAGAACAAACAAAACCCAAAAACAGTAGAAGGAAGGAAATAAAGATTAGGGTAGAAATAAATGAAATAGAAACTAAAAAACCAAAAGAACAGAACAATGAAACCAGGAGCTGGTTCTTTGAAAAGATCAACAAAATTAATAAGCTTTTAGCCAGACTCATCAAAAAAAGCAGGGGGTAGGGCGGGAGGACTCAAACAAAATCAGAAATGGAAGAGGAGAAATAACAACCAACACTACAGAAATACAACAGCTTATAAAAGAACATTATGAAAGATTATATGCCAACAAATTGGACAACCTAGAAGAAATGGATAAATTTCTAGAAACATATAACCTCCCAAAATTGAATCAGGAGGAAATAGAAAATTTGAGCAGACTGATTACCAGCAAGGAAATTGAATCAGTAATGAAAAAACTCCCAACAAACAAAAGTGCAGGACCAGATAGCTAGACAGGTGAATTCTGCCAAACATTTAAAAAGAGTTAACACCTATTCTCCTCAAACTCTTCCAAAAAAATAGAAAAAGAAGAAAAGCTTCCAAATTTATTCTATGAGGCCAGCATTACCCTGATACCAAAACCAATATCCCTGATGAACACAGATGCAAAAATCCTCAATAAAATATTAGCAAACCAAATCTAACAATACATTTAAAAAGTCATTCACCACAATGCAAGTGTGTTTCAATATTCACAAATCAATCAATGGGATACATCACATTAACAAGAGAAAGGATAAAACCATATGATCACTTCAATAAGTGCATTTAACAAAGTACAACATCCATTCATGATAAAAACCCTCAATAAAGTAGTTTTAGAGGGAACATACTTCAACATAATAAAGGCCATATATGAAAAACTTGCAGCTAACATCGTACTCAATGGTGAAAAACTGAGAGCTTTTCCCCCTAAGGTCAGGAACAAGACAAGGATGTCCACACTCACCACTTTCATTCAACATACTGGAAGTCCTAGTTACAGCAATCAGACAAGAAAAAGAAATAAAAGCATCCAAATTGGTAAGGAAGAAGTAAAACTTTCACTATTTGCAGATAACATACTATATAGAAAACCCTAAAGACTCCCCCAAAAAGCTACTACAACTGTTAAATGAATACAGTTAAGGTCACAGGATACAAAATCAATATACAGAAATTCATTACATTTCTACATACCAATAATGAAGTAGGCGAAACAGAAATTAAGAAAACAATCCCATTTACAATTGCACCAAAAAGAATAAAATACCTGGGAATAAATTTAACCAAGGAGGTAAAAGACTTGTACTCTGAAAATTAGAAAACACCAATGAAGGAAATTGAAGATGACACAAACAAATGAAAAGATATTCCATATTCATGGATTGGAAAAACAAATATAGTTAAAATATCCATACTAGCCAAAGCAATCTGCAGATTTAATGCAATTCCTATCAAAATACCAACAGCATTTTTTTTTATTAAAGATTTTATTTATTTATTTGAGAGAGAGAATGAGACAGAGAGAGAGAGCATGAGAGATGGGAGGATCAGAGGGAGAAGCAGACTCCCTGCTGAGCAGGGAGTCCGATGCGGGACTCGATCCCGGGACTCCAGGATCATGACCTGAGCCGAAGGCAGTCGCTTAACCAACTGAGCCACCCAGGCGCCCCCCAACAGCATTTTTCACAGAACTAGAACAATCCTAAAATTTGTATGGAACCATGAAAGGCCTCAAATAGCCACAGCACTCTTTTTTTATTTTAAAGATTTTTTAAAATTTATTTATTTATTTATTTATTTGACAGAGAGAGACACACAGCAAGAGAGGGAACACAAGCAGGGGGAGCAGGAGAGGGAGAAGCAGGCTTCCTGCCGAGCAGGAAGCCCAGTGTGGGGCTTGATCCCAGGACTCTGGGATCACGACCTGAGCTGAAGGCAGACGCTTAATGACTGAGCCACCCAGGCTCCCCTAGCCACAGCAATCTTGAAAGAGAAGAAAAAAACTGGAGGTATCACAATCCTAGATATCAAGATATACTACAAAGCTATAGTAATCAAAACAGTATGGTACTGGCACAAAAATAGATACACAGATCAATGGAACAGAATAGAAAGCCCCCAAATAAACCCACACTTACATGGTCACTTAATCTTCAACTAAGTAGGAAGGAATATCCAGTTGGAAAAAGACAGTCTCTTCAACAAATGGTGTTGGGAAAACTGGGTAGCTCCATGCAAAAGAATGAAATTAGACCACTTTCTTACACCATACACAAAAATAAATTCAAATGGATTAAAGACCTAAATGTGAGACCTGAAACCATAAAAATCCTGGAAGAGAGCACAGGCAATAATGTCTCTGACATTGGCCATAACAACATTTTTCTAGATGTGTCTCCTGAGGCAAGGGAAACAAAAGCAAAAATAAACTACTGGGACTACATCAAAATAAAAAGCTTCTGTGTAGCAAAGGAAACAATCAACAAAACTAAAAGACAATCTACTGAATAGGAGAAGATATTTTTAAATGATAGATCCAATAAAGGGTCAGTATCCAAAATATATACAGAACTTATAAAATTCAACACCAAAAAAACAAATACTCCAGTTAAAAATTGGGCAGAAGACACGAACAGGCATTTCTCCAAAGAAGACATCCAGCTGGCCAACAGACACATGAAAAGATGCTCAACATCACATCAGGGAAATGCAAATCAAAACTACAATGAGATTTCACCTCACACCTGTCAGAATGTCTAAAATCAAAAATACAAGAAACAACAAGTT
The DNA here is from genome assembly GCF_964656455.1 of Halichoerus grypus. Lineage (NCBI taxonomy): Eukaryota > Metazoa > Chordata > Mammalia > Carnivora > Phocidae > Halichoerus > Halichoerus grypus. Next base: position 151,623,662 of record NC_135713.1, read on the forward strand.
TGGGGATTAGTTTACCCTGGTGGGAGGACCAAAAAGAGAAATGGCAGAAAACTGGAAAGCACCTCGTAAGGGAGGAGCTCAGGAAAGGAACACCAGAATGTTGTCTGTGATCTGCTGAGATCACTCCTGAACTGCACATGCAAAGTCAGATCACAAACAGACTGCCAAAGACTTTGAGAACTGCATTAAGAGACAAGCCACCATGCAGGTTCCAGCCTGGCCCCTGGGTGACACATGCAGGGACAGATCCAAACAGCATTACAAAGACCTGAGAAACAGAACTGGCCACAGAAGACTGACTGAAACTTGTGACCAGGACCCAGCCAGCTCAGCTGCCTTATAAAACAAAAATACCAGCATAATCTATAGGATTTAAACAAGATTGACTCCCACGCCATAAAATTCAAAATATTCAGAATACGATAAGAAGAAGAAGAACCAGGGAAATGTCAACTCACATGAAAAGAGACAACAGAATGCCATGGTGAAGATAGCACAAAGGTTGGGATTATTTGACAAAGACTTTGAAGGAGTGGTTATAAAATACTCCAACGAGAAAGGACAAACAGTGTTGAAGTGAATTAATAGACAGAAAGTCTCAGGAAACAAATGGAGACTCTAAAGAAGAACCAGATGAAATACTTTAGAACTAAAAAATACAATGAGTAAATGTTGTTTAATTCACTGAATGAGCTCAACCACAGAATGAAAATGACAAAGGGAAATGACACATAGATAACAGAAACTATGTAATTTGAACAACAGAGGGGAAAAAAGATTGAAAAATGTGAACAGAGCCTTAAGAACATGTAGAAGAATACCAAAGGTCTAACATTCCTGTCACAGAGTCCAAGAAAGACAGGAAAGAGGGTGTGGTGCAGGAAAAAGAAAAAAAACTTTTTTTAAGAGATAATAGCTTAAATTTTCTCAAACTTCCTAAAAGACATAGACACACAGATTCAAAAAGCTCAGCAAATCGCCGACAGGATAAAACAAACAAACAAAAATCCTTACCAGGCATATCATAATCAAACTACTGAAAACTAAAGACAAAGAAAAAAATCTCGGAAAGAGGAAAGCGTCGTGCTTCCTACAGAGAAACAATGATTCACAAGACTGAGGTGTCCTCATCAGAAAGAATGGAGGCCAGGAGGAAGGGGAATCCTAAAGTGCTCAAAGAAAAGAACCGTCAACTCAGAATTCTATATCCAGCAAAAATATCCTGGAGGGATGATGGTAAAATAAAGATGTTCTCCAATAAAGAAAAACCAAGAGAATCAGTGGCCAGCAGACCCGCTCCAAAAGGTTTGCTAACGGAAAGTCATTCTAACAGACTAGAAATGATACAAGCAGGAAACCTGCAATATTGGGAATAAAGGAATAGCAACAGCTATTTTAAATATCTAGGTAAATACACTATTCCTCTCCTAATGAATTATTAAGTATGTTTGATGGTTGACAGCAAATATTATAATCCTACCAATTTTAATATACGTAGATGTGACACAATGGGCTGGCCTCTGATACCATCTCCTCGTTCTGCCAAGAACTTCTCGCTCTGCTCAGTGTGTCTTTTCTCTACCACGTGGCTTCTCCTTCTTCATAGCTTCTGTTTCCTGTGGCCATCTTGTCTCTTCCTGGCCCAATCTCATGAATTCCCATGAAATTTCACCAGCTAACTGAAACTCTCACTGCCTATTTGCCTGTAATGCCCACCCTCTCCCTGGCTCTCCTCTGTTCCCACCAACCTAAGAGGTGCCTACTCAGATTTCCAGACTCAGAAGTTTCTTCTGTGTCCCCTACTTTATGCTCCACAGCACGGTGTACAGAATTATTTCTTCATACTAACACATGGCGGCATGTAATTTTTACATTTCTGCTTCCCCCACTAGACGACATACCCCTACGGGGCAACACGTCTGCATTCTCAGTGCCTGGAGCATAGCAGGTGCTCACAGACATTTTTTTTTTTTTTTTTAATGAATCCAGTAAACAAACAAAATACTTTCCTACCTTTACCCTTCTTTTTCTCTGAAACAAGCAACCAGGCCTTCCAGCAGGGGCTTCTTTGAACCTCTGTAAGAATTAAATAATCTATTCGCTGCTTACCATAGTAGAGCTGAGGGAGCTAACTCCACCTAATTTCCCCTAGCCTGAGGCCTGTGTGGGCCCTCGCACAGCCACCTTGTGACCACGTCCAGTGGGGCCTCTAACCCTGGGCCCTACCAACGACAGGTGGGAGAGTGATCTTCACTCCATCTCATGCTCTTACCCTTCGTCCCCAAATACTCACTTCCACGTCTCCTTCAACCTGCTCCCTTTATCCTTTGCCATGACTTTTCCCTCATATCTTCCCATATATCTCTATTATTTATTCCCCCAACTTTGTCTTCTTTGTCTCCAAACACTGACCAACCACCCTATCCCTAAGCATAATCATTGTGCATAAAAGCTACTGAACATCTATGGTACCCACACCCTATGCCAGGCACTGAGGATAAACAGAAGGAGGCATAGTCTCTGCACATGGGAAACTCTAAAAGGCAAAACATGGATCTAAAGAGATATATGGGGGCGCCTGGGTGGCTCAGTCCGTTAGGCGTCTGCCTTTGGCTCGGGTCATGATCCTGGGGTCCTGGGATCGAGCCCCGCATCGGGCTCCCTGCTCTGCGGGAAGCCTGCATCTCCCTCTCCCGCTCCCCCTTCTTGTGTTCCCTCTCTCGCTGTGTCTCTCTCTGTCAAATAAATAAATAAAATCTTAAAAAAAAAAAAAATAGAGAGATATATGTAAAGACTGATCCAGTCTATCAATAACTAGCATCCTCAGGTTTTTGAAGGGAAATACCAAGGACACTGGAGGTGGTCAGAAAATGCTTCTTGTTAGAGACAGGGCATTGATGAGGGAGCAGAAGGCAAGCTGAGGACAAAGCAGAAGCTGACACCCCACAACCCACCCCCCAATGGGATATCTGTGACATTCCTCATGCACTCCTCACTGCCCTAAAGCTAAGGAAAGGAAAAACAAATTGTTAACTTATAGAGATCACAATCCTGCAAGACCTGAGTCTCCCCGTTTACAAATGTCTTAGCAATCTATAAGAACAAAGCATTTCTATCAATAACCTGGCTTCCAGAAGGAAATGTAGATACAATTAAATGTCCTTATAACCTGCAGCCCATTGAAAGATACTTGAATTGGGCAGAGTGTAATGTTCCTCCAGGAAGCTCCCAACTATCTTCATGTTAATGCCTTGCTAGAGGGAAAAACAACCTTAACTGGACACTGGCAAGGCCTCCCGTATCCTGTGAGTCTTCTTTAACATATGAAAATCCTTTTGGGGCGCCTGGGTGGCTCAGTCGTTAAGCGTCTGCCTTCGGCTCAGGTCAAGATCCCAGGGTCCTGGGATGGAGCCCCGCATCGGGCTCCCTGCTCAGCAGGGATCCTGCTTCTCCCTCTCCCACTCCCCCTGCTTGTGTTCTCTCTCTCTCTCTCTTTCTCTCTCTCTCTCTCTCGCTGTCTCTGTCAAATAAATAAAATCTTAAAAAAAAAAAAAGAAACCTCCTTTTTCCTTACCTCCCCCAACCCCATAGTATATATATAATCAGCCACACCTCACAACCCAGGGCAGCAGCTCTTTCTGCCCATGGGTCCTGTCCCTGTGCTTTAATAAACCACCATTTTGCACCAAAGACGTCTCAAGAATTCTTTCTTGGTTGTCAGCTCCGGACCTCACCTCACTGAACCTCCCCTATATTCCAAAACCCCATCAGCATGACTGGGTTTTGAGATAGGAAGAAAAGCTCTCGGACAGTTCAGAAAAAGGGAATCAGAATTTCAGACTGAGTTAGTGGCTTGAGCAGAGATCCAGGAGCCAAGAGGTACAAGGTGTTTTAGAACAATAGTTAAATTATTTAGGCTAGAATAAAAAGGAGGTATAGGGAAGTCATGGAGATGAGATTGGAAAGATAATTTGGTGCCAGACTATGAGAGGTCTAATTGCCAGGTTGAGGAATTGGGACAGTGGTGGGTAAGCAAGAAAACAAGGATTTCTAGGTTGAGGAAGAACAGAAGATTCAGATTTAAATAGTGATTATAAAGGTTGGCATGGCCAACAAATGTCTCTTACACATATGAAAAGAGTTTTCAGCCTCATTCACAATAAAACAAAAACAAATGAAAAGACACCAAGGTACTATTGTTTTACTAATCAGATTGGGGGAAAAAATCTAAAAATAACAACAATAATAAAAGTAATTAACACTCTCTTGCTATGTCCCATTCACTGTTCTAAGTGCTTTAGACACATGAACTCATGTGTTTAATAGCACACTCTTTTGTGTGTAATAGGATAATAGGGTAGTCACAATCTCATTCGGTGCTTGTGGGTTATGTTTATTTTTGTTTCCCAGGACCCCGGGACCATGACCCGAGCCGAAGGCAGACGCCTAATGACTGAGCCACCCGGGTTATGTTTATTGAATAGAGCCCCTAAGGAGGGCAAATGGTAATATCTAACAAGATTACAAATGTATATCTCCTTTGAGCCAGCAGTAATGTTTCTGAAATGTCAGTATTCAAACACACTTGCACACAGACGAAATAATGTGAGTAGAAGGTTAATCATTGTCTCACTGTTTGCTTTAGTAAAAAATCAGGAAAACATCTAAATGTCCATCAGGAGATGACTGGTTAAATACGTTATAGTAAATTCATACAATGAAATATTTTGCGGCTGTAAAAAGAATGAGGAAGTTCTCTGTGCTGATACACAAAGATATCCAAAATACACATAAAAAGGGCAAGATTAAGAACAGTGTGATTAAGAACGCCTGGGTGGCTCAGTCAGTTAAGCATCTGCCTTGGGCTCAGGTCATGATCCCAGCGTCCTGGGATCAGCCCCACATCGGGCTCCCTGCTCAGCGGGGCATCTGCTTCTTCCTCTCCCACTCCCCCTGTTTGTGCACTCTCTCTCTAATAAATAAATAAAATCTTAAACAAAAAGAAAAGAAAGTTTATTTTTTAAAAAAGAACAGTGTGCTTAGTATGCTCTCTTTTGCATGCATTCATTTTGCTGGTTTGTTCATAAAGAAATTCTGAAGGAATAAACAAGAAACTAATACCGTGGTCTCCAGGAAGGAGGTTGTGTGGGGATTAAATAGACAGGGACAGGAAGAAGACTTTTCATTCTATGCCTTGCTATTCATTCTAAAAATTGAAGGGGAGCTAGTACATTTATAAATTCTTGGAGGCGGCGTGCACTGGTACCGTAACATGGAAGGAATGTGCCTCTGAGTATCTAGAAACATAAAAATATACATGACTTTTCCCCATTAATTTTTAAAAGGATTTTATTTTTAAGTCATTATTTTAAGCCCCACCCAACATGGGGCTGGAACCCACAAACCTGAGATCAAGAGCTGCATGTTCCACCGACTGAGTCAGCCCGGCGCCCTTCCCCGTTAATCCTCCTGGAAACTGACTCTACTTCTCAGAAAAATCTATTTTATTTTCCCAGGGAAAATTTGCAAAATGATTTTTTAACCCAAAAAATCATTACTCCCAAATATAAAATTCAGCATGGCCGAATCAATCATTGTAATCTACCAAATGGAATAAACAAGTGCGAACAATAGTTATAAAAACCAGGTTTCCTAATACCATCCTCCATCCAAGACTCTAGGGCTGGGGCAGAGAAAAATACAAGATGAGCCTAGAGCATCTCACAGTGCCGGAGGTAAGGAAGTGTTAAAAAATAAAAATAAATAAAAGGATGGAGCATACCATGGGGAACACAGGAACCAACCTGAAAGAGCCACCAATGGCCAAAGCTGGACAATTTCGGCAGCAAAGTAAACAATGAAGGATTAGATTATAACCCAAAGTATAAGATAAGTATACTTACTGATAGAAATAAATAAATGATTCCATTAATACATAACTGAGGAGAAGAAATAAACATTCCTTACAGAATTCTGAATAATTCATGAAGATACTACCCCCTCCAGGAAAAGGAGCATGGTTTCCTTCACCTCTTCTGGGCGTGGGCCGGACCCAGTGACTCAGAACAGAGCTGGGAACAGGGAAAGCAGGAACCTTACAGGAGAGAAACCTGGCCGATGCTGCCTTAGCCAAGTGAGCAAGGTCACATCACCAGTAATTGTCACGTGGATATCGCACGCCTTCTGATGCAATGTGATAAGAACGGCATGTCCCCTCTGCGGTAGTCTTTCCAAAAACACATAACCCCATTGTAATCGTGAGAACAATCAGACAAACCCGCTTTGAGAGACTTTCTACAAGCACTTAAAACCAGTCCTCCCCCAAGCTCTCCGGGTCATGAAACATGAGGAAGTGCTGAGAAACTGTCATAGGGACTGAGACAGAACAAGTACACGCAATGTGGCTGTCCTGGGTTGGATCCTGAATTTACAAAGGATACGAAAGGAAAAACTGGTAAAGCCCGCACAAATTCTGGAGTTTGGTTAATCGTAAGGTACCACTGGCGATTCCCTGGTTTTGTCAAGTGGACTGATATAAGGTAAGACGATGACGCTGGGAGAGACAAACCCGGTGAGGGACCTATGAGAAGTCTCTCGACGGTTTCTGCAAATCCTCTGTAATCAAAATAGATTCCACACTACAAATTTTATTAAGAAAACTCTTAACAACATGGAAAATGCTTATGATGCGACATTAATGGGGAAAAAAAGGGATGACAAAGACGTATCTGCCCAGGGGAAAAGGGAAAATGAATAGAAAGACAAGAGGAAGTGAAAGTTGGCTCCCTCTGGCCTGTCCCACCTGGTCTCGGCCCCACACTTTCAACTTCGCTGAGGCAGCCACCCAAACACTCAGAGGAGTGTCTGCCCTTTTCTCTCCTGCCAGCCCAAATCCTCTTCCACCCTCCCCATGAAAGAAGCTCTACCGCACTTGTTGGAATGGCTCCTTCCCTTTGTGCCAAATTTCCTGCCTGTGGGTGTTCTATGCCCAAGCCCTACCTTGACTTTGCTGTGAGACAGGTCATACCCTCCTTCCCAGAGCTGGACATGACTTTGCTTCTGCAGGTGCAAACACAACTGCCCCGGACATTTTAGGTTCCCTAAGGGCTGGATGCCCATGTGGATCCACTTCCCACCCTCCCACTTCCTGAGGCCCGTGCACCTGCGTAAGTGAGACCCGGGCTGGTCTCTTGAGCCCTGGGCATCCCAAAATGAGACCATAAGGAGGCAGGAGTGAGGCCAAGGCCCATCAAAGAGTAAGCTCAGTGTGTGGGGGGATTCCTGGATCTCTGCGCATCTGGGTGTGGAGAGGAACACTGTGCTGTAGGCCAGGATCCCTTTTTATCCTTCTTTCAAAGCCCCTGATGGCAGACCAGATCTCCCCGAACATCCCAGCTCAGTTTCCCTCCCCAGTAGGCACGGTCCTGAAAAGTCTATGTGCCAGTTCTCCTTGTTCAACCCTCTCCAGCTCTAGAGTAGAGATGTAGGATGTAGGAGAGATGGGATAGAAGATGAAGGGAACATTACTGACCTCAGACATCAAGTCCACACAGGTAGTATGAGCTGAAGGCTGGAACCTGGGTCTCTCAGGAGGAGGCAGCTACAGAGAACATGGAGGACAGGGGCTAGAAGCTTCCAGAAGCTTGAGATCCCTTTTCTCTGCTTCCCAAGTGGTCCTGGCAGTGCAATCGAGGAATATTTCTCACCTGGCCTGTGTGAATGGGAGCCGCCTTCCCTGAACAATGGTTGAATCCAGGACCTGGTGTTGGATCTGTCCTAGGAGTGCCCCCAGCTAGCCCCCAAGTCCACAACTTAGGTTCCGGCTCACTCTTGGTGGTGTACATTCTCTGGGTATGGGCCCATGTATCCACCATTATGGTATCACCCAGGGTATTTTCACTCTCTGGAAGTCTTCTGTGCTCTGCTCGTTCACACCTCCTCTTCCTCTGCTGGTCCATCCCTCCTCCTCCCTCCAAGCCCTGGCAAGCACTCATGTTTTCATTTCTCCACAGCTTTGCCTTTTCCAGAATGTCATATTGTTGGAATCGTACAGTATGGAGCCTACAGACTGGCTTCTTTCACTCAGTGATATGCATGTAAGGTTCTTCATGTATTTTCATGGCTTCACAGCTCATTTAGTTTTAGCACTGAACAATATTCCATTGTCTGGTTGTACCAGTTTATTTATGCAGTGAAATGATGCTCCATATGTGAAGTTTATTTATTTATTTATACTTAAGGACATCTGGGTTACATACTTTTGGCAATTATGAATAGAGCTGCTATAAACATCCGTGTGCAGGTTTTCACGAGAACATAAGCTTTCAATTCCTCTGGATAAATACCAAGGAACATGACTGCTAGATCATATGGAAAAAAATGTGTTTAGTTTTTTTTGGGGGGGGGTGTTTTCTTTCAAGTTTTAATTTAAATTCCAGTTAACATAAAGTGTAGCATTAGTTTCAGGTGTACAATTTAGTGATTCATCACTTATATACAACACCCCGTGCTCATCAGGACAAATGCGCTCCTTCACCCCCATCCCTTATTTCACCCATCCCCCCACCACCTCCCCTCTGGTGATTATCAGTTTGTTCTCTACAGTTAAGAGTCTGTTTCCTGGTTTGTCCCTCTTTTTTCTTTTTACCCCTATGTTCATCTGTTTTGTTTCTTAAATTCCACATTGAGTGAAATCACATGATAATTGTCTTTCTCTGTCTGACTTATTTCACTTAGCATAATCCTCTCTAGCTCCATCCAGGTCACTGTAAATGGCAAGATTCCACTCTTTCTGATGGCTGAGTCATATTCCATTGTATATATAGACCACACCTTCTCTATCCATTCTTCACTGGATGGACATCTGGTCTCTCTCCGTGCTTTGGCTGTTGTTGATAATGCTCCTGTGAACATCGGGGTGCATGTGCCCCTTCGTATCTGTATTTCTGTATCCTTTAGGTAAATAACGTAGTAGTGCGAGTACGTTTAGTTTTGAAAGAAACAACCAGACAGTTTTCCAAAGTGGCTGCACCATTTTGCGTTCTCACCAACAATGAGTGAGAGGTCCTGTTGCTCCAGATTCTCACGGCATTTGCTGTTGTCAGTGTTCTGAATTTTGGCCATCCTAACAGGTGTGTTGTGGTACATCATCCCTGTTTTAATTTACATTTCTATAATGACACGATATGGAGCATCACTTCACGTGCTTATTGCCCGCTGTCTATCTTTATTGGTAAGGTGACTGTTAAAGTCTTTGGCACATGTTTTAATCAGGTTGTTTGTTTTCTTATTGTGGAATTTTAAGAGTTCTTTCCATATTTAGAATAATAGTCTTTTGTTAGATGTATCTTTGCAAAATATTTTCCCAGTGTCACATAACTGAATACTATGAATGACATAAACAACATGGATACACCTCAAACAATATTGTGGGGCAAAAGAAGAAAGACCCAAAAAAAGTATATGATTACATATATATGAAATTTAGGAACAAAGAAAGTTAATCTAAAGGGTTAGAAACTAGAGCAATGGTTGTTTCCAAAAGTGGAAATATGGACAGGAGGGAATATTTGTAAGTGATAGAAATAGTCTATATTTTTATTTGGATAGTGGAAAACAGGTGTATAATTATGTAAAAAAACTAATTAAACTTAAGATCTGCATATCTTACTCAATATAAAACACACCACAACAAACAACACCAAAAACTTTGATTTTTTTTTTATACTACAAGATGATGAATTGGCCTGAATCATTGTCAAAAGTCGTTTTATATAATCTTGACATCAACAAAGTAAGACAAAGACTATTGACACTGTCATTCCAGGCATGTGAATCAGGCTCTCGTGGCCTGATCTGGGTCTTTAACCCCTGAGGTCAGATGAAGAGCCTAAAGATCCCTCAGAAGGGGGGACCGGAAAGTGCTCAGGTGTGAAGCAGACAGAGCTGTGTTCGAGGCTCTCCCACCACGCACTGGCTGTGTTGCCATGGCAACTGCTTCAAACCCTCTGAGCATCCCTTCCCTCATCTGGAAAAAGGAGGTAACATCATAACCTCACAGGTTTGTAGGGAAAATTAAATGAGATAATGTACATAAAGAGTTCAGCAAAGTGCCTCCTAGGAGAGGTAAATCTAGCCAGAAAATGATGATTGGGAAAACAGAGCTTGGATTCTGGGGGTTTCCCTCTTTCTCTCAGAACCTACAATTACTGAGGCTCCAATCCCAGGTAAGACAGATGCACTGGGGGGCACTCTCATTGTGATGAAGATGACATGGCCTCTTTGAGGCGCATGTTGACTGGGAATAAAGCAGAGAGGAATTTGTTAGCAATCTCTTGAAGATGGGTTTGCCTGGGTCTGAGGGTTCTATGGATGACCATACCTAGCAGCAGGTGTAAATGATTCCTTGTTTGGAATTTCCATTCCAATATTCCCAAAGATTTTGTAGAATATTGTTCTAAGTTGCAATTTGGTCTGATTGTCTAAGAAACATAAAGAGATAGGACTTACCTACATGTCATACAATCTAGTAGATTTGAAAAGGAACCACATAGAACAAATATAACACGTTTAAAACTACAACACGATGTTAACACTCAGTGAATAGGTTTGACAGCAGGTTAGACATATTTTAGGGGAGGATTAGTAAAAGATAAAACATTAGGAACCTACTCAGAAAGCAAACAGGGAACAAAGACATGGAAAACGTGAGATAAAAGTTGAGAGACCAGCAGTAAGGGGGCGAATGTACGTCTAACCAGAGTTCCAGATCCACAGGGCAGGAAATACTCTGGACACAAAATGGATGAGAATATTTCAGAACTGAAGAGAGATACACATCCACACATTCAAAAATCCCAGAAACGCCCTGGCAGAAAGGTTCTAAAAGTTTAAGAGAAATCCACACGTAGACACACCATACTGAAATGCAGAACATCCAAGACAAAGAGAAATTCTTATGTGTGGTCACAGAACATGTTCAATGCGCTATGAGAAGGCAGTCTGGGGAAAGCACCAAAGCACCACGGGCAAAACACTTGGTTTCTTCAACAAATAAATTAGAAAGAAAGAGGAAAAAAGGAAATGAACATACAGATCTAAAGAATCTAACAAATATAAAAACTACTAGCAATGTGAGCCTCTTATTCAAGCTTAAAAAATCATTTATAAGACAATTGGAGGGGCGCCTGGGTGGCTCAGTCGTTAAGCGTCTGCCTTCGGCTCAGGTCATGATCCCAGGGTCCTGGGATCGAGCGCCACATCGGGCTCCCTGCTCGGCGGGAAGCCTGCTTCTCCCTCTCTCACTCCCCCTGCTTGTGTTCCCTCTCTCGCTGTGCCTCTCTCTGTCAAATAAATAAATAAAAAAAATCTTAAAAAAAAAAAAAATTATAAAGACAATTGGAAATTTGAACACTGACTAGATATTTAATAATATGAATAAATTATTGTTAATTTTTAGGGGCAATACTAGTATTACAGTTATGTTTAAGAGAAATCCCTTATCTTTTAGGTTGTATACTGAAAGATTTATCTATGAAATAATGTGATGTCTTCCATTTGCTTCAAAATAAAACAGGTGGCTGGGAAGTGGATAGGAGTACAGATGAAAAAAATTGGCTATAAATTGGTAATTATCAAACTTGAATCATGAGCAAACAGGAATTATTATACTATTTGTCCACTTCTTCATATAAATAGTTGTAAAAAAATTACTTACAAAGTAGCAATAGTTGGACTTAGAGTTGATTTCTCAGATGTTGCAAAAACAACTAAGGAGAGCAGAACACAGTGAAATGAGACCTTCTAGGACCCGTGCAAATACACTTCAACATTGCCTCCATTTGGCCACTAGCAAACCCTCAATAATGAAGATTCTTTTTTTTAATTTAAATTCAATTAGCCAACTCATGATGTACTATAAGTTGGATAATGAAGATTCTAAATGACACCCTTCAGGAAAAAAGAAAATGGTCCTAGATGGAAAGTCAGAATTTCAAGAATGAATAAAGAATATAGAAAATTGTAAAGATGTGAGTAAATGTAAGTGAAAATGGATTCTATTAAATACTGGTATTAAGGAGGATTTTTAACTATTTAAAAATTTTTCTTGTGTGAAATTTTATTGTTTTTAAAATAGCTATATATATTTTTAATTTGAGTATAGTTGACACACAACATTACATTAGTTTTGGGTGTACAACATAGAAGGAGGATTTTTTCTTTTTTCCTTTTTTTTTAAAGATTTTATTTATTTATTTGAGAGAGTGCATGCGCACAAGCAGGGGGAGCAGCAGACTCCCCGCTGAGCAGGGGCTCGATCCCAGGACCCTGAGATCATGACCTGAGCCGAAGGCAGGTGCTTAACCAATTGAGCCACCCAGGCGCCCCGAAGGAGGATTTTTTTAAATGAAGACACCCAATAATAACATTAAAGTCTGAAAAGAAAATAAATATAATTTAAATATATTCTAAGGTTTGTGATTGTCTGGGATGAGTGTAAAGACATTAATTAAATTTAGATTTTGATACATTGATAGTACATGTTGTAATTTCCAAGTAATAACTAAAAGAAAGTGAAACAGTGCAGATCTTCCAAACAACTGATAGAGGGGATGAAAGGATTTATTTTCATTAAATGATTTAATAATCATCAATCCAGAAGAAAGTAATAAAGGATAGGTGAAAAGCACATAGAACAGGCAGGACGAATTGAAAGCATAAATTAGATTTTATATATATATATATATATATATATATATATATATATATGTTTCTGAGAGAAACATGTAAGTTTTTAGAAGGGTTGAACATTTTTATTTTTATTTATTTATTTTTTAAATATTTTATTTATTTATTTGACAGAGAGAGAGCACAAGCAGGGGGAGTGGAGGCAGAGGGAGAGGGAGAAGCAGGCTCCCCACTGAGCAGGGAGCCCGACATAGGGCTCAATCCCAGGACCCCAGGATCATGACCTGAGCCGAAGGCAGTCGCTTAACCAACTGAGCCACCCGGGTGCCCAGGGTTGAACATTTTTAATTGGAAAATATAAAATGTGTATGTGTGTGTAAACCCAAAAGAATTGAAAGAAGAGACCCAAACACATCCCTATTACACCGGTGTTCATAGTATCATTGTTCACAATAGCCAAAGGATGGAAACCACCCAAGTGTCCATCAACAGATGAATGGATAGACAAGATGTGGCGTATGCAAACAATGGAGCTCTATTAAACCACGAAACGGAATGAAAGTCTGATACATGCTAGGATGCGGCTGAAACTTACGAACATTAGGACAAGTGAAAGCAGCCAGGCACAAGAGAACACACACCGTGATTCCACTAAGAAAAGGTTCCTACAAGAGGTAAAAGGGGGACTTCCCCCACAGGGGGGGATGGGAAGTCACTGGTCAGTGAGCACAGAGTCTCTCTGGAATGATAAAAAGTTCTGCAAATGGATGGTGGTGATGGTGGCATAACAATGTGAATATCCTTAATGCCACTGAATTGTACACTTAGAATGGTTAAAATGGTAAATTTTATGTTATACATATTTTACCACAACAAAAATGTGTGTATGTATACACACACACACACGCACATATCCAGCAGATATTTGTCACTCTATTAATTGCAGAAACAAAAAAATTGAAGGCAAGCAGCATTTCTAGAGCTAAACAGGTTCACTTCATATTGATAAAATAAATGCTCAATTCACCAAGAAGATATAGTGATTTAAGTTTACATGAACCTCATAACATCATCTCAAAATACATGAAATAAAAATTGAGACAAATGGGGCGCCTGGGTGGCTCAGTCGTTAAGCATCTGTCTCCGGCTCAGGTCATGATCCCGAGGTCCTGGGATCGAGCCCCGCATCGGGCTCCCTGCTCAGCGGGGGAGTCTGCTTCTCCCTCTCCCTCTGCCCCTCCCCCTGCTCATGCACTTTCTCTCTCTCTCTGTCAAATAAATAAATAAAATCTTAAAAAAAATCGACACAACTATGTGGAGAAGCAGACAAGTCCACAATCATACTGGGGATATTTTATTTTATTTTATTTTTTTTAAAGATTTTATTTATTTATTTGACAGAGAGAGAGATAGTGAGAACAGGAACACAAGCAAGGGGAGTGGCAGAGGGAGAAGCAGGCTTCCCGCTGAGCAGGGAGCCCGATGTGGGACTCGATCCCAGGACCCCGGGATCATGACCTGAGCCGAAGGCAGACGCTTAATCCACTGAGCCACCCTGGTGCCCCTATCTGCGATTTTCTATCAGTGCTGACCTAGATCACGTGGGGGAGGACAGGCTGCTTTATAAACAGTGCTAGGACAGGTAGGTCTCGATACGGAAAAAACCTGAGTCTTTTTCTTATTGTACATAAATCAGCTTCAAGTAGCTTAAAGGTCTAAATGTAAAAGATAATACTATAAGTCTTTCAAAAGAAAATGTAGAAGAATATCTTCAAGACCCCGGGGTGAGATTTCTTTTTTTTTTTTTTTTAAAGATTTTATTTATTTATTTGACAGAGAGAGACACAGCAAGAGAGGGAACACAAGCAGGGGGAGTGGGAGAGGGAGAAGCAGGCTTCCCGCGAAGCAGGGAGCCCGATGCGGGGCTCGATCCCAGGACCCCGGGATCATGACCTGAGCCGAAGGCAGACGCTTAATGACTGAGCCACCCAGGTGCCCCCCGGGGTAAGATTTCTTAAATAAGATGCAAATAATACTAACCCTGATAAAGTGACCAACACGAAAATTAAGAACTTCTACTCATCAAACAACACTATACAACTGTTGAACTGGGTGACTGGAGTGGAGGGGTTTATTATATTTTCTGTGTTTTGTGTATGCTTTAAATAACAATTAAAAAGCTTTCTTATGCCAATCTCATAAAGAAAACTATAAGAGAATGATGCAGGAGAGGATATTTGTAGCACATGTATCCCCCCAAAAAGTGGTAGTACCTAGAACACAACACAGTTGAACTTGGCCAAGTAGGTGCTTATAGAACAACCCACCCAACATTGCATAACACATCCTCTTTTCAAGAACACACAATGAATCAATAAGTAAGAGACAACCTCATAATAACCAGACAAAACAGGGGGGTACCTGGGTTGCTCAGGAGGTTAATCGCCTGACTCTTGATCTCAGCTCAGGCTGGTCTCAGGATCATTGAGTTCAAGCCCCGCATTGGGCTCCAGGCTGGGCATGGAGCCTACTTAAAAAAACAAACAAACAAACCTTAGCCATTTATAAAAAATAACTAACTAGACAAAACACTTGAAAAGACACTTCGCAGAAGAGATCCAAATGGTCAATAAGCATATTTTAAAATTCTCAACCTCATTAGTAATAAAAAAAAAAAATTAAAACTTCAATGAGCTACAACTACATACTTCTAGAATAGCTAAAATAAAAGCACTCATCATGCCAAGGATTACCAAGGATGTGGGACAATTCTCATCTCCTGCTCATGAGAGCTTTGATTCCTACAGCCACTTTGGAAAGTCAGGAGATTTTCTAACAAAGTTGAATTTGCTCACATCCCACAAACTAGCTAATCCAATTCTAGGCACACACTCTGGAGAAACTCTAGTCTATCTGTACCATATGTGCAAAGAGATTACATTATTCTTAACAGTTATTAATAGGAAACCATCCACTGTGCATCAACAGGGAAATGGATGAATTGTGGTATATTCGTGCAGGAGAGCACCGCAAAGCCGTGGAAATGAATGAGCCACAGCTACGCACAGCAATGCGAATTAACATTACAAACGTAACATCAAGCTGAAGAAGCAAGACAGTAATTTAGTACGATTCCAATTATATAAAGTTCAAGAACAGACAACACTAAATAATGCATGTCTACAAGCAAAAACTATAAAGGTGGGCAAGGAAATCGTTACCACAGGTTAGAAGAATGGTTACTTCAGGGCGAGTTTTTAGGGGGAATGTAAATAATGACACACTGGCAATATTCTAATTTTGAATTGCTTCAGTGTTTTCTTTGAATTCCACATATATATGTGTTCTTTTGTCTGTTTAAGCTGTGTGCGCTAAAAAAAAAAAAGTCTTTCTTAAGAAAAGAAAAAGTCACGACACATTTAAAGATAACCACCACCCTAAGTTAAGCAACTAACTTAAAGCCCACATGAAAGATTTAATTTTTTAAATTATTTTTTTAAGATTTTATTTATTTATTTATTTGAGAGAGAGCACAAGCAGGGGGAGAGGCAGAGGGAGAGGGAGAAGCAGGCTCCCCACTGAGCAGGGAGCCCGATGTGGGGCTTGATCCCAGGACCCTGAGATCACGGCCTGAGCCAAAGTCAGACGCTCAACCAACTGAGCCACCCAGGTGCCCCACATGAAAGATCTTTAAAAATACTGTAAAATTGGCTGTCCAATCAGAAAAACGTATAATCAAAAAGAACAAAAGTGGGGCGCCTGGCTGGCTCAGTTGGAGGAGCATATGACTCAGTCTCGGGGTTGTGAGTTTGAGCCCCACATAGGGTGTAGAGACTACTTAAAAAAAAAAAAAAAGAGTAAGAGAGAGACAGAGAGAACTGGATAAAACCAATTCACGCTCTACTGGTTAGAAATAAAACAAGAAACCCTATATCCAGTTACTTAAAGTAATAGAGCAGGGGTGCTCAGCCTTTTGAGGGCATCAAGTCCTGAAGAATCTAATGGAAGTCAAGAGCCCTTTCTCCTGAAAGATCACATTTACAGGAAATTCGTGTGCAATTTCAAAGAATTCACAGACCCACTAAAACTCGACCATCAGCAGGAGGGTGTCTGGAGCCCAGCGTCAGAACCTCTGCTGTGGAATCTAAGGTCCCCATTCCCGGGAACACAGCGGGCAGATGTTTTTCCTCTCAGGTGGTTACACAGGAGCTTCCCGGGCTGCACATCTCTGTCACCTGAGACCCGTCCTCCGAAACCAGAAGTAGCACAGACGAGGGACCGGGGACTATCTCAGAAACGTTCCCCAAAGTGGCAAACTGAGAGCAGGTCACACACCATCTTAGGGAAACTCGGTAGTAAAAGAAATTCTGCTTGTGAGTTTGGGAAGGATAAATAAAATCCCCCAGCCAGACCCTGGGGATGGTTGCCAAGCCATTTAGTTGCTCCCGAGTGAACTCCGAGGGGCTCTCGGTGCTGCTGCTTTGGAAGGGCACCAGTCGGGTGACTCTGGTGTGCACAGCCCACTGCACGTAAGCAGGAGGGAGCCGGGAGCTCAGGGTGGGGCAGTTCCTAGACCACGCTCTTACAATGCCCGAAGTAACACGGGCATTTTTAGAGATGCTGTCTTAAGGATAACAGCAACTATGGCATGGAAATGGCGGAGTAAAAGAACATATAGAACCTGCAACTTACAGCCTTGTGATTTAAAGCAAAACTATCACGCAGGGATTTTTGAGGGGCACTAATTTGCACTGGGTGATAGGCTATTGGCTTATTGGTTATAGATATTGAGTCTACTATCATAAACTCGTTGGAACAGGAGCCCTGGAGCTTCGTGAGCTCTTAAGAATTTCTGTTCAAGGGGCGTCTGGGTAGCTCAGTTGGTTAAGCGTTGGATTCTTGGTTTTGGCTCAGGTCATGATCTCAGGGTCATGAGATCAATTCCCTGAGTCAAGCTCTGTACTCAGCGGGGAGTCTTCTTGACATTCTCTCTCTCTCTCTCTCTCCCTATGCCCCTTTCCCCACTCACTCTCTCTCTATCTCAAAAGAAAAAGAAGAAGAATTATTTCTGTTCAAAAAATAGATTCCTACTTTCTGCTCAGTTTTTCTGTAAACCTGAAACTGCTCTAAAAAATAAAATCTATTAATTTAAGAAATGTAGACTCTGGATATGAAGAGTATTTAAAAAAACCAAACAAACCTTGGAATCAGCGTGGTCTTCATTAAACAGTTACAAAATATAAGTGATAGCACTTCTGATCTTCATTCTTAGAAACCAAACCAGATCTGTCTTCAGAAAGAATGTAAGGACACCTAACTCATGAAGTATGTGCTTCTTAAAATGAAGGTGAATTATTGGTCCTGGTTAGAGAAATCAGGAGAGGAAGTTCAACTGAGTGAGCGTGAAAAAAAAAGAACAAGATTCTGTAAGAGATGTGCTTTCTGAGGACACCTGAAAGCGACTGAAATGCATAACAAGGAGAGGACCTGGCAAAGTTTCACTGCTGGGGAACAGCGATGCCCTAAAAATATTCCTGCTTGTACATAACTAACATGCTCTACGTGGAAGCAGTTTGGAGTATTGACTAGGAGTGTGATTACTCTAGGGCGGGTTATGGGCGTACATGGCTGTTGTATTTTTTTCAATTAAAAAAAATTTTTTTTTTAAAGTAAGCTCTACACCCAACGTGGGGCTTGAACTCATGACCCTGGGACCAAGAGTCGCACGCTCTACGGACTGAGCCGGCCAGGTGCCCTGCGGCTGTTATATTTTTGACAGAACTGCAAGTCAACAGTTTTGCAAAGAATCCCACCATGCAACGACCCCAGTTCAGATGCATTTTCCATTCAGATGCCTGTTTGATACTTTGAGGCCTCAGGTATTTCCAGAAATGACAGGTGTCCTAGATATTTCCAGGAACACCAGCGGCCACGCTCAGAGTGGTGCCAGACCCCTCCTACGTATCACCCACGACTACAAACCCAGTGCTGGTTACTTTAGAGTGTCTCTGGCAATGTGGAAGATAATTGTGATCCAGAATGTCTGCAAACAGAGAGGGAAATGCTTAAAAGAAAAAGCCTGAGCCACACAGTTAATAAACATGCAATCTGTGTTCTCACTCAGGTAGTGTTAGGCCTGCTGAGAAGGTCTGCGTTTTCCCCTCCAGGACCATGTGGCTCAGATTTTCCTGATGTGTCAGGAGGATGTCATGACCGCCGAGCCACTTACACGAAGTCTCTTTCAAGTAGTGGATGTCGTTCCAGTGAGACATTCACTCAGGATGAAAGCTGGGAGAGAGTAAAGGAAATGGAACAATTCATCAGGATCCACACCAGCACCTGTCAAGCCTTCACAACCTGTGGACCGCACGGCCCAGATCACGTTCTCCATTCCGTCCATCAAGGAGAAGACTCCCAGGGGCAGAGATGCTCCTTCAACACTCGTTCTTTTCTCGGTGCGGGTGGGAGAGACAACCAGGCCTGACCTCGACTGGACACTTCCCTCTACGTTCATAAACTGTAACAACACTAAACACGCACTACAAAGAGGTCATCGTAAATAATTCACAGCACAATGTGAACTTGTTTCACTCGCTTATTCAGGCGCGTCCTTTCGGGCAGCATCATTAACCATCTTACTCTTCTTACGTACAGCGTCTTGGGAGCCCAGTGGATACGCTCTTGAGAGAGCCGTAATTAGACCATGACGGGGTACAGGCTTAGGCAGGTAAAGGCAGGTTGAAGTCAAAAGTCTGTTGCTATGACTCACTGACGGTCACTGACACAGTTAAACGTCTAGGAAAAGGTCTTCTTTTGATTCTTCCAGACACTTTGCACCAGACTGCACTGGGCGACACGGAAAGCGGGTTTGGCTGTGTTCTTACTTGCGATGCACATTTTCTATGTGAGGCTCTGCTGTGAGAACTGCTTGTCGACTATTCCAATCCAGTACTAGCTGATTAACCCCGTATTTTTTTTCTCTTCCCATTTCCTTTTTTTTTTTTTTTTTTTAAAGATTTTATTTATTTGACAGAGAGAGACACAGCGGAGAGAGGGAACACAAGCAGGGGGGAGTGGGAGAGGGAGAAGCAGGCCTCCCGCAGAGCAGGGAGCCCGATGCGGGGCTCGATCCCAGGACCCTGAGATCATGACCTGAGCCGAAGGCAGACGCTTAACGACTGAGCCACCCAGGCGCCCCTTCTCTTCCCATTTCCAATGGTTCATTTTCTCTCCAGTAGTTCCTGTCTTCCTTGATGCAGTTTTTTTTTTCATTTTTTATTTTTTTAACTTAAATTCAATTAGACACAATTAGTACATCATTACTTTAGCCTTGAGTCCCATTTAATCTTCCCACTGCTATTTCTTGCGACTTTTTACTCATTTTCTCAGATTTCTGAGAAATCTGCTTTAGTATCTTCAGCTGCTTTAATATCCCTTTGAATCCTTTAGTCTCTCAGTTAATACATTTTCCAAAACCCCTAAGATGATTTGATTAAGAAAAACGCGAAACATGCCTCCGATTCTTATAAACAATCACACAAGTTACCTGTTAAATGTAAACATATCCATATGAACTAGCAAGATTTCCCTCTCACTAGAGCCTTGCTCATTTGTAGGCCTGCATGATTATGTGAAAATCACCCTCAACAACCGAGCCGTTTCCCCTTTTTATGGTTACAGTACCAGATTTTTCAAATTATTCAATTATATTTTGAACTACATCAGATAAACAAGAATATAAGCATCTTATATAAATCTCACAAGAGAAATCTCTTGTTAACCCTCATATTTTATCTTATATGGAATGACTCTCATTATTATTTTTTTTTTTTAATTTAGAAGATTTGGGGAGCCAGGCAGAGAAAGACAAATACTGCTTGGCTTTACTTATATGTGAAATCTAAAAAAAATTTTCAAGTGGAACACACAGAAACAGAGAAGAGACTGGTGGCCAGAGGCTGGGGGTTGGGACAAATGGGGACAGGCTGGAAAACGGCACACACGTTCGGTTACAAGATGAGTAAGGTCTGAAGATCGAATGTGTAAGATGGTGACTAGAGCTGGCAACACTGCCTTGTGCAACTGAAATTTGCTGAGAGAGTAGAACTTAAGTGTTTGCACCAAAACGAATCAATAAATAAAGGTAAGCATGGGAGCTGATGGATGCGTTCATTAACTCTATTGCAGAAATCCTTTCTTATTGCATATGCGTGTCAAATCATCGCGGTGTACACTTCAGATCTATCACAATTTTATTGGTCAACTATACCTCAGTAAAGCTGGAGAAAAAGACTCAGGGGCCAAAGTGATTTTATGGGGGTCAGCCGCTTCCATATTCTCTGGTGTATCTTACTGTGCACGGCATCATGACTGTTTCCTCTCCTTTCCTAAATGTGGAACACTGGCAATTTTTTCTTCATGACAGAACAATCCATGTCCACCACCGTAGAAAATGTAGGTAATTTGGTGTGGCTCAGTTGGTTAAGTGTCTGACTCTTGGTTTCGGCTCAGGTTATGATCTCGGGGTCGTGAGATGGAGCCCCTCGTCCAGCTCTGTGCTCAGCGCGGAGTCTGCTTCTCCCTCTCCCTCTCCCTCTGCTCCTCCCCCCTCGCCCCTCCCCTCTTGCCTGTGCTCATGCGTGCTCTCCCTCTCAAATAAATAATTAAACAAAATCTTGAAGAAAAAAGAAAATGTAGGTAATTTGGATAAACAAAAGAAGAAGAAATAATATGAAATCATCTAAAAGTCCACCCAAGAGATGTTACCTTTGTGTACACTCCCTTCCTGTGTAAGCAGGGAGAGGCTAGTGCTTACCCCTCCTTGTGAAGGAATCTCCCCTCCGAGAGCCCCTACGGCTGCCTTAACTGATACCATGTAACCCTAGTCCACATGTCGCTCGGATGAGACCAAGGATGAGCACCCTATCTGTATTAGTCAGGGTGCAGTCAGGAAAACTGATACCACCCTGGGCCCTTCAAGCCAAATAAAGAAAATTGGTTACACAGGAAATGGAAAAGCCGAGAGGCCAACCACAGGATGGTGAGGCAAGGGAGAGGTTAGCAACAGCCGGAAGCCACTGCTACCCTAGGGCTGAAGGGGCAGCAGGAGAGGGAGGTTTTATTGGAGCATGGAGGTCGGGGCCAGCCGGAGCCAGAACCAAGGACAGGGATTTCCAGGGAGCTGGAACCACAGAGGGAGGGTCTGTCTGGAGGGAGCAGGACACTCATGGAAGAGAAGGAGCCACAGTCAACGACCTCACAGGGACAGAGAAATAGGGGAAATGTCCCCGTCCTCCCCTTCTCCTACTCTCCAATCATCCACCACTGCCTTCTGTTGGCCAAACTTACCCAGAAGCCTCTGAGCTAAGGAACCTGAGGGAAGCGGGGAAAGGAGCAGCAGGGGTGAGCACAGACAGGTGATGTCCAGCAACTGTCTAAGGGCAGCCAATCAATGGGCTAGCCATTGATTTAGTTTGGTTCCTACCAAAAAGGGTTAAGCTGAATCTAGTCATGAGGAAATAACTAGGCAAATCCAAAATTGAAAGACATTGTGCAAACAACTGGCCTAGACTTTCTGAAAAAGTCAATGTCATAAAAGATGAAAGACAGCCAGGGAACTTGCCTAAATAAAAGTACATTAGGGAGACATGACAACTAATTTCTACTTGTGATCATGGTTTGAATATTGGATCCAAAAAAATCATATATGAAGGCCATTATTGGGGCAACTGTGGAAATATGAATATGGGTGTACATTAGATTATATATAATTGTTAAATCTCATGAGTGTGATCATTTGATTATGGTTATATAAGACAATGCCCTTGTTCTCAAGAGATATATACTAAAGTATTTAATGGTAAAATGTCATGTCTCCAACCAACTCCATACACATATGCATAGAAAAAGAAAGTGTGATCAAGCAAATGTGGCAAATGCTAAAATGGGTGAATCCAAGTCAAGGGTGTACAGCCATTTGGTGTTTTATTCTTGCCACTATTCTGAAGGCTTAATGTTTTTTCAAACTAAAAACTTGAGAAAAAGAACAGGTTGGCCTCTGACCTTTGAGCACGGATGTGGGGCAAAAAGATGAACTGAACCAATCAGTTCTTAGGAATTTGGACCTAAAAAACACAAAAAGCATTTTCTAGTTAGCAGTAAAGTTGGGGGTGACAGAAAATCATGAGTGGATCATGAATAGGTCATGAGTGGATGATGAGTGGATCATGTAATCCAAAATTATGTGGTGGGAGAAAAGATAGGGAAAATTATTTGCAAAAACAGCTGCCAAGTATTCTTCCCATCTTTGTAAGCACATGCCACTTCTCCCATCAGGAGGTGAAATCTGTTTCTCCTCCTTACCATATTGACTTGCGCTGACCAACAAAATGCAGTGGAAGTGACATGGTGTCAGTTCTAGAGCTCAAAGGGCCTGACAGCTTCTGCTTTACCTCTCCTGGAGCCCTGAGCTACCATATCAAGAAGCCCTGCTGGAGAGACTGGCCCCACCAGCCCCTAGTTGCTCTGGACACCTTAGCTGAGGAGCTACACATTGAGTGAAGTCATCCACATCCTCCAGCTCCAGTCAAGCTGGCCCAGCCAACACTTCATGGAGCAGAGATGAGCCATCCCTGCCAATCCCTTTGCCAATTACAGCATCATGAGCCAATAAATAAATGCTGATTGTTGTTTTAAGCCAATGAATTTGGGGGAGGTTTACGATATGGCCAATAGGGAACAGAGTAGACAGACAGAGACACAGAGATGCCTGGAGGGAGAGTAAAAAAAAACTGCCTGAGCTTTATCATTCCAGTTCATTCCACATGTAGACTCAAAACAGCCCCTTTCCTTTCTTGAGTTAAATTGAGCAGGTCTCTATATTCCTTGCAACAAAAAGAGACGGGCACAAATGTCCTTGCCCTGTCCTTTCTTTTCGCAGGTGTTTTCATCTTCCAAAGACTCTGGATAAACATCTCTTATTTCTGCTTTCCAAATTCATTCCCCTTTTACTGAGTAACAGCACCTGATTTTTTCAATGGTTTGTTGTGAACTGCATCATGCAAATAGAAGGGAGAATAAAATCATTTGTGCAATTTAAATATATTAATAGGATAAACAATCATCCGGCCAGTTTGAGATATAAAATATGGCCAGTCCTCCTGGAGCCTCTGTCTACCCCTCCTCAATTGTAGTCTCTTCTCTACCCCCAGCAGTGACCATTGTGATGACTTTTGTGCCGATCATTCCCATTTTCCCTTTTAGCTTTCCACCTACATATGCATCCCTAAATATTACTAAGTTTTGAAAATCTGAGCAGCAAGCAGCAATTAAGGACTGTAAGGAAAGGCTGATGCCACCACTGTTGGAGGGAAGCTCATGGAGAAGCTAAGCTGAATGGTCTCTGGGCCACTAGCTGGCTTCAGCTTTCCTGAGCATTTACAAGAGCCTTTGACAGGAAAATCATTGAATATGGGGTTGAGTAAAACCAGGCATCAGGCTCAGCATAGTTGAGACATGTGGCAGCACCATGGCATGGACCAGGTTTTAGGTGTTTGTCCAGAGAGGGAGGCTGTTTTGTTATTTTCAGTTCACCATGACTTCTCCTTCAACATTTCTAGGCAATATATACAGCACATCAGGCAGCGGGGCATGCAGAAATGAGCCGGAACTTCATCAACATGTGGTCAAAATAAGATAAGTACAGAGAAAAACTTGGGTCAGACTCTCCGGGCGTTTCGTCCTTGGTTTAAGGTTAGTGTGGTGGTAGCGGGGTAATAATGGTGGCAGCTCTCGCCATGTCTCTCTGCGGTCACAGTGCTTCGATCCAAACTGTTACCTTCTGAATCTAGTGCACGGCTGGCCCCCTGGACTCTCCCATCACTCTCACCCTAAGGATCCCCTCCACCTCTCCCCTGGGTCAGATTCTTATCTGAGGTGTCCCATGCCTTCTTGTTCAAGAAGCACAGCCTCCAGTAGCTTTGCTCTGAATCCATGGGAGGGAAACACTTTGAAATCTTGCATGTCTGAAAATGTCTTTATTTACCTTCATATTTGATTGATAATTCAGCTGGGTGAAGAATACTAGGGTGGCAATCATTCTTCTTCAGAATTTTGAGGGCATTGCTCTGTTGTCCTCTTGCTCCCAGTGTTGTTCTTCGGAGCATGCAAAGACAAATCTGATTGTCCATCCTCTGTATATGATCTTTATGTTTCTCTCCCTTCTCCCCGCCCCCTCAGATTTTAAGGTCTCTTTGCCCCAGTGTTCTGAAATTTCATGATGATGTATCATGGTGGGTCTCTTTTCATCCTTTTTTTCTGGGCATTTGAAGGACCCTTTCAATCTGGAACTTCAAGTCCTTCAGTTCTGGTAAATGTTTCTGTATCGTTTTACTGATGACTGCCTCCCCTAAATGTTCTCTGTTGTCTCTTTCTAGAGCTCTATTATTCAGATATTATTCAGGCTTATCTTTTCTCTCCTTTTTTCCATCTCTTTGTCTTCTTCAGGGATTTCCTCAAATTGACCTTCCAACTCTTATAGTACATTTTCCAGGTCTACTCTCCTGCTTTAATTTTAAGGGCTCTTTTCCTCTTAAAGTTATGATTACATCATCCTCTTCTTAAAATATGAGTGGAATATATTCTTACGCCCTTATGAGTATATTAGTGATAGATTTATAGAGTTTTCAAATCCCTATATTCTGTGGGGCTGTTTGTTTTGCTTTTGTTTGCTTTTGTTTTGGGCTGTCTTTGACGTTCCAAGGAGCCTCTGATTTTGGGGGGAACTGCCTCCTCCCACATTCTCAACCCATATGAATGGGTTCTCCATTTGCTAATTCTTTTGTTGTGTATAATATGTTTAAAGTGCCTGAGCCTTAGTTTCCTCATCTGTAAAATGAGGACAGAATCTATTTCAGTAGGGTTGTCAAGAGGAGTAAGTGAAATAATACTAAGGACACGGACCGTGTGTCTTTTTCAAGCATGGGGAGACTGAACTGCCCAAGGTGACACATCTAATCACAGAACTCAAACTCAGATTCCTAATCTGACACATAATTAGTACTCAATAAATTTTAGCTATTGTCATTATTATAAAATTCAGGTGGGACCCACACCATCTCTCAGCTGAAGAGAGGAGTACATGACCCAGGCCTGGTCAAAGAGATTTAGCACTGGGCTTTTGGCTGGGATGATTTGGAAGGAAAAACTTTTTCTGTAATATAATCCCAGAGCTGCTGGTAGGCCCTCTGTGATGGCTAATTTTATATGTCAACCTGACTGGGCCACAGGATGCCCAGATAGCTGGTTAAACATAATTTCTGGGTGTGTCTGTGAGGGTGTTTCCAGAAGAGATCAGCATTTTAATGGGTAGATTGAGCAAAGCAGATGGCCCTCCCCAATGTGGATGGACCTCATCCAACCTGCTGAGGGCCTGAATAGAACAAAAAGGTGGAGAAAGGTTGAATTCACTCTCTGCCTGACTACTTAAGCTGGAACATTCATCTTCTCCTGACCTCAGCACTCCTGGTTCACAGCCCTTCAGAACCAGCCTGGAATCTACACCATCAGCTCTCTGGCTCTGAGTCCTTTGAACTACACCCCTGGGCTTTCCTGCCTCTGTTTCTCTGGAAAACTCTAATACACCCTGTTTAACAACACTTGTGGAAAGTGTACCCGAACGTAAAACCAACACAAAATAAAGCTGAACTAAGAGACGGAAGCACATTACTAAGGATGATCCTTGAGCACCTGGGTCCAGCCTGCCTGAAAACATTATACTCCCTGACTTTCCAGGATTATGAATCAATACGTTCTTTTTCTTTCTCTTAAATCACTCTTAGTTGAGTTTTTGCAACAGAAAGAATCCCTTATAGTACAAAAACTTGAGAACATACTGTTTCAAACCATGATTTCACTTTGCATATCATCATCATATTTTCATGGTGTTATTTTTCAACATAATTTATGTCTGATATTATAATCTCTCCTATGAAGCCCATATTAGTGGGCAAATTGTTATCAATTTTTCAATACTATAAACAACAATGAGGGCGCCTGGGTGGCTCAGTCGTTAAGCGTCTGCCTTTGGCTCAGGTCATGATCCCAGGGTCCTGGGATCGAGCCCCACATCGGGCTCCCTGCTCTGCGGGAGGCCTGCTTCTCCCTCTCTCACTCCCCCTGCTTGTGTTCCTGCTCTCGCTATGTCTCTCTCTGTCAAATAAATAAATAAAATCTTTAAAAAAAAAAACAAACCATGAAATGAATGTCCTTATACCAAATTTCTGCATATATGGCAATTATTTCCTGAAAATAAATTCCTAGAAGTGGAACTTCTGGGTCAAAAGATATTAAGACTTCTGCCACATATAGTAAAAAGTTACCCCTTGAAAGGTGATGCCAATTTACTCTCACACCAGAAACATAGGAGAATGCCTATTTCCTCTACTACTGCCTGCAATGGCTAGTATCTTCTTTTTTAAATATTTTATTTATTTATTTGACAGAGGGAGAAAGAGCACAAGCAGGGGGAGTGGCAGGCGGAGGGAGAGGCTGAGCAGGGAATCTGATGTGGGGCTCAATCCCAGGACCTGAGCCCAAGGTAGACGCTTAACCAACTGAGCCACCCAGGCGCCCCGTTTAGTATCTTTCTTAAAATCCCTTCCAAGTTCATCTCACACACACACACAATCAAAAGTAGTATCTCATTTTATTTGGCATTTCTTTACTGAGTTATCCACCATGCATAGATTTTTCAATATTGTGCTGGATTCCATTTGTTAACATTTTAAAAAATATTTTTTAAGATTTTATTTTATTGTTTATTTGTTAGAGAGAGGGAGAGAAAGAGAGAGGGAGGGAGAGAGCACAAGCAGGGGGAGTAGCAGGAAGAAGGAGAAGCGGGATCCCTGCTGAGCAAGGAGCCTGATGCGGGACTCCATCCCAGGACTCTGGGATTATGACCTGAGCCGAAAGCAGATGCTTAAGTCATCCCCCGTTTGTTAACATTTTATTCAGGAATCCTGCATCTGCCAAATAAAATTTTTAAAAAAGGAATCCTGCATCTATATTCTGAAGTTGGCTCCTCTGGTAATCCTATTTTCTCAGGTTTACCAGGCGTTATTCTAATTTCATAAAATAAACTAATAAATGTAGAGGTTTGAGGATGGACAAATCTGAGTTTGGGTCTGAATTCCATGACTAGATGGTCAATTTAATCTTCCTAATGCTGAAGACGGGTGTTGTGGGAAGGGGGACAATTAAACCCCACCAGAACCTGGGAAGGCTCAGCCCTTGGAGAGTCAAGACACCACAAAAGCTGTGGGTGAGACACAAGGCCAAGATGAGAGGGTACTTCAAAGTGAGGTACTAAGGGATCAGACCACCAAATCCCTACCTATCCCACATACACCTGCTGGCACCCTTTCCCACTGCAAGATCGAGAGGTTTACCTTTTGAAGAAGCGAGATGCTCTGGGCTTGGGGATACCAGGTAGGGTAGAGGGAGTGAGGTGAAGTATGGGACTTGAAGGGGTTCAGGACAAGTCTCCCCAAAATGTGCCACTTTGGCATGTGGACTATTTTGAGCTGAAGGCAATAGAGACCCTCTGGGCCCAAGAGAAACTTTTGCCCCTCCCTTAACTACCTAGAAGAATCTAAATTGGGGGTCTTTCCCAAAATAAGAGTTATCACTAGAGATAAATTTTATCTGAATGACCCATCCAATAGCAGGGTAGATATCTGATTACCAAGCATCTGTTCTTCCTCTTATTGCCCTATGAATTGCTTTCCTCCTCTTTGAACCCCAGGCCCTTATCCCATTCCTTAGCTTAGGATGGCACATATACCTCATTTTACCTATCTGTGAACCTCTCATATATGTGGGGTTCCCGTACATAGGAAATTAAATTTGATTTTCTCCTGTTAATCTGTCTTATGTCAATATAATTCTTAGAGCAACTGGAAGAATCTTTCAAGGGTATAGCAAAATTTTCTCTCCCCAACAGCCTGAAAACAGGGAGATTAAGTGACACTTAATGCTGAATGATGGGGAACCCAGTCCCTCCCCAACCTGTTCCTAGATTTGCAAGTAGCTCACACTACCAAAGCAGGAGACAGGGCACTTCTTGTCTGCAGAATTAAACTACTCCAGAGAAAAGAACTCTGTTCTAATTAACTTTTGGAGGTATACCCAAAGACAGCCCTTTCACCTCCCAGTTTCCCTATGAGAGGCCCACACATTCTCAAACCCTGCCTATGTATTCAGAGCTTCCAGTCAGCTCTGTAATGCCTCACACTTGTATGAAGAGCTATCCAAGGAACACAAAACATTTGAAAGAACACAAAAATGAAGAGAACAAAACAATGAAAACAATCAAATAAAAGAATTTTTATTCTTTTATTACAAAATTTTTATTATATATTACATTGTATATAATTCTATAACAAATTTTTAAAACTTTTTATCATAACTCATTCTTTTAACTTTACTATAATTTATATTATTACACTATAACAAAACAAAAAGAAATAAAAGAGTACACTGAAATAATTGGGGGAGGGGAGGAAATGAAGAAAAAAACTTTTAAAATACACTTCTCGACAGAGGTGAACACTCGTGTCCCTCTTCTGATTTTTCTTTGATGGAAAGGAAGCTTAGTCCCTGTAAGGTTCCAGGTCTCAGGGACGATGGAATGCCATATCTCATTGGTAATTATGGGAAGAATAAGATGGGAATGCCTGACTTAACCCCTCCATTTATTTTCTTCTTGGGAGCCAGCTTGCTTACAGAGACCACGAGTGCTCAATTACTGCCCTCCAAGCTTTCAGTTGTACAGAGAGGGGGGAGGGAGGCTCAGTGTGGGAGGGTGTTCTCATTACTTTGGGTTAACTGCATAACAAGTTAACCCAAAACATAAAGGCTTCAAACAAACATTTTATTTTGCTCACAGATTCTGTGTGTCTGGAATTCAGGTGGGGACACAGAAGAAAAGGCCCATCTCTGCTCCATGACCTTTGGGGCCTCAGGGGGGAGGGCTCCCTGGCTGGAAGATCCAACTACTAGAGGCTGGATGCGCATGAAGTTGCCTTCCCTCCCATGTCCAGCATTGGATGCTGGCTGTCTGCTGAGACCTTTGCTGGAGCTACTGACCATAGCACCAACACATGGCCTCTTTCTACAGCCAGGGCTCACACTTCTTACCCTGTAGCTCAGGCTCCAAAAATGAGTGTTCAGCAAACAAAGGAGGAAGCTGCAGCATTTTTTCTGACCTGGCCTCAGAATTCAAACATCATTTCCATCACACTCTATTGGTTACACACGGAGTTACAAACCTGCCCACGTTCAGGGCGAGGGGGAGACAAAGACCCCATCTTTCCGTGGATGGAGTGTCAAAGGATTTGTGGACATGTTCTAAAACCCCCCCAGGGCAGAATCTTAAAGACCCTAAGAACTGAGGCAAGGGACAAAGCACTGAGAAACAGGTGAGGAGTAGCACTGCAGAGCTATCAGGCTTCTCCCAGCTGCACCTCCAGGAAACCCTAGGCTGCAACAGAAGGGAACGCAACCATCTCCCACGGCAACCATCTCAAAGGAGGGAGGAAAGATGGGGGACAGAGGCAGACTCTCCCAGCACCCCTCCCCCATCCTTCTGATACTACCTTCTTGACCCCAAGAGCTAGTCCCACAACCAACCCCAATGCCAGTTTCTTTTAGGACTTTGCCCAAACCAAGGAAACCTTTCTTCACAAGCTGGACCTTTTTCAGGACAAAAAGGGACAGATACAAGTCAATGGCTTCTCTCTGTAATATTCTCCCCTTTATCATCAAGCCAAATCAGAACCAAGAAATATTCAAACAATATCTAACTGAGTTTTAACCCTCCTCGGCTGAGATAAATCTCTTGTTTTTCAACCTTCAGGTATTTTGGATGCTCTACTTTCTTGGAAGAGTGCCATTGGGCTCAGGAGGAGCTAGCACGCAGATCCTTCCAAGGGACGGAAATGAGGGACAGTGGTGATGGCCACCTGACTCCATGTGTGAACATCTATTCACAACTGTTCTTTCACTGGGGACACCCAGGGGCAGGTTCGAGGACAACTCCCTCTTATTCTTGAATAGCAACAATAAAGTGTAAGTAAGCACAGCTGCATAGGACTTACAGTCAAAGAAGAGAGTTCCAGTAGGAATTCTGCAAAAGCAAAGTTCCTCCATTGCGGCAACACCTGTTTTTTGTGAGGGGGGTAGGACTCTGTGGCTACTGGTTTACACGTACCATCTGTCATTTCCACCTTTTCCTCCATGAGGGGAAAAACAATTTTATGACAAATGTCAGGCAGTCTTTAGGCTCATAAAAAGGAATTCAGACAGTGTTCTCTGGGAGTCATGAGGTGGGATTATTTTGAGTCCCGGTTACAGAAACCCATGGAAGCCAGCTTACATTTGTAAGGGAAAGCTTACTGGAAGGGCCCTGGCATTTCACATGGGGCCCAAGGGCAGAGATACATCGGGGCCTCTGAAACAGGCTCAGGGAAGGCTGGGACCGGGACACAGGAAGTCTCCTTCACCTCATCAGTCTGAGCTGACGTCTCTCAGCCTTCCTTCCAGATTCCTGGAATGATTGGCCAAACCTAGTCAGGTGCTTATCTCTGGAGCAATCAGCTGCACCCAGCAACAGGGTGTGAACCGGGCTCCTCTCCTGGTTCACATGTGGATGAGAAGATGTGAGATTCCCAGAAATCGGGGAGGGGAACAATGCAATAGATAAGTGATCCCTCTGGGTGGCTCAGAGCCCCCAGGCCTCACAGAAATAAAACTTAGAGAAGGGAAAAAAAAGTGGGGAATGGGCAGACTTCTTGATTTGGCCACATTCCAGACACTCCCCTTGGGGTGGATGAGGCTGGATTATGTCCTAGGAGTAAAAGCATCCTGGCTATTTCTCTATCTAGCGACCAGGTGCAGCCAGTGAGGTGGTCTCATCACAAAACCATCCTTGCTGAAGCTCATCTTTCCCAATGCCTTCCAATACCATCTACGTGGGCAGTGGGGTCACTCATCTGGAGGCACTGGGGGCCACCACTTAGAAAACCTTCCTGAGAATGGATCCAGCCACGAGAATCCTGAATGATTCAGATCGATTAGCTTTAGCGTGGTAAGGGAACTGGATGCAGGTTGCAGCGGGCAAAGGTGGACCAATTAGGATCCTGCAGCGGGAGCCCAGGCAGCTTCAGCCAGGGTGAAGACTGTGAGGATGTAGAGAAGCTGAAGGACTCAAGAGACCTTTAACAGATAAGATCAGCAGGGCTTGGCAAAGGGAGGAGGCAAGAGTGACTCCCAGATTCTGGCTTGCACAACTGAATGTATGATGGACATGATCCACGGGGACTGAGAACGCTGGACTAGGACCAGGTTTGGGGAGGAAGATAATGAGTTCGGGTTGCACATGTTGAGGCTGAGGTGCTTCTGACTATCTGGAAGTTGATACACAGCAGGAGGTTGTCTACGGGCATCCTCGGAGGAGAGGGTGGGCTGCAGGTGTAAGCGTGACCTAACCCCGCCCCACGCAGTGCTCTAACCCCACGGGAACTCGCGTCACAGCCTCTCAACTGCCCTGCCCAACTCCCATGGCCTCCTCCATTCCACTGACACATTAACTGCAGGGAATGCTCCAAAATGGCACTTTCATTCATTTCGTGGTAATATTCCCCAGCAAGCACACATACCTGGCTACATCAGACTGGACACAACAGAGGGTCAGATAATAACCTGTCGCTGGCATAAACGGGCACAATGCTAAAATCTCTATTTTTAACTCTCCACTGTCCGCAAACCTGCTGTGTGAGATCTCCCTTCTCTACGTCTGGATTATATTACAACCTGTAGCTTTCTTTTAAAATTTTTATTGAAATTGAAGATGCATATAAAAAAGTACACATAGGGGTATACGCTCAGTGAATGTTCACAAACTGAATATACCTGCATAATTAGGTTTCCTATAGGTTTCTGTGTCACTTTGGCTGTTAGAACAATGATAATTTTGGATATTAATAGATCTAATCTAGGATCAAATGTCCATCTTTCATCCAATTCAAAGCTTATTCCCTTTCCCCCAACTGAGCCCCAACTAAGACTCAGAAACTCGGCAAACTTCTTGTCCCAAGAAGCCCCCCACTGTGCTTCCTGAACAGCACAGGACAGCCTCCTTTCCGCAGCTCCACCAGCGCTCAGCTAGGAAGGAGAGGCTGCACTCTTCTTCAGGAGAAGTGCCCCAAGTCTTTACAAATGGTTCTTTCAATACCCCCCAACTGGGCTACACAGGGCCAACTCCTCAAAGGAATGACTGTACAGGGCACCTGGGTGGCTCAGTCAGTTGGGGGTCTGCCTTCGGCTCAGGTCATGATCCCAGCATCCTGGGATAGAGCCCCGCTTCAGGCTCCCTTGCTCTGCGGGGAGTCTGCTTCTCCCTCCCCCTGCTCTTGTGCTCTGGCTCTCTCTCTCTCTCTCTCTCAAATAAATAAATAAATAAATCTTCTTTAAAAATGACTGTACAGTCTCTTCCTGGTTGATCCTTTCCTCCCATTAAATGTGTATCAGAAGAGAACTAAAATTGATAAATGCAAAAGAAATGCCAGAATTAGAAAATCACCATTTTGGAATCCCTAATGAAATAACAGCTCTAGGTGGTGGCCATGAACAGCGAGGAAAGTCACTGAGTGAGGGGCTGATGGGGTGCACTCCGACAGAGGGACTGAGCTGGTTACAACTAAACCCAGTGATGAATCTCAGCATCCTAGAAGTGATTCAACCAAATACTACGTTCCTTCTGATATGACGCAACAGGAAAACTACAGCAGCATCTTGTAAGTATTCTTATCAAAAGAGAGAAAAAGAAAATTGGACACAAATCTAACCAAACCTCAGATCTATTACCAGAAAATTACAGAAGCACACTAAACCACATTGTGAGAATGCTATCAGCCAAATCCAGCTTGTGGGAAATTCTACAGAACAAATGACTCAATTTTCCAACAAATATAAAGGCACAAAAGGTGTGACTTAAAAGGGATAGTGCTGGAGAGTTTTTTTTGGGGGGGGGGTGAAGAAATTGTTCTGTAACCTGATTGTGGTAGGAGTTACATGAATCTACACCAAAAAGTCAATTTTACCATATGATAATTTACTTTTTTAGAGATTATTTATTTGAGTGAGAGAGAGAGAGAGAGAGAGAGTGAGCCGGGGGAGGGAGAGGCACAAGCTAACTGTCCTGAGCGCTGAGCCCAAAGCAGGACTCAAGTTCACAAGCCCAAGATCATGACCTGAGCCAAAACTAAGAGTCAGACACTTAACCAACTGAGCCACCCAGGCTCCCCTACCATATGATAATTTAAAAACAAAAAAATTTCAGCAGCATGAAAGGTTACAAAAGGGACTATGGAGGGACACCTGGGTGGCTCAGTCAGTTGGGCGTCTGCTTTCAGCTTGGGTCATGGTCCCGGGGCCCTGGGATCGAGTCCCGTGTCAGGCTCCTTGCTCAATGAGGAGCCTGCTTCTCCCTCTGCCTGCTCTCCCTGCTTGTGCTCACTCTCTCTCTCTGACAAATAAACAAATAAAATCTCAATTAAAAAAAGGGACTATGGAGAACTACTAGAGATTAATAAGAGACACAAGTCAAGCAAATACAACGGGTAGCCCTGTTTGAATCTGGATTCAAAGAAACCGACTTTTTTTAAAATTCAAATTCAATTTAATTAACATAAAGTGTATTATTAGTTTCAGAGGTAGAATTTAGTGATTCGTCAGTTGCATATAACGCCTGGTGCTCATCACATCATGTCCCCTCCTTAATGCCCATCACCCAGTTACCCCATCCCCCAATCCGCCTCCCCTCCAGCAACCCTCAGTTTGTTTCCTAGTTAGGAGTCTCTCATGGTTTTTCTCCCTCTCTGATGACTTCCCATTCAGTTTTCCCCTTCTTCCCCTATGATCCTCTGTGCTGCTTCTTATATTCCACATATGAGTGAAACCATGATAATTGTCTTTCTCTGATTGACTTATTTTGCTCAGCATAATACCCTCCAGTTCCATCCACATCGATGTAAATGGTAAGTATTCATCCTTTCTAATGGCTAGTAATATTCCATTGTATGTATGTATATATATAAAAGATGGGGTATATATATACCCCATCTTTTTTTTTTTTTTTTTAATACCACATCTTCTTTATCCATTCATCTGTTGATGGACATCTTGGCTCTTTCCACAGTTTGGTTATTGTGGACATTGCTGCTATGAACATTGTGGGCTGCAGGTGGCCCTTCTTTTCACTATATCTGTATCTTTGGGGTAAATACTTAGTAGTGCAATTGCTGGGTCATAGGGTAGCTCTGTTTTTAACTTTTTGAGGAACCTCCATACTGTCTTCCAGAGTGGCTGCACGAGCTTGCATTCCTAC
This sequence comes from Halichoerus grypus, assembly GCF_964656455.1. Lineage (NCBI taxonomy): Eukaryota > Metazoa > Chordata > Mammalia > Carnivora > Phocidae > Halichoerus > Halichoerus grypus. Next base: position 151,658,793 of record NC_135713.1, read on the forward strand.
CAGCAGTGCAAGAGGGTTCCCCTTTCTCCTCATCCTCGCCAACACTTGTTGTTTCCTGTCTGGTTAATTTTAGCCATTCTGACTGGTGTGAGGTGGTATCTCATTGTGGTTTTGATTTGGATTTCCCTGATGCCGAGTGATGTGGAAGCATTTTTTCTTGTGTCTGTTGGCCATTTGGATGTCTTCTTTGGAGAAATGTCTGTTCATGTCTTCTGCCCATTTCTTGACTAGATTATTTGTTTTGGGGGTGTTGAGTTTGATAAGTTCTTTATATATTTTGGATACCAGCCCTTTATCTGATATGTCATTTGCAAATATCTTCTCCCATTCCGTAGGTTGCCTTTTAGTTTTGTTGACTGTTTCCTTTGTTGTGTAGAAGATATTGTCTCCATGAAGTCCCAATAGTTCATTTCTGCCTTTGTTTCCCTTGCCTTTGGAGATGTGTCTTGCAAGAAGCTGCTGTTCCAAGGTCGAAGAGGTGGCTGCCTCTGTTCTATGGCTTTAATGGATTCCTTTCTCACATTGAGGTCTTTTATCCATTTTGAATTTATTTTTGTGTATGGTGTAAGAAAATGGTCCATTTACAATTGCACCCAAAACCACAAGATACCTAGGAATAAATCTAACCAAAGAGGCAAAGGATCTATACTCAGAAAACTATAGAATACTCATGAAAGAAACCGAGGAAGACACAAAGAAATGGAAAAACGTTCCATGCTCATGGATTGGAAGAATAAATATTGTTTAAATGTCTGTGCTACCCAGAGCAATCTACACATTCAATGCAATTCCTATCAAAATACAATCAACATTTTTCCCAGAGCCGGAACAAATAATCTTAAAATTTGTATGGAACCAGAAAAGACCCTGAATAACCAGAGCAATGTTGAAAAAGAAAACTAAAGCTGGGGGCATCACAATGCCTGACTTCCAGTTCTATTACAAAGCTGTGGTCATCAAGACAGTATGGTACTGGCACAAAAACAGACACAGAGACCAATGGAACAGAAGAGAGAACAAAGAAACGGACTTTTAAAAAGACAATTTTTAAAACACTGGGGACACTATATCTGAAACGAATGATGTACTATATGTTGGCTAATTGAATTTAAATTTAAAAAAATAAAACACTGGGGAAAATGCTAATGTGTACTGACTAGTAAAGAGTACGATGCTATTATATAGCACAGTGCGATAAATGAGATGCTGATAATAATATGGCGGTTATGTTTTCTAAAGTCCTTATCAGTGAGAGAGACATCCTAAAATATTTAAAGGTGAACTGATATGATGTCTGGGATGTGCCTTAAAATACTCCAGAAAAAATACATATAATATAGTAAATACAGGGGCGCCTGGGTGGCTCAGTCGTTAAGCGTCTGCCTTCGGCTCAGGTCATGATCCCAGGGTCCTGGGATCGAGCCCCACACTGGGCTCCCTGCTCTGCGGGAAGCCTACTTCTCCCTCTCCCACTCCCTCTGCTTGTGTTCCCTCTCTCGCTGTGTCTCTCTCTGTCAAATAAATAAATAAAATCTTTAAAGTGTATATATATATAGTAAATACATAGTGGATGACGGAATGAAGGATGAAGAGGGGGTTTTGTCTCTGTGTTCACTCTGTGCCCTCAATATCTACTTATTGGGGTGTGTGGTACACAATGAATACTTAGCTAACATTAGCTGAATGGATGAACAGCCCACTCGAATTGTCACTCCTGTCACTGCCTGTGCCCTAAATTGCCACCACACATGGCTCTGTGACGGTTCTACTTCTTGGCTCTCCTGTCACCCCCTGACTCCTCTGGTACACAGTTCTGCCACTGCTTGTTGGTGGACCCATGTCTAAAGTCATGCTCGGTTTGCCTTCGGCTCGGGTCATGACCCCGGGGTCCTGGGATCGAGCCCCGTGTCAGCGGGGAGTCTGCTTCTCCCTCTCATTCTGCCCCTCCCCCTGCTCATGCTTTCTTTCTCTGTCTCAAATGAATAAATAAATAAAATCTTTTTAAAATTAAAAAAAAATAAATAAAGTCATGCTCAGGAGCACATGGGTGGCTCAGTCGATTAAGCATCTGACTCTTGATTTCAGCTCAAGTCATGGTATCAAGGTCATGAGATCGAGCCCGGCGTCGAGCTCCACACTCAGCATAGAGTCTGCTTGAGATTCTCTCTCTGCCCTTCCCAGCACCTCTCTCTCAAAATAAATAAATAAAATCTTAAAAAAGAAATAAATAAAGTCATGCTCAGACAGAAGAAAAAGGTAAAACTCACTGTCTTCACTGGTACCATCTCCTCCGAAGTTCAGTGCTCAGGTTCAACACAAGGTTTGCCTCTTCACTTATACGGTTTTCACTATGCGTCTGAGCTCACAGTAATGTGGCCCCTGCCTACCTTTCCAATGCCCCCCGCACTGACTCCTACTATGAATGCTCTACACTCCAGCCCCACAGGCCACCTACTGTTTACCACAAGCACGTGACATATCAAATTTCTCCACCTCTGTACTTTGCCTTTCCTCCGCCAAGGACGCTGCTTTCTCCTTACACAGCTCGTGAGCTACGTTCATCCTTCAAGAGTCAGTCCACACACAAACCTCCCTCTGAAGACTCCCCCTGACCCTCCCATCTCTGTGCTTCGAGACCTCAATCAGACTCCTCTGTGTTTTAGTTCTGTTGTGACTACAGGGCTGCCTCCCCCAGGAGACAATGAGTCGTAACAATAATAGCATAATCACACGCCAATCCAGTGCTTACTAGTCACTAGTCCAACCATTTCACATAGACTGACCTTTAATCCTCAAAAAAAATCATAGTGTAGATACTATTATTTTCCCAATTTTACAAAGGAAGAAATGGAAGCACAAAGGAGATGAAATAACCTTCCTAAAGTCACGTATCTAGTAATGGGAGAGCAAATGCAGGTGGTCTGCATACCGTCTGCACCTTTTTTTTTTTTTACTATCCCAAGACTGCTCATTATTACAGTGTTCTCCAAACTGCTCTTTGTGATGTAACTGTTTCAAAACCTAGGAAGCTATACATCCCTTTATTATGTTTTTTTAGTTTTTTTAAAGTAATCTCTACACCCAACGTGGGGCTCAAACTCACAACCCCAAGATCAAGAGTTGCATCTCTACTGACTGAGCCAGCCAGGCACCCCTCTTCATTACGTTTTCATCTGCTGATTGATGTGTGCCCCTGGTGTGGAGGCAAGCACAGCCTACCCTGCCTTATGTAACTATCCTCTGCCACCAGAAGGCCAAAGCTCACAAGCTGGTGGGCCTGTCAGTGGAGAACACCCACACGTTCCTTTATTCTAAAGGATTCTGTAATGGCCAGTTACACTGTAAGAAATATGTAGTGGATAATCTCTAATATCATTAAATACTTTTATCCCATATATCATTAGGTAGCATCTGTTTCTCTCCAACCTGAAACTCTCCCAGGACTGCAGCCTTGTATCTCCAACTGCCTATTTGGCATTTACATTCGGATCTCAAGATAATAGTTCTTGATTGTCCCCCAAAAATGCAATCAGAGAGGGGCACCTGGGTGGCTCAGTTGGTTAAGCATCCGACTTTTGATTTCAGCTCAGGTCATGATCTCAGGGTTGTGGAATCGAGCCCCGTGTTGGGCTCTGTACTCGGTGCAAAGTCTGCTTGAGAGTCTCTCTCTCTCTGCTCCTCCCCGACTCCAACTATAAATAAATAAATAAATAAATAAGCACACAATCGGAGAGATCCCCAAGTTGTAGCTGGGAATGTGGACACCCATCAGCCTCCCTTGCAGGGAGCCTTGGTCATGTGGCAGAGTCTGCACTCTTGACAACAATCTTAAATGTAAGACATGAGCAACCCTCTCCCATATGAGCAACCTCTGCTGGCTCTAGTGTGAGCTTCCCAAGTGTATTTTTTTTAAGATTTTATTTATTTATTCATGAGAGAGAAAGAGGCAGAGGGAGAAGCATGTTCCCCAAGGAGCAGGGAGCCCGATGCGGGACTCAATTCCTGGACCCCAGGATCATGACCTGAGCCGAAGGCAGACGCTCAACCATCTGAGCCACCCAGGCGCCCTTCCCAAATGTATTTATCTACAGAACACACTTTAAGTTTTAACAAATTCACGAAATGACCACGGGATTCAAGATATGTACTATATGGCTGAATTTCAAAAGGAAAAAAGAATGAAAGGCTAAAAGGGAGGGGTGAATGAACAAACACAGGGAGGAAAGAAGAGAGGGAGGAGGAAGGGAGAGATAAAGAGGGATAGAGGGAGGGAGGAAGGAAGAGGGAAAACTGGTCCCAAAACTCAAGAAAGGGCCAAATCTGAAAAATTAAAATCTACAAAATATTGTGCAAAATATTAAAAAGCACCTAAATAAATGAAGAGGCATATCATATTGATAGCTCAGAAGACTCAGTATAGTGATGTCAATTCTCCCTAAATTGATCTACAGATTAACACAATGCCAATAAAAATACCAGGCAGCTATTTTGTAGAACTAGACAGGCTGAATCTCAAATTTAAATAGAAAAGCAAAGGATCTAGGATATTCAAAACAATCTGGAAAAATAAGAGCAAAGTTGGAGGACATATGCTACCTGACTTTCAAGACTTACTGTAGAACTGACCATAAAGCTAATCTACTCCGTTATTACATAAGTTAGTGTACGAAATGGTAATATATATTATTAGCAATGTGATATTGGCACAAGGATAGACATATAAATCAATGGAAGAGAGTCCAGAAATAGACCTACACATATATAGTCAATTGATCATCAACAGTCTCCAAGGTAATGTAGATTAGTCTTCTCAACAAAAGGCGCTGGAACAACTGGATATTCACATGCAAAAGAGTGGATCTCAACCCTTACCTCATACCACATGCAAAGATAATTCAAAATAAATAACAAACCTCCATGTAAGAGTTGAAACTATAACACTTTTACACAAAAAAATATAAGAGAAAATTTTTTTAACTTTGATTTGGGTGAAGTTTTCATAGGACAAAAAAATATCAACTATAAGAAAAAAAAACTAATAGACCAGACTTCATCAAAATTAAAAACTTGCTCCCTTCAAAAGACACTGTTAAGACAATGAAAAGCCAAGCCACAGAGTGGGAGAAAATATTCATAAAACATATATCTAATAAAAGAATTGTCTCCAGAAAATATAAAGAACTTTTACAACACCATAATAACAAGACAAACAGCTCAATAAAACAAAATGGGCCAAATATTTAATAGACACATTACCAAAGAAGATCTATGAATGGCAAATGAGCACATGAAAAGATGTTCAACATCGTCAGTCACCAGGGAAATGCAAATTAAAACCAGAATGACTAAAACTTAAAAGCCTGTCAATACCAAATGTTGGTGAGCATGGACAGCAACTGGAGCACTGCTGGTGGGAAAGGAAAATGGCACAACTGCTTTGGAAAAGAGTTTGACAGTTTCTTGTAAAGTTAGACATACAATTACCATATGACTCAGCTCAATTCCACCCCGAGGTGTTTATCCCGAGAAATGAAAACATATGCCCACACAAAGACTTGACGATGTATGTTAATAGAAGCAGTAAATCATGTTCAAAGCCAAAAACTGGAAACAATCCAAATGTGCATCAACAGGTAATCAGGTAAACAAATTGTATTATTTCTATACAATGGAGTATTACTCTGCAAAAAAAAAGGAATGAACTAAAGATGAAATAGAAATAGATACACTTCTCCCTATTCTTCCCACTAAATATGAACATTATCTAGAAAACACACACAAGAAGACGCTAAAAGGTAGAGACAAGACAGACTGGCTAGGGACCGTGGGACCTCAGAAATGACATGGTAGTGAGTTCCCGGGGTTTTTGCCTCAGATGTCTGGGTCTGGATGCTGGAGAAGCTGCCAACCTGAGAACACCAACAGGTACAAACAAAAAAATCCCCAAGAAATTTCTCTGGCCAACAGAAGAAGAAAGGGGGCAGACTAGCAAGACGGAAAACTTTTAGACACAATTGCTCTATGCCAGCCAAACACCCTGAAAAGGACCACAGCCCCATCACTACCCCCATCAGCAAATGCTGAATGGACAACCCCAACCTCTACTCTTTTTTTTTCCCCCAACCTCTACTCTTGTCTGGCTGTAACGAGGCACCTCTAACATTCCCCTGCTGGTGTGGTATCAGACAAAATTGGGTGGGAGCCGGGACTTTCATCCCTACTTGGTGTCGATAAGGCTGCCCTTCCAAAACATCAGGAAAGACCACATGGGGAATCCTAGACTTCCATCCCCACCCAGCCAAAAAAGGTGCCACTCCCACCCCACCAAGTCAGAGGAGGCCAACTGGATTGGCAGAGTGGATGAAAACGCACGCCCCAAGAGCACTCTGTTGAGTGAAAAACAGCCGATCTCAAAAGCTCACATACTGTATGATTCCATTTATATAACATTTTAGAAATGACAAAATTATAGAGATGAACAGATTAGTGGTCACCAGGGGTTAGAGATGGTGAGGGGAGGAGGGAGAGTGTGAAACCGGGGAGAGCTTTGGGGAATGGAAGAGCTCTGTAGCTTACTTGCAATGGTGGCTGCCCAAATCTTCACGTGACAGAATGACACAGAACTATACATACCCATTGTATCAGTGCAATTTCCTTTGTCCTAGAGCTAACATTAATATGTACATGGGACCTCTTTGTCCTATCTTGGCAATTTCCTGTGACTCTATAAATATTTCAAAATAAGGAAGTCCTTTTAAAGAAATGAAGGGCTGATAACCAAAATAAAGTGTTTAAATCACAAAGACATTACATTGAGTGGCTACAAAAGGCTATCTGATACATGATTCCATTTATATGTAACCCTAGATAAGACAAATCTAATCTATGGTGACAGAAAGCAAACCACTGTTGTTGCCTAGGGCCAGGGAGGCTGACTGATATGTGGCACAAAGAAATATTTTGGGATAATGAAAATATTCCATGTATTTATGTGGTCGTAAGAATGTATAAGTCTGTCAAAACTCATGGGAATTACAATTACATGCATTTTATTGTATATAAACTATACCTCACCAAAGTTGATTTAAAATTACTTCACAATAAAACCAAAAAAGTCCCTAGTCACATAATTTCATGAAGAAAAGAAAAAATATTCTAATACACAGTAAAATATTTAATTGTACATTTTTGGTATAAAATACGGCATACTTGGCCACCTGAGTACCAACTGGCTGAGAAAGTCAAATCCAGCTGTAATACCACATATGTACACAAAAGCCTTGCTAACATAGATAGTCGGTCTGTATATACCTTCCAAAGTAATACTCATATATTGGATACCCTCCTGTTAGCCTCAAAGCCTGATGGGTGGAGGCGTAATGGCCCATCTGCGTTGATCAATTACTTCACTGGCCATGCAGAGTGTATCCCACCAGACACCAGAAGGTGACCAGAGCTGCAAATAAAATGAGGGCAAAAGGATTCTTTGGTATAAAAATTTCTTATATAATTCACTCAGATTACAAAGAGACCAAGATCCCACTACTGTTGAAATATTCTACTTGGCCATTATACAAAAGTACAGGGTCACCGCCAAATAACTCCAGAGAAAACCCCCAACCTAAAAATTTTCAAACAAATTTCAAAATATTGGTGACAGAGTCTCTGTACTATCTTTGCAATTTTTCTGTAAATCTGAAACTATTTTAAAATTTAAAGTTATTTTATTTTATTTTATTTTTTAAAGATTTTATTTATTTGGCAGAGAGAGACACAGCGGGAGAGGGAACACAAGCAGGGGGAGTGGCAGAGGGAGAAGGAGGCTTCCCACTGAGCAGGGAGCCTGATGTGGGGCTCGATCCCAGGACCCTGGGATCATGACCTGAGCCGAAGGCAGACGCTTAACGACTGAGCCACCCAGGTGCCCCTAAAGTTTATTTTAAAAAAGAAACAATTCCTTCGTGTTTTTTAAAAGATTTTATTGGGGGGGGAGGGGAAGAGGGCGAAAGAGTCTCAGACTCTGCACTGATCACAGAGCCCGATGCAGGGCTCGATCCCACACCCTGAGATCATGACCTGAGCTGAAACCAAGAGTCAGGTGCTTAACTGAATGTGCCACCCAGGCACGCCAAGAAACTATTCCTTTGTAAAATAAATCACTGAGCTTTTTTTTTTTTTTATGTTGGTGACACTGTGGCCTGAGCAGGAGTTGTGACATTTCTGTAACACACATCAGTGAAACCTTAATAATGTCACTGACTTCACATGCCAGTTTCTGATGCTAGGTGGAAACCACAACTGCTCACGGAGGAATGCTTTAGAGTGGATTTCTGGGAGGGAAATTTGGAAAACTATACGCAAAATACACCCCCCAAAACATACTGGTTAACTATTGCCACTGCTCGCAAAAACACTTCCAGATGCCAGGAACAATGGAAAAGGCAACAAATGTTACTATAGAATTAACATAAACGAGTCGGCCAGTGGACAGGTGCTCTCTATCTAGGGATGTCATCATCTGTGAACAAATACAAATTGAATGGGAGAAGCCAGATCAAGGTGACCTACTTTAGAAATTTTTTTTTTTAAAGATTTTATTTATTTATTTGACAGAGAGAAACACAGCGAGAGAGGGAACACAAGCAGAGGGAGTAGGAGAGGGAGAAGCAGGCTCCCCGCTGAGCAGGGAGCCTGATGCGGGGCTCGATCCTAGGACCCTGAGATCATGACCTGAGCCGAAGGCAGACATTTAACGACTGAGCCACCCAGGCGCCCCAAGGTGACCTACTTTAAAGTACCTCCTCTAGGAGAGTTGATGGACACCCTTCCTAAGCTTGGGGGGGCAGGCACCAGGACAAAACTGGACCCCCCAAGAAAACAATTCTTCAGAAAAAAACAAAAAACAGAGGATTTCTCCTTTTGACTACATAAGGAAAAAAAAAGAAATATTAAGTAATGAGTCAAAGTGAAAACATAAGGCCAATCACTGGGCAAACAGTTTTCTCAGACGCAAATGCACTGTCCTTCAAACGGCCTGACTCACCCAGAGAGGTTCTAGAAACATAAAAAAGCCAGCAGATGCCCAATTCCTGCCACTGAGAGAAGTTCCCAAGCAACTAAGAGAGGAGAACCATCTGGAAAAGGACCCCCAGAAAGACAGCAAGAAATTCACTCCACATCCAAACTCACTCAGATCCCAGGCTGTCTGGGAAGAATGCTGCTCACAGGTTGGCACGCTGTTTTAAGTCACTATTTCTTGGACCCAGACCACAGGTGCCCTTGTACCCCAGTCCAGAAACTGTACCCCTGCCTTACCCCTTGCATTATTCAGGATTCTTTGTTCACATGTAACAGAAAGTCAATTCAAAGTGGCTTTTAAAAAAGAAAAGACATTTATTGGTTCCCATAATTTAGAAAGTCAGAAGTAGTCTGACCTCAGATGTGGCTGGATCAAAGGGTTCAAACAATATCATCAAGATTCAGTCTTTCTCGTCCGGGGCCCACCTTTGCTTTCCTCTATGTCGGCTTTATTCTCTGACAGGCTTCCACCAAGTGGAAGGCACTGTGATCAACAGGCCTAGAGTCTACAAGCTTGGCAGCCATGGTGGAAACACAAAGACTTCATTCCTCCTATCTCCATCAAAGTCTCAGAAGTAAGCCTCAGTGTCTCTGAGGAACCCATCCTGGGCCATGTGTCCCCCTCTTGACCGATCGCTGTCCCAGAGGACACTGAATAGTGTTCAGTGACCCGGTTACCGGTGGACAAGGAGCAAAACCAGTGGACACCCTGGGATTTACCAGCAATCCACATTCCAGTAAAGGCAACAAGAGTCTGAAAACAAAACAAAAACAAACAAGCAAACACACGAATCTCTGACAGACTGAGCAGGTTTTCGGATTTGTTCTCCTCAAGAAAAGAGTAACAAGTACTGACACATTAAACTTAATAAGCTTCTTTGAGGAGTCTGGAGTTATGAGTTCATACATGTAAAAAGCACGTAGATGAATGTCTGGCCCAAGGTAAGTATTGTAGAACTGTTAACTAACATCACAGAAGCTCCTGGAGAAGGAAGAAGAACATATCCTAACAGGCAGGGTGGAAGTGAATAGTTTAATCTAAATATTTAAAGAAATGTAAGCCAGTTTTGTAACAAACTGGTGAAGCAGGATATATTGGTTAAACTACTCTTGCTTCTTTGATTCATAGTTTGAGAATCATAAGACTGTTTCAAAATATCTCTTCAGTCCCCAATACAAGGGGAGTTGACAAGGAGTAAATATCAATGCTGATTACAAGTTGGCGGGCTGAAAGAAACTGGAGTCTACCTTCTACACCAAATTCTAACCATAAACACAATAGGAAATATATTATAGATAAATGAACACCTATGCTCCCAAATTAGAAAGTGAGTGGTTGGTGGGAAAGAGAGGGAGAACTTGCTAAAAGACAGAAGTCATACTAGATGGAAAGGGAAAACCAGCCTAGACCATCAGCAGGAAGAGAGAGAGAGGAATCACACTCTCTCCTCACCAGCAGCACATCCAGCCACGTCCAACTCCCAGTGGAAACAAACACAGAGTGCAACTATGTCCGCAACACCAGCCCCTCTCCCCAGCGGGGCTGAACACCAACACAGCGCACAATCTAATAGATAACACGAACTATGAAGAGGACAGAGTTCTTTTATGAAGAAAGAATTAGCAGGCAGTTGAGAAGTTTCCAGCCTCAGAAGACACACACTCAAAAACTGGAAGAACTTCCTGACCTCTACCTCTGAAACTAATAATACACTATATGTTAACGAACTGAATTTAAATAAAATAAAGATTTTTTAAAAACTGGAAGAACTTAAACCCAATGAAATAGAATTAATAAAGTATCAGAATAGGACTTTAAAATAAGTATAAACAATATCTTCAGAGACATAAGGGTAGGTAGTGCAGTCATGAACCAGGAACTGGAAATTATTAAATGGAACAATTAGAGAAGCTGGAAATAAAAAAGTGTAATTGCTGAGATTACAACTCAGTGGCAGAATGGACACAGCTAAAGAGTGAATTTGTGAGCTGGAAAACTCAGCCAAGGAATGTTCTCAAAGTACAAAACACAGAAATAGAAACACTTTTATTATAAAGTGAAAAAGAAATACTAAGGAACATGGAGAATAAATCCAGAAGTTCTAACATCCATCCAAAAGTTCAAGAAGGAGAGATGAGAAAAAAATGGAAGAGTGGCACTATTTAAAGAAAAAATGTTCTTGCAAGTAATCATGAAGGACTGGGGCTCTTCCCCTTCTTTCCTCTCATTCCTTTCTCCACTAAAATGCCAGTTAAGGGACATTTTTTAAAACATAATTACAAAAGGAATTGGAGATTGTTGGTTCACAAACTGGCCCTGTATGCAGAGGGGGCAGGGAGGGACTGAAAAAAGAGGCAGATCACCCTAGATTGGTAGGTGCCAATTTTAATAAGCAAGGGAACTTACTTATGAGGCTTGTCTTGGGTGGCTGCAAGATGAGCAGATCTCCACGCCTGCCTGACAAATCTTAAGTTTGTAAAGAAGCCATAAGTGGTTCAGTCCCATATACCATCCAGATGGTCTCAACAACACATTGTTCTCTGTGTCCTTGAAAATGGTTCCCCCATGGGAATGGTGGGGAGAACATACATTCCAGGCGTAGGGGAGGTGACAAGGAGTCTCCGATTGCCTTAGTCCAGCTCTCGGGTGAACTGTGATCACATTCTCTTGATTACCTCTCCCAAAAGAGATGACGCAAGAGTAGCTAAGAGATGACATCTATAGTTTGGAAGCTGAAAGCACGTGGACAAGTGGTAATTAGTTTAGCAGACTAGAGAAAGTTAAAAAGTCAAATGTCTACAGGGTATGGGTGGGCCAATCAGCACAGATCCCCCACAAAGGCTCAGGAACTGGAATACCAATGAACCTTGCAGTTACGGGTGTAGGTGCGACTGAGCACAGAACTGCTTGAAAATCTGAATGAGAAGCAAGCAAATGGCCCCCATAGTCCTTTATCAGCCCACTCAGGCAATTCTCTCTCCTTCTCCCCAAGAGAAGACTAAAAGTTTATCCTCTTATAAGGCAATGGGCCCTGGACTCAGGACATCAGGTGGGTGTGCCCTACTGAAAACAGAAAATCTAAATGAAAGCCAACATGCCAAATGGTGAGTGCCCCGTCCCCTTTCTCCAAATCCTGCCAAGAATGCTGATGGCCAGGCTTACACATCCCAAAGAGGAAACTGGAATGTTGCTCTCTGGAGAATCCAAGCATCCCACTAGGAAATGCCTAAAGATAATGATACTAAGATCCCACACCAATGGCCAGGTCTCTGCTCATTCCTTTGACAGCCCCACAATGGGCTTTGTTAGTGCCTCAGGCTTAAATATGAAGAAAAAGCCAAGGATCACCAGACATTTAAAAAGAGAAAGGGACTCAAAAAACAGGAATAGTGCAGGAATAGAAGTTTTTTTCAACTATAATTACCCTGTTCAGAAATACTAGAGAAGATTTAGCATCCTTGAAACAAGAGAGGGGTGGGGTTTTTTTTAAGTTTTTATTTAAATTCCACTCAGTCAACATACAGTATCATATTAGTTTCAGGTGTACAATATAATGATTCAACTCTTCCATACACCACCCGGCGTTCATCACAAGTGCACTCCTTATTTCCCATCACCTATTTCACCCATCCCCCCCACCCACCTCCCCCCAGTAACCATCAGTTTGTTCTCTACAGTTATGAGCCTGTTTCTTGGTTTGTCTCTCTCTCTCTCTTTTTTCCCTTTGCTCATTTGTTTTGTTTCTTAAATTCCACTATGAGTGAAATCATGTGGTATTTGTCTTTCTCTGACAGACTGACTTAGCATAATACTCTCTAGTCCCATCTGTGTCATCACAAGATTTCACTCTTTTTATGGCTGAGTAATATTCCATTGTATCTATATACCATGTCTTCTTTACCCATTCATCAATTGATAGACACTTGGGCTGTTTCCATAATTTGGCTATTTTGTAGATAATACTGCTATAAACATCAGGGTGCATGTATCCCTTGGAATTAGTATTTTTGTATTCTTTGGGTAAACACCCAGTAGTGCAGTTGCTGGATCCTAAGGTAGTTCTATTTTTAACTTTTTGAGGCCCCTCCATACTGTTTTCCACAATCGCTGCACCAGTTTGCATTCCCACCAACAGTGCACAAAGGTTCCTTTTTCTCCACATCTTTGCTAACACCTGTTATTCCTTGTGTTGTTGATTTTCACCATTCTGACAGGTGTGAGGTGATATTTCACTGTAGTTTTGATTTTTATTTCTTTGATGATGAGTGATGTTGAGCATCTTTTCATGTGTCTGTTGGCCATCTCTATGTCTTCTTTGGGAAAATATCTAGTCATGTCTTCTGCCTATTTTTTAATTGGATTATTCATTTTTTTGGTGTTGAGTTTTTTTTTTTTTTTTAAAGATTTTATTTATTTATTTGAGAGAGAGAATGAGATAGAGAGAGCATGAGAGGGGGAGGGTCAGAGGGAGAAGCAGGCTCCCTGTTCAGCAGGGAGCCCGATGCGGGACTCGATCCCGGGACTCCAGGATCATGACCTGAGCCGAAGGCAGTCGCTTAACCAACTGAGCCACCCAGGCGCCCTTGGTGTTGAGTTTTATAAGTTCTTTGTATTTTTTGGATATTAGCCCTTTATCAGATATGTCACTTGTAAATATCTTCTCCATTCCATAGGTTGCCACTTAGTTTTGTTGTTTCCTTCACTGTGGAGAAGCTTTTTATTTTGATAAAATCCCAATAGTTTATTTTTGCTTTTGCTTCCCTTGCCTCAAGAGACATGTCTAGAAAGAAGTTGCTACAGCCGATATAAAAAAAATTACTGCCTGTGTTCTCTTCTAGGATTTTTATGGTTTCAGGTCTCACATTTAGGTCTTTAATCCATCTTGAATGTATTTTTATGTATGGTGTAAGAAAGTAGTCCAGTTTCATTCTTCTGCATGTTTCTGTCATGTTCTTCCAACATCATTTGTTGAAGAGACTCTTTCCCACTGGATATTCTTTCCAACTTTGTCCGAGATTAGTTGACCATAGAGTTGTGGGTCCATTTCTGGGCTTCTTATTCTGCTCCATTGATCTGTGTGTCTATTTTTGTTCCAGTACCATACTGTTTTGATGACTACAGCTTTGTAGTATATCTTGAAGTCCGGAACTGTGATGCCTCCAGCTTTGCTTTTCTTTTTCAAGGTTGCTTTGGCTATTTGGGGTCTTTTGTGGTTCCACACAAATGTTAGGATTGTGCTTCCTAGCTCTGCGAAAAATGCCGGTGGTATTTTGATAGGGGTTGCACTAAATCTGTAGATTGCTTTGGGTAGTGTAGACATTTTAGCACTATTTGTTCTTCCAATCCATGAACATGGAATGTCTTTCCATTTCTCTGGGTCATCTTTACTTTCTTTCATCAGTGTTTTATAGTTTTCAGAGTACAGGTCTTTCACCTCTTTGGCTAGGTTTATTCCTAGGTATCATTGTTTTGGCTGGAGCAAAGTGTTTTTTAAAAGTAACAAAGAACAAGACAGAAAAGATTCAATAGCAGAAACATTTTTAATTTAATAGAAAAAGTGGAGATGAAGTTCACTACTCCAATAGAGTAGTGAAAAGGAGCTGGAAATTAGAAGAGACAATATGTGGACTTTTTTTTTTTTTTTTTAAGTAGGCTTCACACCCAGTTTGGAGCCCAATATATGGACTATTAATTGGATGTCTAAGTCACTGTATTTTGAAATTTCTTTGTTATGGAAATTAGCCTATACTTACACTAACAAAAATACCTTCAAAATTCTGAGGGAAGTTCATTTCCCATCCTGGATTCTAGTCCTAGGCAAATTACCAAGCAAGTGTGAGTTGAATAAAGACATCTTCAAATATGCAAGATCTCAAAAAATTGTACCCCGTAAGCTCTCCTTCTCAGAAAGCTGCTGGAGCAAATGCTTGTGCCGGATCCCTTGTGCACCCGCTGCATGAGAAATACCTAAGTACCGCCTCACTAACCGTTATTCCGTATAAACCATCTGTCTAACATGGACCCATGAATTCTGGAATACATTTTAATGCAATCATCTATACAGATAGGGGACCTGCAAAAAAGTATTCACTTGAGACCCCGCACACCCTAGAGGCAGCCCTAATGGAGACTTGTACAACACTGAAGAGGTTGTAAGTAAGCTTCGGGAAGGGATTCATTACAGGGATCAGGGCAGAAGATGACAATGAAGTATCAGAGAATGGGTGATGAGACTCTCAGTCAAGCCCATGACTGTTCCGGAGCTATTCCACCTGCTTGTTACATGTGCGACTTTGAGGACATCCCTGCCCCAATTTGAGCCTTAGTACCTTCACTTATGAAACAGGAGTAATAATATCTACTTCTCAGAGTCTTGTGGAACTAATTAGATACATTCATTTTCTTACTTTCATCAAACACACACACACACACACCCTGATTGTAGCCAATTGTTCGGGGATGGGGATGGCAGTGTATGAATCTTAAGAGAGTCAATCTTTGCTCTCTTCAATTTACAGACACTCATGGAAAAGACAATGATGCCTGAGAATTCAATCTTGGGAAGTCATTTATTTATGTAGCTAAAGTAGCAGATGGCCTATTATTTACAAAACACCTGAAGACCCATTGTGCTTTCAGAAAGCCCGGAGACAGAGCAGAGTCTGAAGAAGAGTGAGACTATGAGAAATAAGTTGTTTTACACAATAAGAAAAATACGGACTTTCCTCAAGTACGCCATTGCTGAGGAGAGGACGGAAGTGGGGAGAGGAGGTAAGAGGGCCTGTGAATAAATAGAAATAAGATCAAGTAAGAAATTTCCACAATTCACCTGTGGGTTGGGTATGGGGGTGCCAGGGATCAGGTCAACCAGAGAGAAGTTTCTAGTGGAAGGAATAACTGCAAAAAATGTTAAGGATATAGATGGCCAATATTAAGTCTTATAAGTGATCCTGGCTTTATTTTAAATTTTGATATCTTAGTTCATCACATATTTTTCTTTGCATTCATTTTGATTTTTTAAAATACTGCATCAGGGGCACCTGGGTGGCTCAGTCGTTAAGCATCTGCCTTTGGCTCAGGTCACAAGCCCCGGGTCCTGAGATCGAGCCCCGCATCGGGCTCCCTGCTTGGCGGGAAGCCTGCTTCTCCCTCTCCCACTCCCCCTGCTTGTGTTCTCTCTCTCGCTGTGTCTCTCTCTGTCAAATAAATAAATAAAATCTTTAAAAAATAATAAAAATAAAATAAAATAAAATACTGCATCAAAATATTTTATACCTTGATTACTGAGTTTTGGGGGGCCCCTTAAATGTTGTGCCCAAGGTGAGCACCTCACTCACCTCACCCTAGTCCCTGGCCCGGCTGTCACCCTTTCAAACCTTCAGTACGAGTCTGTCACATGGAAGGAACATCTGACAGCCCAGGGACACAGACCATCAGGCAAGACATGAAAATTATCTGGAAATCAATGAGTAAGAAATTTGAATAATGTAGGATTACAAGATAAACATTAGAACAAAGAGAAAGATAAACAGTGGCCAGGATCCCAGAGAAGGAGTGGAATTTCTGTATCCCCCATGGTAGACCCCACACTCATTTGTCCTCTACCCTTTGTTTCTTTAAGATGGAGTGGGAGATGCAAGAAGACACCATGGGTGTGACCCTCTAGTGCAGTCCTGAAAAGATCAGCCAGGAATCGGATGTTCGGTCTTTAAGAAACAGAGAGCTGCAGTTGCGGGTGGAGAGAGGACCCAGGATCAACTTCTCAACCCCTTTATGAAATGCTGAGAAGAGCCAGCTTTGGACCAAGTAAATCCAAGTAGTTTCATAGATGCCAGTCTCACGAAAGTGGGTCTACGAGGCCTCTCTTGACACCATGTTTGCTTAAAATGCAAGTTGATAACATGTAAGAATGGGGCCTGGTGTCCACACCTGCTCTACCTCTGATGTTGGGGAGTAAGAGCAAGGGAGGGGCTCATGTCAGCCTCTGACGGAGCCTTAGGATCCCTGTTCCACCTGTTAATGATCTGGATGATTGCAACCTTTTCTTTTTCTTGTGTCTAGCAACCACGCAGTGAGTACTGCTGGGGAAATCACACCCCTGAGCCATATTTCTCTACCTTCTTCTCCATTATCACCCCCTTACAAAACCTAGAAGACGCTGGTTTCTTCATTGCTTTCTGCCCCTACCGCTTGAAATGTTAGTACCTTAATATACCTGTTTACACGTGTGATCCTTTGGAGGGCCACCAACCACTGCAATATCTGAGACGTTGCCCGGCCCGTGTGAGCATGCAGGGTCTACGCCCATGTCCTCGGTGCCTTTCCTGGATTTTATCTGTCCCTCAGGGCCTTCCCTCATCACCCACACCCCTGTTCTCCTGGACCTCTGCCAGTCACCCGGCCCCAGCTACGGCCCTCTCTGTTGCCATCGCGGCCTCCTTTCTGGGAGGGCGCACCACACCCTGATCTGCACTCTGCCTCCGTCCCTCTGCGGGACCTGCTCTCCATCCCACCACAAAGAGCGCCGTGTCCCCCGCACACGCTCTCACCCAGCAACCCCGCACGGAAGAACTCGGACAAGCACTTGCCCGGCAGATGGCAGAACTAAATGCAGTGCTTCACCACAACTGTTTCTACCCAGCTGAAGAGTTTCAAGGGCCAGGGATATCGAGTAATACTGGTATGCCCGATCCTTAGTGGACCTAACTGAAGGACAATGGGACCTGTTTCTACCAACTGTGTACCAGCCTTTCGAGGGACAAGCTTTCAACTTTTAATTAACATAAACACTATGAACACCCCCTCTTTAACCGTTAAAAATTTCTGATTTATCACTGTCCACAAACAGTTCAATGTGTCCCCCGGTGAATTCCTCTGCCTGACAAGTAAAGACAGCATTGTTGTTTTCAGTTTATTTATTTTATTCTTGTTTTAGTGGGTTTTTTTTTTTATTCTGGTGGCCTTTTATTCTTTGCATCTTTTTCTTGGACTCTAATCCACAGAAATAAAACCACCAAGTGCATAAGAATGTAAGTACAGGGGCGCCTGGGTGGCTCAGTCAGTGAAGCATCTGCCTTCGGCTCAGGTCATGATCCAGGGTCCGGGGATCAAGTCCCACATCGGGCTCCCTGCTCTGCGGGGAGCCTGCTTCTCCCTCTGCCTGCCTCTTCCCCTGCTTGTGCTCTCTCTCTCACTGACAAATAAATAAATAAAATCTTTTTTTTTTTTTTTTTGATGTAGTGATCCACGATTCATTGTTTTCGTATAACACCCAGTGCTCCATGCAGTATGCGCCCTCCTTAATACCCATCACCGGATAAACAAAATCTTTAAAAAAAAAAAAAAAAGAATGTAAGTACTAACTTGCCCTTCGTAGCATTCATCATATGAACATGGAGTACCACATAACTGTTTAAAAGAATACATCAGATGGGGGCGCCTGAGTGGCTCAGATGGTTAAGCGTCTGCCTTCAGCTCAGGTCATGATCCCAGGGTCCTGGGATCGAGCCCCGCATCGGGCTCCCTGCTCGGCGGGAGGCCTGCTTCTCTCTCTCCCTCTACTACTCCTCCCTGCTTGTACTCTCTCACTCTCTCTGTCGAATAAATAAATAAAATCTTTAAAAAAAAAAAAAGAATACGTCAGATGAATCACTACTGAACTCCAGACGTTTCCATCAGCAACATCTCTTAAGTGAGAAAAGCAAGCTGCAGGAAAATGTATACAAAGATTTTTTTAAACAACCAAAACCAACCACTCCTAGAAGTGTATTCATGAGTGAAGAGGATTCTCTGAATGCACAGAAACTTGAGCAGACCCTTTGGGCTTACCGTGGGTGTACCTGCTAGGATTGGGGTAGCAGAAGTGGTGGGAAGGAAGGCAGCTAAAGGGTAAGAATGTGCCAGCTTTTTTTCTCTCTGAATGGACACAGCTCCCTGAGAGCAAACCACCTTTGACTCTTCTCTGAGCCTTGAATGTCCCCCTCTCTGGCACCTCTCTGAGGTCCCACAAAGGCCCTTCCGTCCCTGCCACACACTCCCCATCTCCCACCCCAGCCTAATACTCCCTTGGTCTGCAGAACAGGCAGATGAGGAGGAGGGGGTAAATTTGCCTAAAGGGCCCAAGACACTACCTGGAAGAAAAGAGACTGAGATTCTAATTCTTTTTTATATTGCTCAATTTTAACCAAGTCCTCTGTGGAAGACTGAGAAGGTTCTACTAGAGATCCATCAGCAGGAAAGAACACGAGGGGTCCCAAAAGGGAACCCTCTGTGAGGAAAGTGGCCGCTCAAATGACCAGGCTCAATGCCAAGGCCTGACGGTTTAAGAGGCTAAAGCTGGACGTGGCCCTGGCTCAGCCCCCCTCGCACCAGTCACCCTTGGGGACTGTGCCCGAGCCTGTGTGAACTAAGAGTTTGGAAAGCCCAAGTGTCTGTCACTAATGGTGGCCCAGGCGAGAATCCCCGCAGGCCTGGAAACCCACCCGTTAGACCTTGCAGGACAGAGTTTCTGCAGCTACACCCCCAAACAAGGACAGAAGCGAGCTGCGACACTCCGACGGAAGGGCTGGACTTCTTGCAAGGACGGGCGAGCGAGTCCTGAAGTGACTGATTGCAAAAACAGATGATATCATTTCTCCCCTGCAGTCAGGTCTTGTACCTGTGCGGCCTAACGTTACAGAGTTTACGATGCCGTGCTTGCATGCCCGATTCGTCCTCGGGGAACAGACAGAAACGTCCGCAGCCCCGTGCTGAATATGGGCCCCACACAGTCCTGCGGCGGGCACAGTGGTGTTACCCCCTCAACTGACTGCGGGCACACGAGAAAGGAAGGGGATGAAATTATTCTTAGGTTCAGAAAAACACTTTCACAAGCCTTTCTGGCTATAAAATGTCTGGGCCACCCCCGTCACCCCCAGGCCCCAGGGATAACCTAACAAGGGAAGCTTTGATCAAGAAGTTCAGCTGCCCTGCTCGGAGAGGTCATGGGACTGTGGGAGCTGGCTGGCTGCTGACAGAGAGGACGGGCTCTGGGAGTCTGGAAGAGGGGGTGAGCTCAGCCTCGGGGTGCTCATGGGGCAGATGAGGACTTCCCTACTGCAGAGGGCCAGGCAAAATCCAGCCCTTGGCCCTTCCTGCACCACACAGAACAAAATGGTCATCGTAAGGAAAAAAAAATTTAAGAGGTTTAATTCTCCCTATTGAAAATAAGAGACTGCTCCCCTGTGCCCTTGTCTAAGGGCATTTACGTTAAAAAACGTGTCATTTTACCTTCTTTCTCTGTCTCTTTGAAATGTGTGTAAATCTTTTTAGAAGCTAAACAAGACTCTAGTCAGCTTTATGATCCAGGAATGTCTTTCCCAAGGGCCTGGGATCCACCTCTTTGAAATGTCAACATCAAAGGAGATAGCATCCCTCTCTCCTGGCTTCTGTGGGAGGCTAGAAGCCTAACCTGGGTGGGCTCCGTGCTCCAAGTTGCAAAACCGCCTCCCATCGTAAAGATACAAGAACTTTGTGTTTCTTATGATTACGCCTAGTAATAACACAGACGGTCATCAATTACCAGGTAAAGTTAGGATGAACGGTGTGTGGCAAAAGGTGCCATCAAGCCTCTTGAGGGCTGGTTACTGTTTACCTTGAGAGCGTGTGTGTAATGGGCTGCACCCGTTTGGCTTATATGGCTGCGGAAGATTTCTTTCTGTCTTTGCGGTCTCTTAGCGGGTTGCCAGGGAGGCACATCACATTCTGGTTTAATGTTTCTTCAAAAAGAAAACTGTTTCTTTCCCTGCTACCTTTTGTGGAGAGGTTTTTCAGGGCTGGGAATTTTTGTTTTTAATTATATTCCCCCAACATAACGCAAGTGCTTAACAAGGAAAAAGAAAAGAAGTGGGAGGAAGGTTCTAGAGGAGTAAGACCCCTAGTGGGAGTCTGGGGTCTTTGGAGGGACCTGGAGAAACTGTGTGTGGTGGCGGAAGGCAGAGGAATTTCTAGGAGGGATGCAGACATTCAAGTGGAAATTGTTTACCATCTGTAAATAACAGACTAATAGCAGATAAAACATACTGGCATCATCTAAGTATTTTAAATATATTAACTCACTTAGCATATGCACTAACTGGGATTATTCTCGATTATTCATTCCTCCTCTGCCATGTGACCCTGCAGTGCACGAGACAGGACAGAAAATGTGTCACAAAACAGCAGGGAAGCAGGTTGAAGGATGGACTGATTTGGGGAGTAGGTCTGAAACAAACTCTCTTATAGGCAAAAGTGACCTTTTGGGGTCTCTGTGGGAAAGGTCAGGTCCAGCTACTACATAGGATGGGAATGTGAGCCATTTCATTGGGTGACCCCCAAAACTGGAGGAACTGGGAGTCGGCCAATGGCAGAGACACCCAGTCCTGAGCACAGAGGATGTAGGGAGGAGTGGGCCTAGAAATAAGAGAGGGAGTGGCACCCTAGTAAGAACCAGATACTTCTGTGAGGTTGGAAGGCTGTCACGTGGGTCTAGAGGCCCTCTTGTCCCCAATAACCAACACACCAAATCATTTTGAGGGTCAGGCTCAAGAAAGCAGATTTACCTTTCCCTGCCCTGGCCCAGGCCACCAGACATACCCTGGGAACCAAATGTTTACAGTGACCTGGAGCAGGATCTAGACAGGGACCTACAGGAGGCTTCCTCAGATTCCTGGGGGGGGGGGGGGCGCCGATGGGTGACAAAACCTGAGTCCTGAATCATCCTCCTAGTGCTTACAAAGTCCCTAACCAGCACTGGCCCCTAGTTTCCTGCCCTCAGAGCCACGCAGGAAATAGCTGTGGGGAGGGGGGAGATAAGGACAACAGGGCTGATGAAAGAAGTGGACCTTAAGGCCTAACAAAAGCTGCTTACATACAATTTTTTAGGAGAAAACTACTCTGATGGGGAAGAACGTATCAGGGTCAGTCAGATGAGGACAAATACAAATTAATCTGGAACAGACTGCAGGGTAAGGGGCTGCGTTCACCTGGCAAGGACGAAGGTCATGGGAAGCACCCTTGTATGCTGGGTTCCTACCTGACCCCATAGGGCACCCTAACACCTGAGTCCCTAACATTTTCTGCTCCCACTGAACGTCAGACAAAAGGAGCTTTCGCTGCCCTGCCTGTTAGGCCTCTCTCTGTTTCCGGTGTATCTAGGGTCCCAAAGCCAGGACGTGTGAAACTGGGCTTCGGACAGAGGGGAGCAGGCCTTTGAGCTGCTACTTTTCCAGGTTCTACGGAACCCCCGGTCATTTCCCGCAGGACTGGGCTCCAGTGCGGTAGAAATCGGGAACCGGAAGCCTACGGGGCGGGGGGAATGCGGGTGGGTCTCTGGGAGCCCAGCACTGCCTCCCAGGCCAGCCTTGCCAGGTGCGGACCCAGAGAAGGGGCGACTTCCCCCTCCTTTGGAAGACCCACTCACCCTCTCTTCCTCCTGCTTTCCCAAAGGCCTGGATCCTCATCCTTGCTCCCTCCAACCCCGAGGCACCGGGGTCCACGACCCCCGCCCCCCAAGCCCCAGGCGGGGGGCGTCCAGAGAAGCCCGGGTGCCTCCATCCTCTCGGCCCTGCCCAGGCCCGGACCCCTTTATCTTCCCGCGGCTACGCCCCACCCGGGGCAAGGCCCTGCCCCACAGCCTGCCGCACCGCCGCAGGTTCGGGCTAGTCTGGGGCGGGGACTGGGGAGCGCCCGAAAGTCGTGAGAAGGGCGGGGACGCAGACCATCTTTAAAGGCCCGCAACTACCCGAAGGTCCCCGACAGCCGCCGGCGGCCCCGGACGATCCCCGCCGGCACGCAGCAGCCGGCTCCCGCGCCCGAGCTGCCGGGGCGCCATGGGCCGCTACCGCATCCGCGTGGCCACCGGGGCCTGGCTCTTCTCGGGGTCGCACAACCGCGTGCAGCTGTGGCTGGTCGGGGCGTGCGGGGAGGCGGAGCTGCAGCTGGAGCTGCGGCCGGCGCGGGGCCAGGTCAGCGGCCCGGACCGGGGACCCCCGACCTCGGTCCGGCCTGGGCTCGCGGCGGGAGGGCGGCGGGGTCGCGGGCGGCCGGGGGACGAGGGACACAGCGCGAGCGCGCCGCCGGGGATTTGCGGGGGCGGGGAGAGGATCCGGAGCCAGGGCCCGGCCTGGCCGCCAGCCCTCCTCCCTTCCGACCTGGTCCTCGCAGCCTCCACCGCTTCCCTAAGTGACCCCAGGGCCAGTGTCAGTGCGGGGTCAGCGGTCCGGCCAGGGGCTGCTCAGAGGGTGCGGGCGCGGGGACAGCTCAGGGACGGACCGAGGTCGGTGACGTCGTGCCCCGCGCTCCCTCGTCCTCCCCAGGCCCCGCGGCTCAGGTGCCCGGAGCAGGGAACAGAGGTCTCTGGAGGCCTTGGGCAGCGGAGGCTCCGCAAAGGCGCCCCCAACTCGAACTAAAACGGCCTCTCCTGGGTCCCTGCTGCTAAGTGTCGCGGGTTGTGGTCCTCACAGGAGGAGGAATTTGATCGCGACGTTCCCAAGGACTTGGGGCCCCTGCAGTTCGTGAAGCTGCGCAAACACCACTCCCTGGTGGACGACGCGTGGTTCTGCGACCTCATCAGGGTGCGGGGCCCGGGTGCCTGCGAGGAGGCCGCCTTCCCCTGCTACCGCTGGGTGCAGGGCCAGGGCGTGCTGAGCCTGCCCGAGGGCACCGGTGAGGGCTGGGGGGGCGGGGACGCGGGGGCGGCGACCGGGCAACCGCGGGTGGAGTGGGGGTCCGGGCTGGGGAAAGTGGGTGTTGGGCAGATGAGGACAAGACAGGGATCAGGGCAACGTTCTACAGTCCCGAAGTTACACCCAGGATAACGGGCTCCAGGGAGCCTGGAAGGGAAGCACGGGATCTGCAGCCGCCCTCTTTCAAGGAGGGGACGGGCCTGGGGGTCACAGCAATGATGGAAAATGGGAGATCAAAGAGACTGGAAAGGAGATCTGTGTGTGGCCACACAAGTGAGGGCGGGGACTGTAAGGGCTGCACGTGCAGCAGGAGATGGGGACCCCTGAGCAGGTGGCAGCGAAGGAGGATAAACGGTATGAGCCATGAGCCCGAGAGCCGGTCTGGTTGGGAAAGCGTGAAAGACGACTGTGAGGGCCAGGGAGCACCCCAACAGCGGGGTGTGGACGAAGGAGGACAGACAATACAGAATTTGTTACCGTGGGAAACAAGAGATGAATCCAGAGACAAACGAGAGCAAGGACAAGTAAGGATGGAAACGTGGAAGATACGACTTTGACACAAGCAAGTATGGGCACAGAGAAGAGCAGGAACACGTCCACAAGGATGGACTATGATGGGAAGTCTAAGGAAGGTGAGCTCAGGGAACGACGGCAAACACAGCTGTTCCTCAGCAGCTTTTGAGGACAGTGGAAGGTGTAACAGGTGAGGTTCAAGACGTGAAATTAAGCGAAGCAATATGTGGTACAAATAGGTGTGGTCACATGGGTGATTAGGATTTTATCAGCTTAATGAAGGTGATTAATCCAACCACAGCTATTGATGGAATCGGATCAGGTAGGGAAAGACAAATTAGGGAACAAGAAAGGGTGACAAATGGGGTTTTTGTCTCAAGGCAAGGGATGAGAGCTGAGATGAGTGAACCCAGGAATGCCAAGCTGGCAAAGGTGGGATGCGTGTGTCTGGGCGATCGATGGCGTGAGGCACAGCGAGAGCAAGAGAGCAGGACTGAGCACTCGGGCTCTGAGCAGGAGAAGAAGGAAGAGGACATGCAGGGGAGAGCACAGGAGCACACAAAGCTGTGCGGTCAATCATCTTAATGTCCCCCCAGCACGCCTGGCAGGAGACAATGCCCTGGACGTGTTCCAGAAGCATCGAGAGAAAGAACTGAAGGAAAGACAAAAGCTGTACTGGTGAGCACTGGCCCGCGAGCCCCCCAACAGTCCCCCCTTCCTTGGCCCCGCCCCCCTCGCTGACCTACACACCCTCCCTGAAGCCTGGTCCCCATCTCCTAGCTGGGACACCTGGAAGGAGGGGTTACCCCTGACCATAGCTGCCGGGTGTCAAGACGATCTGCCTCCAAACATGAGATTCCATGAGGACAAGAGGCTGGACTTCGAGTGGGCACTGAAGGCGGGGTGAGGAAAAGCCTGGGGCTCAGAGCGGATGAGGGCCGGGAGGTCCAAGAACGGTGGTGATGAGTGAGGCGCTGAGGGGTCAGCGACTGGGTCACGTCTCCACGCTTGTCCTAGGGCGCTAGAGATGGTCCTCAAACGTGTTTACACCCTCCTGAGCTCCTGGAATCGCCTGGAGGATTTTGATCAGATCTTCTGGGGCCAGAGGAGCGCCCTGGCTGGTCAGTGATTCCCCCAGGCCCCTATACATTCCCGAGGGCCCCTCTTGACAACCCGACCTTCACACCCCAGAGTCCCCCACGACTCCTTCCCAGCTGAGGCCTTAGGAGGCCTGATCATCTCACAGCGGCCTCCAGAATGCAAAGCCAGGGTCTGGAGACAGGGCGCTTGCGTGCCAGAACCGCTGGGGGGAGGGCCTGGAGGAGAGGGACCTCCGGGTGGTGGTAAATGCCCACTCCTACATCCCACCTGACCCCACAGAGAAGGTCCACCAGTGCTGGCGGGACGATGAGCTTTTTGGCTACCAGTTCCTCAATGGCGCCAACCCCATGCTGTTGAGACGCTCCACCTCTCTGCCCTCCCGGCTCGTGCTGCCCCCCGGGCTGGAGGCGCTGGGGGCCCAGCTGGAGAGAGAGCTCCAGGTACTTCCTCCCACCCTGCGTGGTTCCCCTTGGCCGTGTGGGGAGGGACCAAAGATGAGTCAGGGGAAGGGAGGCTGTGGTCACCCACTGTGCCTGGCTGCAGAGTCCCGTGCTGGAAAAACCTACGGATGACAAAGCGCGTAGGGGAAACTATGAGGAGCTCCCAGGATGCAGGGCAACGGGAGGAGTTCCCAGCGCCCAGGTGGGGCCAGCGACATCAGCAGGGACAATGACATTCGCTGGCTGCTGTGTACTCCCAGCACCAGCATCCTGGGCAAGGCGAAAGGTGAAGGAGGCGCCATCAGGGGTGGAGAGCGGGGAGGTCTCCTAGGTTCGGAAGAGAGAAGCCAGGTGTGAGCGCACACAGGTGTGTGCTGGGCTCGGTGGCAGCAGCAGTGAGGGGCCCTGTGGGGGTTCCTCGGCAGGACAGCAGAGGTTTGGACAGGCAGTGAAAGAGCTCAGTTTGCTGGCGGGGGGACACAGGCAGCAGACCATGGAGGGATGATGGCGAGGGGTTCAGGACAGCTTCCGGGACCTGCACGACAGACGGGACTCTACACAGGCCCGGTTCCGAACCCAGATCTGCTCCCGCACATGCTGTGCTGTTTGCTCACGTCTATAAAATGAGAGGCATTGGACCAAATGCTCCAGTCCCGCCAAGAGGACACTGGTACCAACACGGGATGAGGACAAGAAGCTAGCTAAACGTGTCCCCCTTTGCCCTGGCCCTGGAGGCGTGCTTTCAACTCTAACCATGGGCACATTCCTCCTCTCCCCAGAACGGTTCCCTGTTTGAGGCTGACTTCATCCTGCTGGATGGAATTCCAGCCAACGTGATCCGGGGCGAGAAGCAGTACCTGGCCGCCCCCCTCGTCCTGCTGAGGATGACACCCAATGGGAAGCTGCTGCCCGTGGTCATCCAGGTGAGGTGCCCTGGGCACCCCCCGCCCCACACCGCTCTCTGTGCCCCAACCTCTGCTCCCGGGGATCCAGCCCCCTGCTGCTTGGCTCCCAAACTCCATCATCATACAGTGAGACCTGTCTCCTGTCACTCTGTTTGCTTGCAGTCTGCTTTCCCCTGACTCACCCAACTGGAAGTTCTTGTTCTGCTCAAGAGTCATAATGGCCTTTTGGAGTCTCACCCTGTACCCGCTGGTTCTCAAACTTTAGAGGGCATCGCAATCACCGAAGGGCTCGTTAGCATATGCGGCTGGGTCCCACCGCCAGACTTTCTGATCCAGTAGGTCTGGGGTGGGGACTGAGCATGTGCATTCCTAGCAAGCCCCAAAGCGATGCTGCTGCTCGCTTGGGAACACATTTGGAGAAACACTCTAACCCCCCTGGAGCCTCGGACTCCAAACACCCACCTTCTGATGAATACCCTTTCGCCCATGGCTCTCAGCAGTTACAAGTACTGTCCCGTCTCACCCGTCCAGCTTCCGTCTCCCACTGCCCACCCTTGCTTGGACCCCGTCCTGTTTCTCCCAGCCACTTGCAGCATCTCTTCCCTGGAGCCCCCGCTTTGACGCTCCTGCCTTCGGCCCCTCCATCAGGGCGCTGGCGAGAGGCAGGGTGGAAGAAGGCCTCAGTTCTCCTCCTGGATTGTAACCTCCCGGGGAGCAACAATCTTCCTCACCCATCCGCTGTCCCCCGTGCCCCCGAATGCGGAGCAGAAGGTCACACGTAAAGCAGAAGTTCAATAACGGCTTGATTTCATGTTTGCAGATCCAGCCTCCCAGCCCCAGCACCCCCACCCCCCAGCTGTTCCTGCCCTCAGATCCCCCGTTCGCCTGGCTCCTGGCAAAGGCCTGGGTCCGAAATGCCGACTTCCAACTGCACCAGCTCCAGTATCATCTGCTGAACACTCACCTGGTGGCCGAGGTCATTGCTGTGGCCACCATGAGGCGCCTCCCGGGGCTGCACCCTATCTTCAAGGTACATGCTCTACCCTCCGTGTCCCCGTTCAGACCCCAGGGAGAGAGGAAAGAGCCCAAGAGCAAACGATATGGCAACAGCAAAAAATGTTTCTATCAGTTTGCGAAAGCAAGAGGGGGAGTCGAGAAGGAAGACTGTCTACCCCCGAAACGTGTATCTTCATTCAGTTGAGTCATTTAGCGTTCCTTCAGGACATCTTCCTGAAGGAGCCCTCTGAAATCCTCAGAGAGCTGCCGACCTGGCAAATGGCGTGGAGTCCAGCGGGAATGTTGTCAGTGAGACAACAGCCTTGTTCCTGCCTTAGGAGCTTCTCTACGTAGCCAGGAGGGCAAGTGATACCCCTGAGAAACATCCAGAGACCAGTATCTGGAGCTAGAAATCACAACACAAACACCATAGAACTGATGGAGAATGTTCTACCCCAACCGAGGAGTTTGCCAAGTAGGAACAGATCAAAAGGCAAGGGGAACAACCCAGCAGGCTACTTAGACCTGCCCGGGAGACAGGTGGAGAAAGACATGCATCGGCAAGGTGGTGATTTGGATGAAAAGGAAAAAGAAATCAAAGACTTGGTTGGGGGGGCGAGGAGGGGGCGACAGCAGCTGCAGCGTGCCCGGTATCAGACCGGAGAAAGAAGGGCCAGAGGTCCACAGGGTGGGAGTGTTGTAATGACCTAGAAATATTGAAATTTGATAAAAGAGTGAGTTGAGTATCCATTGCTAGACAGAAGGCAGCAAAATAAGACTTGTAGTTGCGTACAAATGTTCTCAACGTCTTGACGACACTTCAGGTAGAGGGACACGGCAGAGAAGGGACAAACCCGGGGTAACTGTCAGAAACAGCACACTCGGGAGGAGAGCCAGCCCGGAAGCAAAGACGAGGGCTTCCGTCTCAGGTGCAAGGAGTTGAAATGTTGGCAAGATATGCACATGAGTTTCAGCTGGGGGGTTTCAGCTGGCAGCTTCCCGACCACCCGCCCCCAGCCTGGCCACTAGGAGCTGTGGCTTCTCTGAGTCGAGGACAACACAGACCAGATGGAGACCAGTGTGCGCCACAGAATCGTGGATCCTATAGCTCTCGGGGCGCTCCCGCGTCACCATCTTTTGCTCTTCAGGAATAGACTGGGCTTCTATTCGTGCTCACGATCCCCCGTCATCAGGTCAGCCCTGTCCCCACCTCTGTCAACTTGGTCCCGTAGCGGACGCCTGGGCTGTTAGCAGTCCTACGGAGAGCGAAAGCTGCTGTGTCACAAAGGCTCCGCGCGTAGGCAGGCTCTGGATTCGGATGCTGGGGAGCGAATCCGGAATCCTGACCTCCTCCCAGATGCACGCTCAGGGCCCTCCTCTCTAAATGGGGACAACGGGAGCTCCACGGTGGGGTCATGAAAGGACAGAACAACAAAGCATGACAGCATGACACCAGCTAAAAGCTACAAACTCCTCAGTTCTTGCAGTGACCACTCCCGTTTTTAGGGGTTGTTTGTGCTCAGGTATCTGCTCTGCTCCCGTGGACTCGGCTTTCTAGGACACTCGGCGTCTTTCAGGGACTTTCTTTCGGGAACTTTCTGAAAAGTTTCAGACCGATGGGAGCTGCCTTCGTATCCTGACCCCAGAGGCACCGCTCGGGTCCTTCCCCGTGCGCAGCACCTACACCTCAGATAAATACCAACACCGCACGACACCTGCACGTACACTGGGTGCAAACGAGACAGAACGGTCTGAGGTCAAAGAAGTGCCTGTGAGGATCAGATGGCCTTCTTTAATAGCTAAGAAAAGGCTATTTGTTAAAGCTACTAAAAATAGAGGCACCTAACCGCCCAGCTGGGGGGGGGGGGCAGGTCTGACAACAGCCCCTCCCTCTGCTGTGTCAGCAGGTGGCTCGGTAGGGCCCCTCTGGGGACTCACGGCACCCACCCCCAAAAGGCACCTCGCACCCCCACCCCCACAGGGAAGCGGCCAGAGGATGGACGTGGGGCTTTGCTAGCGAGCAGAGAGGCTGGTTTCAGCTGTGAGGATGTGAAGGACAGAAGCATAAAAGTAGATAAAAAGGGGCTGATTCGACACCAACGCTCGAGGTGGGAATAAAGATAAATGGTAACAGGTCCAGAATGAGGGGCTCCGTGGGTGCTCGACGGTCTGCGCACTGCGGCCCCCAAGATGGGAGACCCCGTTATGACCCCCAGTCGACAGATGAGGTGAGAGATGGGAGATGACACAGATTAATACTCGGAGGGTCCATGACCCTGGACAAGCTCCAAAGTGAGTGCTGAAGCATAGACTGAAACGCGGGTCGGTCTGGCGCCAGAGCCTGCCGCGCTGGGCAGTGAGAGGCGGGAGAGGGAGTGATGGCAGTGACTGGAGCGGCAGCAGACCGGCCTGGCCAGGCGGGGGCAGCGAGGAAAGCCCCCTGAGGGGAGAGGGCCGCCAGGCTGGGCGCCACGCCCCATGACGAAGGACCCACGTGGCCTCCATAACCACCCCCCCAACCTCCTCCACCCCAGCTCCTGATCCCGCACATCCGCTACACCATGGAGATCAACACCCGGGCCAGATCCCAGCTCATCTCAGAAGGAGGAATATTTGATAAGGTGAGGCGGTAATAGGGCGCTGCGGGGCGGGGCTGCTCATCACCCAGCTCTCCGTGACCTCCTGCCACTTTCAGGATCCCAGAGCGACCTGGGGGAACGTCCTGGCCCTTAAACCCATGAGCCTGTCCCTTCCCACCCATGTCTAGAAATATGCAACCCCACCTCTGAGCCCCTTACACTCCGCTCCGTCCTGTCCCTCACGGCCTCTCCTCTCTGTCGTGGCAGGCGGTGAGCACCGGCGGAGGTGGCCACTTGCAGTTGCTGCGTCGGGCCATGGCTCAGCTGACCTACCGCTCCCTCTGTCCTCCTGACGACCTGGCTGACCGTGGCCTGCTGGGAATCCCAAGTGCCCTCTACGCCCATGATGCTTTACGGCTCTGGGGGATCACTGCCCGGTGGGTGAGGGTGACAGATGACGAAGGGAGCCTCGCCGGGGCGGGGGAGAGCAGGGCTCTGGCCTGAGGTCAGCATGGGGCCAGACCCCACATGGAACCAAGAAGGGCCAGACAAGAGGAGCAGGAGCTCAGCCCTGGGGCGACAAGGGAGAGTCAGGAGCACTGGGGAAGGGTCTGAAGATGGGCAGACTGAGACCGGAAGGGCGGGTAGGTAAAGCTGTGGGTGAGCAAACCACGGGGCCTGGCGGGGTCAGGGAGCTTGTCAGGAAGAATGCCTTTCAGCCATGGGTCCGGAATTCCTAAAACGAATTCTTAAACTGTTTCCTTCCTTTCTAAACTAGTGTTTAGAAAGAGCTAGGGAATGTCCCCAGAGACCAGTCTTGTAAGATCTGTCCCCAGACACAGTGGGAGTCAGCCGGGCAGAGGCCCAGGAGAGGAGCAGAGGTTCTTCTCTCAGGAAGCTCACCCCCTTCCCCCTCTGGGCAGGTACGTGGAGGGCATCGTCCACCTCTTCTACCACAGGGATGACATCGTGAGAGGGGACCCGGAGCTGCAGGCCTGGTGTCGGGAGATCACTGAGGTGGGGCTGTGCCAGGCCCAGGACCGAGGTAGGATCCCTCCCCGGGGACAGGAGCCCCTGGGACACTCTGCCCAGAGCCCCTTCTCGGTCCTGCCCCTCTAGGTTCAGGACCCTAACCCCTCATCACACCCCCCTCTTCAGCCACGCAGGAAGCATCTGAATCCCATTCCCACCTCCTAAGACTCAAGGCAATTCTAGATACCAGGGGGTTGCCCTCCTCAGAGGCCCTGGCCGCCAACGTCTACTGTCATCCCCGAGCCCCAGGCACAGATGGCCCTCATCGGCCACAGCATGGAGCCCAGTAAGACCAGAACCACAGCCAGGGAGGGATCTGCCCAGGCCCTGCTGGGGCTCCTGTTCTCCTCACGGTTGTCTGTTTTCCCGCGTGAGGACAGAGATACACGGGAAGAGCTTCCTGCAAAGCCCATCGTGTCCCACGCTGCTTGCCCTCCCTGCCCCTCCTGCCCGCTACTGTCCAGCACACACACTGTTCTGGGCGCACTGCACACGTCCCACGCTGCCCAGGCACGTCCCGTGCAAACTCAGCACCGTACGTCCTCTGGCCCCAACTGGGACCATGCGCACGGCCCCTCGGGGCCACATTTCTGGGGCCAGTCCGGCCTCCCCTCCCCTCGGCTAGGACCTAGCCACCACACGGAGCACCCCCGCCTGCATTCTAACCTCCGGGGAAGGAACAGCCTTTCTCGATCCCTTGCTAGGTTTGTCCTCCCCTCTCCAGCACACACGGGCCAGCAGGGACGGCTTTTTAGATCCTTCTAGGGTACTGCCCCTCACACGTCACGCTGCACCTCTGCCTCCGCGGGGTAACTCCAGACGTTTACTGGGGGGAGCCACTAACGGCCAGGCCCCAGGGACGCGGCCAGCAACAAACCAACACCTGCACTCACCCTTCCGGGCCCAAACTTTGTCTTGGAGACCTCAGAACTGTCCCTTAGGTCCCCCAGGCCCCCGGAAGATCCTTCTTCCTCTCCCTCCCTGCTCCTCTTCTCCCCAACCACTCTCTATATTTGGAAAACAAAAATAAACATTCACATGTCAGCTTTAATCTCCACCAACTGCCTCTCATCCTCTCTTCCTCCACCCGCCTCGGTTCTCATCGCACACTTTGCCTAATTTTCCCAACAGCCTTTTTAGAGGAAATGTGCTAAAATTAAAAATAGCTTGCGAGTGGCAGTCAGGAACCCGAGTTCAAGGACACCTCTGCCTTTTCCCAACTATGCAATCCTGACAAGCGGTTTTATCTCTCTGGGCTTTGATTTTGTTTTTAATCTACAGAAACGGGGTGATTATATTTGTTCCTCTTAACCGACAGGATCAGTGGTTCCGAGGCACCACCTCCACTGTAGAATCAGGGGCCCGAGATAACCTTTGTGGAAAGCCTCTCTCGGCTGTGATACTATAAACACCCGACCTCTCCCGTTCCTCACTTTATAACTCAGGCCTTTACAATCCCCTGTTCGGGAATAGGAGGAAGCGTCTCTAAATTCTTAACCGCTTTTTGAGGCAGAAGATACTCGATCACTCAGACCTTTTCGGCCCCCAACCCTTCCATAATGACAGTAATTATTATTTACCAAGTATTTGTTATGGACCAGGTGATTTCAATACATTATCTCGTTTATAAGGTAGGAATCACCCACATTTTACAGGCGAAGAAATGGAAGTTCAGAGAGGTTAAGTAGATTATATTGCTTGAACCTGAACTGAAACCTAGGTCTAACGCAAATACATTTGAATAAATAAACAAATGGACAGACACCCATCAATGCCGAAATGCAGTTGATCCTCCAACAGTGCGGGGGGGGGGGCGGGGGAGGAGGTGTTTAGGGGCACCAACCCTTCCCCACACCACCGAGCAGTCAAAAACCTGCTCATAGCTTTTGACTCCCCAAAAACTTAACTACTAAGAGTCTACTGTTGACCAGAAACCTTCCCAATAACATAATCATTTCACCCCTATCTTGTGTGCCATATGCATTATAAACTATATTCTAACAGTAAAATGAACTAGATAAAATATGAAAAAAATTATAAGGAAGAGAAAATACATTTATGTACCATACCATAAGAAACCCACACCTAAATGGACCCGTGCAGCGCGAACCCGACTGGTATAGACATCCCAAGACATCCACCTTCCTCTCTCTCCTCTCATGCTGCAGCCCCTAAATCCCGTTCCTCTCTGCCAGGTTTCCCCGTCTCCTTCCAGTCCCAGAAGCAACTCTGCCATTTCCTCACCATGTGTGTCTTCACATGCACTGCTCAGCACGGGGCCATCAACCAGGGCCAGGTATGACAGCCGGAAGCCCAGGTCCCTGAAGGCAAGTGTATGCACCTTGGGATGCCTAAGGGAAAGACAGGGGTTCAAAGCATAAGTATCAGGATCCTAGGGTTGCCGTTTCTTCCCCCAGCTGGACTGGTATGCCTGGGTCCCTAATGCCCCATGCACAATGCGGATGCCCCCACCCACCACCAAGGAAGATGTAACAATGACCACGGTGATGGGCTCACTACCTGATGTCCGACAGGCCTGTCTTCAGATGACCATCACATGGCATCTGGGGCGCCGCCAGCCAGACATGGTAAGAGGGGACTCTGGGAAAAGGGAAAAACTACAGTTGGAAGGGCGACATCGGAGTGAGGGGCTAGGCGCTCCAGGCTTCTGCCTCTGGACTGGAAACTGATGGATCCTTTGTCCTTTCCTAGGTGCCTCTGGGGCATCACAAAGAAAAATATTTCTCAAGCCCCAAGGCCAAGGCTGTATTAAACCAATTCCAAACGGATTTGGAAAGCCTAGAAAGAGAGATTACAGCCCGGAATGAGCAACTCGACCTGCCCTATGACTACCTGAAGCCCAGCCGCATAGAGAACAGTGTCACCATCTGAGGCCTGCAGCACCCCCACCTGCAAGACTTAGAGCAGCTCCAGTACTAACATTTCCATCTGGAATGTCATGGTTTCCAAAGGCTCTGCTGCTGAAGCTCTATTTTCTCCCCCAACCAAATCCCCTACGTCAGTATCCCACTCGCCCAGGGGGTGGGCAGCAAACCTTTCCTGTAAAGGGCCAGGTTAATAAATATTTTAGGCTTTGTAGGCTGCACGGTCTCTGTCACAACTACTTTAACTTCCCCGATAGAGCACAAAAGCAGCCACAGACGATATGTAAGTGAATGAGTGTGACCGTGTTCCCGTAAAACTTATGAGCAGTGAAATAGGAACTGCACGTGTCACAAAATACTCTCCTTTTGCGTTGGTCAACGGTTTAAAAATGCAAAGAGAATCTGTGCTTTGCTAGAGGGACAGGCATAGGCTGTGGGCTGGATCTGACCGTCAGGAGCAGTATTCGCACCAGGCTACCCCGCACTAGCCTGAGGCACTGACCCTACTTGCCAAACATCCAGAGAATGCTCTGAGGTGGGACGGGGAAGATTAATTGCATAAATCAACTACCTCAACTAATTATCCCTTCCCAGGAGCTAAACTTCCTGCACCGGTGGCCAACCTAAAACTTCCTGACTCTCAGCTTTGGCAACGTTCCCACCACCCCACTCCCCTTATTCACACACCAACCCCAAAAGTAGTCCAGTGAGAGTGGTGCTCCTGGGCAGAACAGAAACCTGCCATCCCAGGATGGCTTCCTTCCCCCGGCAGTCTCAAGCAAACGAGACATGAAATTCGTGTCCCAACCCCTTTCCCACCCCTGTAGTAGTTTCCTGGGGTCTACAGGTGTTTCCCTGGATCCAAGTTCTCTGTCACAACCTGTTTAAGAACGATATGCATAAAATAAATGGGGGGGAAATGCCACAAAGTTATGTTCATCGCTGACAGTGTCTCTTTGTGTGGTTCTGGGGTCTTGGGATTCAAACGGCCCCTCTCGATTATGCTGCGATCATTGTCCTCACCAGAACGTGTACAACAAGCTCGGTGCAAAACTGTGTTCTTCAAACACCCTATTTCCCTAAATAATTATTACAAAGCTGCCTCTCACCGGTGAAGTGCACAAACTTTTTTCTTTGCAGAGGGTGACCTATTCGTATTTTTTTTAAAGTCTTGTACCCTCCCTTATTCAAAGGACCTGTGACCGGTCTCCCCGGTTCACAACAGGGAGGCAAAGTGACATCTTTGTGTACTCACTCCTCTCGCCGACACAGTTAGCAAGACCGCTCACCCTCGCAACTTGTTCACACTGGGTCGCCCCCCCCCCCCCGCCCTGCACTTCTCCCAGCGCCCGCATTTTTCCCGGATTCGGCCTCCAAAACGATCGAGCCTTCTACGTTTGGTAACAAAATGTTACTCCCGGTGCTAGGGGCCCGTGGCGATTTCAAAGCGTCTGACCACGGCTGCGCGCTCGGCCTCGGGAAGGGGCTCCCCCTCTCCCTGGGTCGGGAAGCCTCTGTTTCCAGCAGGCAGGAAAGGACAGGAGACAGGGGCGTTCTTTCTCGCTGGACATCTGCATGTCTCACTTACCAGGCCCCCATCACAGGCCACCACCCGAAACTAAGGTATCGGAGGGGAAAGCGGCTAGTTCCGATCCTCCGCACCTAAGAGCCCATCGCCAGGGTAACCAGAAGGCCGCCAGACCTCCGCCCTCCCTAGGCCCGGCTACTGCGGGTTCCTCGTCACCTGACTTGCCCGGTCCGCTCACGTGACGTGCTGGATCCTTCCATTCCAGCCTGGAGGGGGGGAGACAAGAAACGGGACGGGTTTCTCCTGCAATACCGCGCCCCAGCTACATGGGTTCTAAGGGGTGCCTGAGGGGCTGCTTCGGCCTCACCCACCGCCTGCCCCCGCCGGAGATCCGGGGGGACCCGGGGGCGCCCCGCCATCTCCGCCCTGCGTCTCCCCCCCCCGGCGCTATGGTTGGGGCCGGAGGCCACGCCCCCTTGGCAGCGCTCCCGGCGGCCGATTCTCCGCGGCGCGAGCCCCCAAGTCCAGCTCGCTCGCCCCGGGCGCATCCGGGCCTTCCTCTCGCCGCTTTCCCGCTCGGTCGGCCCGCAGCTAGGCGATCCCCGACCCCCTTCTTCATGGCGTCGCTTCTGTGCTGTGGGCCCAAGCTGGCCGCCTGCGGCATCGTCCTCAGTGCCTGGGGAGTGATCATGTTGGTGAGGGGACCGCCCGCCGACGGCCGGACAGGGCCCGAGGGGCCCCGGTGTTGGAGGGCTGGGAGGCTGGGAGACTGCGGGCCTTAGAAACTAGCAGCAGGCAGGCCGGAGGGGGTGGCTGATGAGCCGCTGGAGAACGAGACAACGGAGATGGAGAAATGGGGAACTCGAGCGGGGCGGGGGTGGGTGGGGAGCTGGAGCTTGGAACGGGAGCCGCGGCTGGTAAATCTGGAGAGCCCTCAAGGTAGGAGGGAGAAGAGCTGGGTCCTTGAGAGATGCCTGTGCTGAGTGGAGGGCAGTGGGGAAAGGGAGCGCTTGTTCCCGAAATGGGCAGCTGGGGCCTTGTTTCCCCAGGATGACCCGCCCCACTCTAGGAAGAAAACCTCCGAAGTGCTGATTTCCCCTGACCCCTTCCTCCCTGTCCCGTGATAATGACGCCTCTGGAGAGGAGGATAATCTAGCTTGCTCGCTGTTCGTGCCCTTGCACCAGCCAAGTCGTCTCTTTCACCAGCTCCCGCCCTAATCCTGGTGACGGAGTCCGAATCCAGCAGCAGCCACCCCAACCCCAGCTCGTTCTGGTAGCTCCCAGACCCAGACGTTGTGGCAACAGTAGACGTGGGAGGGGCTTAGGGAGTGATCAGGTTGGTGCCTGGGTTCAGCAAACCTGTCCGTTGCCTCTTTTCAGATAATGCTCGGAATCTTTTTCAACGTCCATTCCGCTGTGCTAATCGAGGACGTTCCTTTCACCGAGAAAGATTTTGAGTAAGTAGTCAGGTGGGAGAGGCGGGGCTGGGGGCAGGTGGGAGGCGGCTGAGGCTGTGAATTGTCGGCGGGGGAATTGCGGGTGGCGGGATGCTTGGGCCCCGAAGCCAGAGAACTGAGTGCCAGGGGCTTTTCTCCTTAGCGGCCCTCCTGAACCCACCAGTCCAGATGTGGCTTCTCAGGTATTTTACCTGACTGCCCTGTGCCGCCGTCCCTCTCCCGCCGGGTGGATGCGATCCTAGAACTCACCCGATAGGGTTAGGAAAGCTTGAATAATACGTGTAAAAGCGCTTAGGATGGTGCCTGGCACACAGTGCCCAGGAAATGTCGGCCGCTGCGAATGCTTCTGACACTTCTTTACCTAATCCGCGAATGCTTCTGACACTTCTTTACCTAATCCCCACCCCCAGGAAGGACCCTCAGAAAATATATGAACTTTACGAGCGAGTCGGCTACAACTGTTTCATCGCCGCGGGCCTTTACCTCCTCCTCGGAGGCTTCTCGTTCTGCCAAGTTCGGCTCAATAAGCGCAAGGAGTACATGGTGCGCTAGCGCATTGTCGCGTCCCCCCGACCAGCCCCCTCCTCTATTTAAAGACTGTCCCCACGGCGCCCTCGGCGGGACTGCACCCCCGGCTGTCCGGCGCCCGGCCCCCGCGGAGGGAGGCTGGGGCTGGCCGTCCCCTGTCCCTCCACAATAAAGAGAAACTGCGCCCCTGAGCCGTGTGTCTGTGCTTGGGTCCGGGGGCGGGCCCCGGGGCTGGAGAGCGGCCTCCACGCCGCGACTCCCGGCCCGCCGACGGAAGTGGAGTGAAGCCGGGCCGGAAGTGAGGCGGCGTCTTCCCCTCTCGGCCCCCGCTTCGCGGGCGCCGCCGAAGCCGCCGCGGCGGGCGAGGCGGGGAGCGGCCGGCGGGGAGCCAATCGGCTGCGGGCAGGGGCGGGACTTCCTGCGCGGGGTCCGAGGGGCTCGGTCGCCCGGCTCCGTGGTCCCCGGCTAGGCGGCGGCGGCGGCGGCGGCAGCGGCGTCTCCTCCGTGGGGAGGCGCGCAGGGCCATGACGTCAGCGTCCACAAAGGTTCGGCCTCGCTCGCGGACAGCGCTCCCTGGCGGCCGCGGGCGGGCGGCCCCCCACCCCGTGGCCGCGGCGCCGGCTCTTCCGCCCGGGGCGGGGGGCGGGCGGGAGCCGGGCTGGGGTGGGGCTAGGGGCTCCGGGCGGGACGGCGCGGGGGTGTGCGCCGGCCCCCCGTGACGCCGCCCCGCCCCCAGGTCGGAGAGATCTTCTCGGCGGCGGGCGCCGCCTTCACGAAGCTCGGGGAGCTGACGATGCAGCTGCATCCCGTGGCCGACTCTTCCCCCGCGGGGTACGTGAGCCGGGCCGGCGCGCCAACTCGGTCCCCGCCGCGGACGCTGCAGGGCAGGGACAGGTGGTAGCGCGCCCCGCGCAGGGCACCGCGCAGAGCGGCTGTGAAGGAGCGCTGGTCGCGGGAGGGCCGGCTGCGGCTCCCGCCCCGGACCGCCGCTCTGCCGTGCTGCGAGCCGACCGCAGGGCATGCGGGACGGCCCGAGCGCTGCACGCCGCGGTCGGGGCTCTGCGTGTAAGACCCCCCGCGGGCGGGACTGCTTTCCGCGCGCTCCTTGCGGCAGCTGCCGCACGCTGCTCGGGGACAGGCTTTCCCCTAAGGTGGCTGTCGGGATAGGTGTGTTTGGGGGTCCTCAGGATGCCCACAGGGCGCTAAGAGCTTTTTGCTTTTCTGTGTTTTAAGGAAGCCCTCTTTAGGGACCCACGGACGGGGCCCCAGGGACTGGGGGGAGGAGGCTGGTGGCTGTGGAATGCACAGCCTGTGGGCTGGCCGCACACCCCCCTCTTCCCACTTTCCTGTCCCCCTCTCCCCTCTGACAGTGCCAAGTGGACGGAGACGGAGATAGAGATGCTGAGGGCTGCGGTGAAGCGGTTTGGGGACGATCTTAATCACATCAGCTGTGTCATCAAGGAACGGACAGTGTGAGGGAGGGTGGCCGGCAGAGGAAGGGGGGTGGGCACTCTTCCTCCACACCCACCTGCCATCGTCCTGAGAGCTCCCTTCCAGCTCAGCAAGCGTTCCTAGCTCGCTGCTGGCTGTGTTAGCACCTCCGGGAAGACTAAAAGAATAAGAGTAGGTCAGAAGTTACTGAAATGCTGTGGTAACCAGGACCTTCCAAGAATTTTATTTCGGGTTGCCTGAGATGGCCAACAGTTGAATTTGGTGATGGGAGTTCCCTGGTGGTTTACACAGCTCCTTCAAGATGCTACTGTGGTGTTTCTGGGGATATCGTGACTCTGAACTCGTTGAGCGGGATCCGGTCCTAAGTCTCAGTCTACCTGTGGTAGCCAGGGCTTACCTGGTAGCCTTCCACACCCACACACCTCTCTCCCAGAAGAGAATTAGGATGTGGGCCTTCCCCACTACGCAGTTCAGGGAGTCCACTCTTCACATTCCATCTGCCCTGAGTGTGTGCAAAGCTTCGGGGGAACACGAGAACCCTACCAAAGGTTGGGGCCCTAACCGTGATGCTCATGAAGGGGCTCCCCAGGATTCCTTCAGAGTGGCCCGTTACCCCTGCCCCTCCCCTCCCTTCTTCCCTCAATCGCTCTGATGACTCCCTTCCTAACCTGCTCTCTCTTCTCTTCAGGGCCCAGATAAAGGCCACCGTGAAGCGCAAGGTATACGAAGACTCTGGCATCCCCCTTCCAGCTGAGTCGCCCAAGAAGGGGCCCAAGAAGATGCCGTCTGGTGTCCTGTCCCCTCCTCCAGCTGCCCCTCCACCAAGCAGCTCCAGTGTCCCTGAGGCCGGGGGTCCCCCCGTAAAGAAACAGAAGGCTGGTGAGGGCTGCTGAGTTGCTGCCTGGGGGCTCAAGGTCCCGTCCGAGGTCCAGGGAGAGAACCGGGGGGTGGGTCAAAGAAGGACCAATCTCTTTTCCTTTCCCTGTCAAGGTTCCCGGAGAGGGGCTGAAGTGGCAGAGGGAGGGGGAGCTGGAAGCTTTGGGAAGCTGGGGGGCAGTCGGAGAACCTAGAACCTAGAACCTAGCTTACACCCCCCTCCCCCCCCCCCCAGATGTGACACTCAGTGCTCTGAACGACTCGGACGCCAACAGTGACCTGGTGGATATTGAAGGGCTGGGAGAAACTCCTCCAGCCAAGAAACTCAACTTCGACCAGGGTAGGAGTCCTCCTCCTCCCACTCCCACACCAGCTGAAGTGGTGGGGGAGGGTCTCCACAGGAGCCCCCTCCCTTGTACAGAGGCTTGGGAAGAGAAGGTTCCCCGGTACGCCGTGCAGGGGATCGGGTCAGCAAGGAGCCGGGTGCCTGGGGGGAGGTGAGAGTTGCCTTGGAAGCATACTTGGGGCTCGCTCCATCTCGGCCCATTTTGCTTCCTGTTCCAGACAGCCTGACCCTGGATTCTGGCCTTCTCATGACCTCTGCTGACCCTCCTCCGCTCTCTCGCTGAGCCTTCCGCCTCTGACCCCTCTCACTGTTCCCCCTGGACCCGTGGATCGCCCAGGACTCCGAGCAGGCCTGCCGAAGAGAAGGTCAAGGGGCTGCTGGGGCCCCACACCTCGCCGATCCCGTACGCGCATCTGCCCCCAACCCCTCTGACCTCCACCCGATGGACTTTTTTATACAGAAAACAATAAAGATTGCCCTCTCCTCCCGCCTGGTGCCTGCAGCATCGCATGATGGAGCGTGGGGGGCTGCCGCCTGCCTCCTGAGCCCCAGGGCCTCAGCCCCTCACCGCTCTCGCCCCCCTGCCTGGAGCAGCACGGCAAATACTGGCAGGCTCTTCCCAGCGCCAATATTTCTGTGCTGCTAGAGCCGGGGGGGCTGGGGGTGGGCAACAGAGACTCCGCTCCGCTCTCCGAAGGCAGAGCCTAGCTCCCAGGACCTCTGGCAGGCAGTATTCCTGAGGCTGCCCTGGGGATTTTAGAGGGGCTATTTCCAGGGCTTCCAGGACCACCACCCCCCCCCCGCCACCCCCCACCTCACAGGAAGGCCCAGATGTTTTCTGTGTCGCTTCTCCAGGGTGGCCTCCCGGGGCCAGGCCTCAGCGGTGCCTCCCCCACCCTCGCTCTAACACCACAGTGTGGTTTGGACGTGGCCACAGAGCCGTACAAACCACAGTGTGCTGCTGGGGCGGGAGCAGGACTGGGGTGGCTTGAGAGGAAGGGAGCACAAGATGGTGCCGTGAAGACCCCCACCGCCAAGAGCAGGGACCTAGAGAAGGCTTCGAAGGCAAACGTGGCCCCAAGAAGGGTTGGGGGGGCAACAGGGAACCGGGGCTAGGGGCTGGCAGCCCACTGGAGGGAGAGGGGCCTAAGGGATGAGCTCGCCGTGGGATAAGACTGGAACCATCTTCCCTCCACAGGAACTCTACTCAGGGGATCCCTCGGGTGGGGTCAGAGGCAGAGGAAACGGGGAACGACTGTGGGGGGCCAACAGACTGCCTCCCGACTCAGCAAGGGCAGGGACCCAAGGCTTCCTGTGTCCGTCCCTCCCCTCCCTGGGTCAGAACCCAAGAGAAAGCAAGGAGAGACAGAAGGCCAAGGACAGCAGGGTTGGGAGTTGGCAGTCCAGAGGTGGTGGGGCCGGAACATGGTGGGGAGAGGGGGGCCGGAAGTTGCCCTGGGCCCTGGGCCTGCCACAAGATGGAGGCCAAAGGCAGGAAATGGAGGCCAGGGGGAAAGGGGAGCAGCAGGGCCCAGGAAGAGGGCTGTCTGGACCTGGGGGCCAGGTACTCAACCTCCAGCACTGCTCCCACTCCCCACTGCCCCCCAGGACCCACGCCCGGACCCCCCGCGACGACCCCCATCAGCCCATCCACCAGGCCCAGGAAGGCGGGCCCACCCCAGAAAGCCACGTTTAAGCTGAGACAAACATGCCTCTCCCCACCCCCACCCTAGGCCTTCCCTCAGCCTTTTCCTCCTGTCCAGGACATGATTTGTAAAAGCACCCCACAGAAGGCAAAATCCAAGGGCCAAAATCCCTTCCACAAATCAAAATAACATCCTCTGCAACCCAAAAGTTTTCCTCCTACCTCCCATTCCATCCGCTACCACCCCCCTTCCGACACACCCCCCAAAACTCTTAGCAATCAGAAAGATCTAAGATGGTGGGTGTAAGCAGTCTTTTTAGGCCCCGGGGGGATGCCAGACCCCCTCCCTCGAGACCCCTGTCTGTCCTGCACCAAATCCTACCAAGGCTTCCTGCTTCTCACTCCAACCTCCCTAGCCCCCCAAACTGAACAGCTGCCCCCAGCTCCCATTCTCGGCAGAGCCTTTGTGGGGGTGAAACAGAAATCAAACACTTTGCTAACGGCTGGGGATGTTGGGGGACCTTCTGGTCTCAGCCTTTGGTTTCCATTTGGGGGACTGCAGTTTAGGGGCAAAAGGGAAAGCCTCTCCAATCATCCCCCCAGTTCCAAGACTGACAAAGCCCAACCCCACCCCAGCACGCACCTCCAAACCTCCCCCCCAACCGCCACGTCTCTCCTGAAAACAGGGGACACTTTCATCCCCACTTACCTCAGCTACTCTCCCCTGAGATCCTGGTCCCCTATTTTGAAGGGAGCAAAATTTGGGGTGCATCCCTCACATTTGGGGTGCAGGAGAAAGGAGCCGCCCCAGTCGCATCGCTGGCCTCCTTCCTCTCGGCTGGCTCAGGGAGTGGGGAGTGCCCTAGGGAGGGGGGACCCCCACAAGAGAGCTCAGAAGGGGGTTCCTCCATTCCCAGTCAGAATTGGGGACACCCCCCCAAACCCGTCCCAGCCCATCCGTCTCCAACTCGGCGGGAGAGGCAGCTGCAATGCCCCAGTCAGATTCCCCCAACACTACATTCCTCACCCCATCTAGAGGGGTCCCGGGGGCCCCAAAAAATCCCAAAAAAATCTAGGATGTTGGCAGGACGGTCCTGGACTAGCACCCCAAATTTGGAGTCCTCAGATAGCCCCGTTTTTTCAGGAAAATTCCGTCTTTCACCTGCCTCCCGCCAGCCCTGCTCTGTCCCGATGCCAATTTTGGAAGTCACTCCCTCCTTCCTCCTCCCCGTCTCTCCAGGCCCCCCCGCTCGGGGGCTAGGGTCCAGGAAACCTGGCTTCCAGACCAGGGGGGGCACTCCTCGAAGGGCTAGGGGCCAGGAGGTCAAGCTCACAGCCCCAGTCTTAGGGAAGCAGGAAAGCCCGATCCTCCCCTCCCCTCCCCCCTGGCTGGTCTCCGTGGTGGTTTAAGGAAAGCCTGGAGGATTGGAATCTGCCATTGCTGTTGCACAGGCAGGTTTTTTTCCTTGGGTTGGGGGGGTGGGCGGTGGGAGGGAGAGAGGGGAGGAGAACCGAAGAGAGCAGGGACCCAGGCGTGCAGAGCTGGCCTGGCTTACCCCCTCGCCCCTGCTGCCGTGGGGAACCCCTCCCCCCACCCACCTCACCCGCATTCCCAGTCCTCTGACTGCTTTCTCTTTGGGGCTCTTATCCTAGAAACTCAGGGTACAAGAATCACCTCCGCGTACCCCCACCACCACCTCTCCTTGCCAACGTTCCAACAGCACTGCCCTAGTCGGGGGTGTTCACCTCACCACGGGACACCCCATCTTCTCCCCACCTTCCCGGAAAGTGAGTTGTGCTCCCTTAAGAAGTTGGGGTTCAGAGTCTGAAACCGCCTTCCCTCCCTCAGATCTATCCAGGCCACATAGAAATAAGAGGAGATACACTACCCACTACCTTTCCAAATTTCTCCCTTCAAGTCCTGGGTGTAAACTGGGGGTTCAGCAAAGAAAGAGATTTCTAGAATCTGGGATGGGTGAGAGGGAAGCTAGCTATAAGCAAAGGACATCCCAAACCAGCATCACGCTCCAAATTAAGTGAGCCCCCACATCAATCTCACCTTATGACCCATCACTCAGCTTCATCAAATACACCCAAAGAGTGACAAAACACCCCAAAATAAGGACACCCCAAAACTTCAGTCTCCTACTCTGGGCCCTCACCTTGTTTCTCCCCCTGGAAAAAGCTTCATGGCTATCTATGTTTACACAGGACTATCCCCCCTCAAAATAAGTTTCCACAACATTCAAATATAAAGCTTTGCTCCACCTCAATGACCCACAATCACCCAGAAGGCCTTCAAACTTGCTCCCAGGTTCCTAT
Organism: Halichoerus grypus; assembly: GCF_964656455.1. Classification (NCBI taxonomy): domain Eukaryota; kingdom Metazoa; phylum Chordata; class Mammalia; order Carnivora; family Phocidae; genus Halichoerus; species Halichoerus grypus. The sequence continues at coordinate 151,703,179 of NC_135713.1, forward strand.
TATGTTCCACCTCAAGCTAATAAAAAAACTCCAGATTGAATTTCATGTCCCCCCAAGCCTAACCCGAGCCTTGAAACATATATGGTTTCCCAAAACAGACTGTACCCCCAAATCAGCATGACTACTCTACTTGAAATCAGATTGTCCATACACACCAATGACTCTTGACTCCCCAACACAAAGCCCTCATCCACCTCCTGAAGAACGCCTAGCGGGTTGTCCTGATATTCCAAAGTGACAATCTCCAAATTATGGGTGTCAGAGTCCCCAAAACTAACAGAGCTTCAAAATCAGCTCCATGCCTAAAATTTACCATTGGCGCTCAGGCCTTCTGAATGCAGCCCCCAGTGCCCAGAACAATCCAGCTAACTCAACACCCCGTAACAAACATACTCTCCACAGCTGACCAGATAACATAAAATCAGCTCCATCCTGATACCAAAGGGAGCCCCTCGTGGAACTCCCACCTCCAAACTGAGCAGAGACCAGAGTAACCCTGACATGCAAAAGCCCCATCCCCGTCCTGATTCCCTAGTGGTCTGGGATTCCCACTTTCTCAGCAGTTCTTTCCTGCGCCCAAATAAAGTCGCCCTCGGATCAGATAAAGACACCCCAGGCCTGGATACGCAGCTCCTCGGATGACGGGCAGTCATTCCTGGGCACCTGTGACCCTCTTGAACCCAAGTCCTGCTTTGCAGCTAGACTCAGCTCTGCACCCCCCTCTCCAAATAAACATCGCCTCCCCCAACGTCTCCCCCAAACAAAATATGAGGGTGTGACCCGTGCCTATCTCCCAGATTAGGGACCTCAAATTAGGGTTATCGGTTATCGGACGCCTCCTGCCCTCTCTCCCTTCTTTTACCCCGAGACCCTCCCTGTTTTCCCTCCTCTCTGTCCACCCCACCCAACTTTCAGATTAATGTTCACTAAAAATTCACCTCTACCGACAGATAATAGTGTCTAGCGTAATTAGAAAAGAGAACCCTGAGCTCCCAAGGCTCAGACCCCACTCCTTTTCCCACCAGTTCCCTTGCTCCCAGAGCCCGCGGATTTCTCACCCCAGATTAGGAACCCCAGCCTCGGAGGAAAGTCCCCTCTGTCGCCTAACTCTCCCTCCCTCCGCCCAACCTTAGTCCCCCCCCCCCCCCCCCGGAGACAGAGGGACAAAATCAACCAGCGCAAAGGGGAGGAGGACGAAGGTTTCAGCCGCTCAGACCGAATCGATCCTGCGCCCCGGTCCGAGTGGACCCCAGCCGGGTGGAGACGGCGAGGCGAGGCTAGTGCTCGTCCGCCCCCTCGTGGAAGGAGTCAAACATTGCCGGGTTTTGCCTACTTGCCGCGCTGGACCCCGGCGTCCCGCCAGCCTCCAAGCGTAGCCGACGGGCGGGTGCCCGAGGCCCTAGTGAGCTGGGATTGGGGGAGGGCGAGCGGGCTTTGGGCGGGAGTCTGTCTCTCTGGATCCCTAAAAGGATTCAGAAGAGAGTCGGGAGCGAGAGTCCGGACGCCCAGGTCTCCGGAGCGCCTCTCGGCCCCCACCCGGGGCTTTCCCCACCTCCTCGAGGGGAAGCAGCTGGCGGAGCCGTCCGGTCTCAGGACAATGGAAGGAAACGAACTAGAAATCATATCCGTCCCCTCCCCGCCCCGCTCGATCAGAGCCCCCCCTCTTGCAGGCCCTGCTAGAGGAGCCTGTCATTCACACCGCGCTCTCCCGCTGCTGAGACCCCACGCGAGTCCACCGTGGCCTCCCCAAGCCCGGTGCCTCGCTGCGCTCCCCTCTCTCTCCCTTGATGTCGTGCGTTGGAAGGGGGAGTTTTGCTGTATCCACTCTCCAGTTAACAGGCACCCCCCCTTCCAAAAGCCAACACACCGATTTTCGCTGCCCCAGGCCCCTCGACGACCCGGGTCACCCATATTTCCAATCTCGATATCCCCAACCTCCTCCCCAATTCCAGTGTCCCATCCCCGATTCCACGTCCAGTGGCCCAAGACCCCTTATGTTACGACCACCCCAGGGTTTCTGAGGTCCCGCCCTCGAGCCGGAGACCCCGCCCCGGGCTCGCCATCTGGAGAGCTCGGGAGGAAGGAAGGATACAGACCCAGGCGTTCACCCCACCTCCACCCCCGCCCCCGCCATCCCGGCCAGATAAAGGAGCCGAGTCCAAGAGGGGAGAGAGACCCCGCCCCCCTGAGAAGAGAAGCCGCAGCCCCTGCAGGACGGGGGTAAGAACGACAGACCGAGGGAGCCAGACTCCTGGGTCCCCGAAAAGGGTTGCTGATGGTAGGACGACTGAGGCCCACTACCTGGGCTAAACTAGGACTCCGGGATTAGACAGTAGTGGAATTCCGTGGTTCGGAAAGGGAGCCTGGGTTGGGATTTGGAGGGGTGTGGACCGCAGGCCGTCTGGGGTGCCCGGGCAGGTCGGACGCCCGACATTCAGGCGCGCGGTGAAGCCGAGGGGAGCGGGGTGCTGCACCGACACGAGCAGTCGAACCGAGGGCGCTGCGGGCCGGATCCCCCACGCTGGCCGTCGACGCCGCGGCGTGGGGGCATCCACCTCGCGCAAGCACTGCGGAGCCTGGGGGGCAAGCGAGCGCCGACGCGCTGGGGGCGGAAAGAACTAGACGGCTCACGCCAGGCTGCGCGAGCCGGGCGGGGGGCTCGGCCCCGGCTGCACGTCAGCAGAAGGGGCGAACTGCGCAGGGAAGGCGTCTGAGCACCGCCTGGGTCCCTGAGCCCTTTCCCGGGCACCGGCAGGCCTGCGTCGCCATGGGTTCCACCGCCACCCCCGAGGGTGCGCTGGGCTACGTCCGCGAGTTCACTCGCCACTCCTCCGACGTGCTCGGCAACCTGAATGAGCTGCGCCTGCGCGGGATCCTCACTGACGTCACGCTGCTGGTTGGCGGGCAACCCCTTCGCGCTCACAAGGCGGTTCTTATCGCCTGCAGGTTCGGGGAGTGACTCAGGGGGGCGGGGCGGGACAAATGGGGAAGGGGTGGTGCCCTAAGGTCTTTGGGAGGGGATCCGAAGCCAAGCCTTCCAGAAGCAGGAGGCTGAGCGTGGAGCGTCGGGGAACTGGGGGGGCTTTCTACAGCGTGGCGTGTCTCCGTGGGCTCCCCGGGCCCTAATGTAGCCTCTCTCCCCTCTCTCCAGCGGCTTCTTCTATTCGATCTTCCGAGGCCGCGCAGGCGTGGGGGTGGACGTGCTCTCCCTGCCCGGGGGCCCCGAAGCCGGGGGCTTCGCTCCTCTGCTGGATTTCATGTACACTTCACGCCTACGCCTCTCCCCCGCCACTGCGCCGGCTGTCCTCGCAGCCGCCACCTACTTGCAGATGGAACACGTGGTCCAGGCATGCCACCGCTTCATCCAGGCCAGGTGAGGGAGCCCCAGCTCGGTGTCCTCCGTTGCGCGAGGCGGCAACCCAGGTGTCGAGGGTGGAGGCCGGGATGAGGAGAGAGCACTCATATCCCTCGCACTTTTCCCAGCTACGAACCTCTGGGCATCTCCCTGCGGCCTCTGGAGGCAGAACCGCCCACGCCCCCAACGGCCCCTCCACCAGGCAGCCCCCGGCGCTCCGAAGGGCATCCAGACCCACCTACCGAGTCTCGCAGCTGCAGTCAAGGCCCCCCCAGCCCAGGCAGCCCAGACCCCAAGGCCTGCAACTGGAAAAAGTACAAGTTCATCGTGCTAAACTCTCAGGCCTCCCAAGCGGGGAGCCTGGCCGGGGAGAGGAGTTCTGGTCAACTTTGTCCCCAAGCCAGGCTCCCCAGCGGAGATGAGGCTTCCAGCAGCGGTGGCAGCGGCAGTGAAGAAGGACCCATTCCTGGTCCCCAGAGCAGGTACAGACCCTGGAACCTCAAGAATTTGCGGAGGCCAGCCTCAGCTAGGAGGCAGAGCCATGGGGCCTGGGTGGTCAGGAGCAGGGAGCGAGGGGGTGGGACTTTGGCAGCACAATTGGATATGGCTCATTGGTCAGTATTGACTCACCACCAGAGGGTAGGCCTTCCGCTCCGAGTTCTCCAGGCGAGAACTCCTCCATAAAATCTCTGCTAATCCTTTTCTCTGGGCTTGCCACCTGCCTAGGCTCTCTCCACCTGCTGTCACGGGACAGTTCAAATGTGGGGCTCCAGTCAATACCCCCCATCTCCTCACAGCCCTGGCTCAAGAGACCACTGGATCACACTCTGGGCGGGCTTGCCCACCACCAGGTAAGAGCCCTTCCTTTTACCTCCTCCCTTGGCTTTTCTCCTCAGGCTGCTCAAGGCCAGTTTGGACCAAAAGGAAAGGCCCGCCCCAATTACTGCAAATTGGAATCGCCTAGGGAGCTTTTAAAAATCCCATTGCCCAGGTCACACCCCATAGATCAGAAAGTCTGGAAATGGGAGCCAGGAATCAGTATTTTTTTTAAAGCTTCCAATGAGCAGCAAAGTTTGGGAACTTCTGGCCTGTTCCCATCAGGGCTGAGTGGTGGGCCCAGGGCTGGGCAGGGCCTCTCCGGCAAGCTGTCGAGCCGAGCAGTGGTCCAAGAGAGGAGAGAGAAACAGAAACTTCACCCAGTAACTGGGGCCTCCATCTACCACCACCACCACTATTGAAGAGATTAGCAGAGTAGTCTGAAGTCAGACAGACATGGAGTCAGATCTGGGCTTGTCCTCTCACTAACCATGTGACCTTGAGTAAGTCAAATGAGCTCCAGAAGCCTTAACAGTAAATTGGGGAAAAGAAAACCCACTACCACTGCGGTTTGAGGACTCACTGGAATTGTCATTACCCACCCCCCTCCCAGGAAGTGAATTTTTCAGCTGCCAGAACTGTGAGGCGGTGGCTGGGTGCTCGTCGGGGCTGGACCCCTTGGCTCCTGGGGATGAGGACAAGCCCTACAAATGTCAGCTCTGCCGGTCTGCCTTCCGCTACAAAGGCAACCTGGCCAGTCACCGCACGGTGCACACAGGTAAGGGGGGAGAGGGCCCTGGCCTTCGTGCCCGCGGGCGTCCTAGGACGGAGCCCCTGACCTCCCGGCCTCCCTGCCTCCAGGGGAGAAGCCCTACCACTGTTCCATCTGCGGAGCCCGCTTTAACCGGCCGGCCAACCTGAAAACGCACAGCCGCATCCATTCGGGAGAGAAGCCCTACAAGTGTGAGACGTGCGGCTCGCGCTTCGTGCAGGTACCGGGCGCGTCTCCCAGCCCGCTCCAAGGCAAAGTGCCGGAGGGCGGGGCGGGCCGTCGGGGAGGGTTCGGTGCCTCCTGGACGCGCGCTCTGAGGTCCCCCTGGCCTCCCAGGTAGCGCATCTGCGCGCGCACGTGCTGATCCACACCGGGGAGAAGCCCTACCCTTGCCCCACCTGCGGCACTCGCTTCCGCCACCTACAGACCCTCAAGAGCCACGTTCGCATCCACACCGGGGAGAAGCCGTACCACGTGAGGACCCGACTGGGCCCGGCGTGTACCTAGGGGCGGGGCTGCGAGGGGAGCGGGCCGCGCGGGCCCCGGAGCGCTCCGAAGTGGGCGGAGTCCTGGGAGATAAGGGGCGGGGCCCCGAAGTTAGGCTCCCGGGCTGGGCGCCGTCCTCCGGAGGAGGAGCTAGGGATGGAAGGGGGCGGGACCTGGCTCCGCGACCTCCGCCGAGCCTCGGGGGAGACGCGCGGACCCGAGCGCTTCTCTCCCGCGGAGAGCCGGGGGCGGCCGTGGAGGAGGCGGGAGCTGACCCGCTGTCCTCCCACAGTGCGACCCCTGCGGCCTGCATTTCCGGCACAAGAGTCAACTACGCCTGCATCTGCGCCAGAAGCACGGAGCTGCTACCAACACCAAAGTGCACTACCACATTCTGGGGGGGCCCTAGCTGGGCGCCGCGCCCAGGTCCCACTCGCTTCCCGGGAGCCGGGACAGCTGCGGGCTCGCGCCTGGCCTCCCCGTCGGGCCTGGGCATGCGGGGCGTGCAAGGCCCCCCCGGCGTCAGCAACGGCCACTGGGGAGAGCAGGGGTGGCAGATCTCCGCTCGATCTGCCTCTGTTTTGCTGGTCAAAACCTCTTCCCCACAATCCAAATTGTTTCTGAGGAGACAGCCAGCTGGGAGCTGCGGGGGGAGACTGGAGGGAAGGGCCCTCCACCTGCAGCCCCCCTCTCATTTGGTTTCTCTGTAAATATAATTTATTGAGGCCTGTGGGTGGCACCAGGGCCTTCATTCTACCGCATTTCCCACGTGCACAAGTGTGATCAAACGTGGCCTGAAGCACAGTGTGTGGGGTCAGCTCTGCGGGCAGAGATGAGCACTTAGCTGTCTCCTTCGGCTTGACTGTTTTATGTTTATTCTTGTCATAACTTTCATCTTTAGAGTTGTTGTTTCTCCTATCTGTTTGCTTGTCGGTTCGTTGAAAGTGGAGAAAGGGTCGCTCTGTGTCCCGTCCCTCCCAATCCTAGGTCTGGAACCTAATTTGTTCTAGGGCAGCTCTGGGGACGTGTGGGGTTGTGGAATTGGGTCGGGAACCCTCTTTGGTATTCTGGATATTGTAGGTTCTCTAGCGGGCTAGAACTGCATATGGACTCTGCTCTGGTTCCAAGACTTAGAGGACCTTTTTTTGGGGGGTGAGCCGGAAATGGAAGTAAGAAGTGCTTCCTGGGGGCCATGGATGTGGGGGCTTTGGCAGTCTTGGAACTGGAGGGAGGATTGGAAAGGCTTTCTCTTGTGGCCCTCACTGGCCCATGAGTCTGGTCACCTAGGTTTGGCTCCACTGTGCCGATCTTTCATGAGTTGGGCTTTAGTTGAGCCCAGAATCCTCCCACTGGGGCCTGTTCTCAGCACTGGGTTGGTCCCGTCCTTATCAGAGATGACGCAACCTTTTCTGATTCTGCCCAGACTCTAAGAATGCTATGACCTGTGGGAGAATTATTAAACTCTATCTTGACTAAGAGATAAAGAGTCATGACCAGTCCTTACCTGTAGAGGTGTCTGGGTTCCAATGTTCCTTGGGGTTCTCTCTACCTGAGACAAGCCCCTTCTTCCTTTAGTGGGTTTTCAGACATCTTCTGGCAAGTGTCCAGATTCCAGAAACTTCTTTGCCTCTAGAAGTCACAGGTGCTTGGTAACTTTCTTACCTTAGAAAAGCTAGGTCTGTGACCTGGCCTTCCTGTCACTGCATTCCTGTCTGGAACCGGTGAATGCACTATTACCTTCCACAGGGAGAGAAAAGTGGCTGAGTTCCATTCTGGATTTGCTGTAGTTTGGGATTATGACTGGGATTACTGTTGGGATTAGGGATTTAGAAGATTTAAAAGAGTAGTTGACTGATGGTCCTTCTAGTTGACCAAGTATCTGGGTAGGATTAAGAGGTTGGTTGAGGGGCACAGTCCCCGTTGTTGGCCCAGTAGGTAGAAAGTTGGGAATGGGGTTGCCTCTTGACTAGATGGGATGTCTGGAATGTGAGATGATACTCTGAAGCCTTGACTTACAGTCCTTTGCCTGCTGCCTTGGGAGCTGTTTGATTGTGGGGTATGGGTGGAGGGTGAGGAGCACTTTGAATTTGTGGGGTGGGGCTTCCTCAAGATAGGTCAGGACTAATTGCTGCCGCTTGAGGACAGGTGAGAAAGCAACTTTTATCATTCCCTCTTCCTCCCCACTGCAGAACTGAAGTAGGGAGAGAAAGCAGAAGAGAGATATGAGAAGGAACCATGATTTTTTTTTTTTTTTTTTTTTTTTTTTTTTGCCAATTGGATGGGCAGGTGAAGAGCGCCTAGGGGTGGAAATGTTAGATCTTGCAAGATCAGAATCTTGGAATAAAGAAGCCTCTCTGTGCTGCCTGCTGCGTCCAGGATTCTTGCCTGGGAGGATCTGGGAACGGGGTGCAACGGGGGGGGGGGGGAAGAATGAGGGTTCGTCCCTCCTGGATTCTGTCTTGTATTCTGTGCCCATTCGACCGCCCCATCCCATCAGACACTTTAAATGGCCCTTGTTCTCCCCTTCCCTGCCCTTGCCTTCCGGCTCATTGTGTAGGAACCCGTGACCTCACAAAGTTTGTCCGGAGCCACCTGCATCCTGCTGCTCTGAAGTCACTTCCTGCCCGAGGAGTGGAGGCAGCAGGGAGAAACCAGGAGGCCACTAATAATACCAAGAGGCTGGGGGATGCATCTGTGCTGGGGATCTTAATGCTTGGGACACCCCCTACCACCACCACCACTACCACCACCAAGGAAAATGGATAGGACTTGGGTCCCCTGAGGACAGTAGAGTGTGGAGGTGGCAGTGAGAAGGTGAAGCATGTGGTTAGAGCCAACAGGCCAACTCCACTCCTCCCCCAGCAATGGTGCCTTGGAATCTATCCAGTGCCCAGGGCATGCTTCTCTCCCACCCTTTCCCTGTCCCGTGTGTGTCCTGGGTGCGCAGCTCTGTTCTGCTGTGGGCAGAGGGTCACAATTCTGTTCAGTTACCTCCCTTTTGGACTTAAATTCCTCATCTGTGAAATAAGGCCATTAAAGTGGCCTGCAGTTCCTGCCTACATTTACAGTTTGTGGTTGTGTTTCTCCATCTTAAAACTTATGACCTAGATTAGAAATATTTCTAAGTAAAACATGAAACAAAGAACTTAAACTAAAACCTCCCTCCCCCTCCCACCACTACAGCTTATGCCCTGTTGAAAATGAGACCAGCGGGGCGCCTGGGTGGCTCAGTTGGTTAAGCAACTGCCTTCAGCTCAGGTCATGATCCTGGAGTCCGAGGATCGAGTCCCACATTGGGCTCCCTGCTCAGTGGGGAGTCTGCTTCTCTCTCTGATCCTCCCCCCTCATGCTCTCTGTCTCCCATTCTCTCTCTCAGATAAATAAAATCTTTAAAAAAAAAAAAATGAGACCAGCTAATATTACTTATCCCTGGGTACCTGTCAGGTCCTAAACTAAGCTTTTTTTTTTTTTTTTTTTAAGATTTTATTTGTTTATTTGACAGAGGGAGACACAGTCAGAGAGGGAACACAAGCAGGGGGAGTGGGAGAGGGAGAAGCAGGCTTCCCGCCGAGCAGGGAGCCCGATGAGGGGCTGGACACCAGGACCCTGGGATCACGACCTGAGCCGAAGGCAGACACTTAACGACTGAGCCACCCAGGCACCCTTAAACTGAGCATTCTTGTGCACAACGTTTCTAATTCGATTCCCCTGACAACCCTCCAAAGTAGGTATTATTATCCCCAATTCACAGTTAGGAAAACCAACTGAGAGGTTCAATGTCTTAGTGATCCTATATACAACCACATCAATTGCCACGTCCTGGCATATTTCCCGTCAGCCAAAGTTTTGATTCCACTTAACAAAGTTTGGGGGGTATGATTATTTTTATTTCCCACATGTAAAATTATAGGGCTCAATATGCTTTTTAAAATTACACAGCCCCGGGGTGCCTGGGTGGCTCAGCTGGTTAAGCCTTGGACTCTTCATTTCAGCTCAGGTCATGATCTCAGGGTCTTGAGATCAAGACCCATGTCAGACTCCACACTCAGCAAGGAGCCTGCTTAAGACTCTCTCTGCATCCAACCCCCCCCCCCAACCCGACCTGGCACTCACAGGTGCACTCTCTCTCTAAACAAACAAACAAACAAAAAACAGCTCGCTCCCTGCCTCACCCCCCACTTGTCACTTGTCTGGGTATGAGCCCTTGAGCCCAAGTTGCAAGGTCAGGGTCCTGGGGAGCAGGAATTATAATGAAGGAACAGAAAGCCAAGCCATTAGTGTTATATAGGGTGGAGAGACTGGATACTGGTTGGATCGGAGGGGCTGACCGCTGGGTGATAAGAGCTCGTCTCTTTCGTCAACCCCATCAGGAGATCAAAACCTGCTATTAGGAAATAGTAAAACCAGAGGGTGGAGGAAAAGGTTTCAGCCCCACCGAGGAAGGGGGGTAGATGGTGCTGGGGAGGCCCTGAGTGCGCTCACGGCCGCCCTTCCTCTCCCGAGTTATTTTTGGTCTCTGTGACTTGTAGATTTCCTGTTAGTGAGGACAGAAGCGACAGGAACTGAGTCGCCACCGCAGACACGAACGCCAGCAGTCCCACAGTCCGTTCCCCCGGTCTCTTCCTCGGCCCCTGAGCCCCTCGAGGATCCAGGCATCTGGATTCCAGTGTACTCAGGCGCTAGGGCAGCTATTTCCCTTTGAGTCTCAGCGCAGAACCCCTACGCCCACCACGACCTGACCTTGCCACTGGGCCCCTCATTCAGCAAGCGGGTGTCTTCCTCTCCTGAACCGCTTTACCCACCACCCACCCCCAGGAACTCCCTACGTGAGGGTCTTGGTGCGGGAATCTGGACGGACTGGCTGGTTAGGTGGAGGGGAGACGCAACAGCCTCCGGGTAGGTCCCTACGTCACGTGGGGCCCATCGAGTTGGCCTCCCGCGGTCCCCTCCTGACGCATGCGCCCCACTCGCCGTCCCGGTCCAGAACCGAGCTCTCTAAGCCCCGCCCTGCCCTTCTGGCTCCACCCCCGGCTCGGGAGTCCCGCTTCCCCACCCGCGAGCCGTGGACAGGGACGACGGCCAGGATGGGCAGGTAGCTGACGCTGGCCGCGATAAGACGGATAACCCACACGGAGACTGGCGCGCCGCAGGGCGGGGGCCCAAACCCAGGGCCGCCTCCGGGCTCCAGGCTGAACGTCGGGGCCCCGCCCTGACTCGTCCGGCCCAGGCCTCGACCCGCTGCGCGGGGCCCGCGGAGCCACGCCCCCGGGAACCGCTGGCGCGGAGGCCGCCCGCTCTCCCCACCTAGGTCGCTGGGCGGGGGACAGGCGCAGGCGCCCCACGCAGCGTCCCTGCCTCCCGGCCTCCCGGCCCCGTCGCTGCCTTCCCCTGCGGCAGCAGCCTGCCCTCCGCCGCGCGGCGGGGCGGCTCGGTGGGCAGAGGCGGAGGGGCTCGCGCCCTGCTCCCGCCCGGGCTGCGCGGAGTGGCGGCAGCCCTGTGCGCTGGCAGATGGCGCACAGGGCCGAGCCCCCCGACGGGGGCTGGGGGTGGATGGTGGTGCTCTCCGCGTTCTTCCAGTCGGCGCTGGTGTTCGGGGTGCTCCGCTCCTTCGGCGTCTTCTTCGTGGAACTGGTGGCGGCGTTTGAAGAGCAGGCGGCGCGGGTCTCCTGGATCGCCTCCATAGGGATCGCGGTGCAGCAGTTCGGGAGTGAGTGCGGCGCCTGGGTCCGGCGGCCCGCCACCCTCCCTCGGAAGGGAAGGGGGGATGCGGGGACGCTGGGGAGGAAAGGGCGGGGCTGGGGAGGATACTGGCCAAGGGCGCCGGAGAATCTCTCGCACGACTGCCTTCCTCTTTCTCAGGTCCCGTGGGCAGCGCCCTGAGCACGAAGTACGGGCCCAGGCCCGTGGTGATGGCCGGGGGCATCCTGGCTGCGTCGGGGATGCTGCTCGCCTCCCTCGCTACCTCCTTGACCCACCTGTACCTCAGTATTGGGCTGCTCTCAGGTGAGGCCCTGGACAAGGGCAGGAGACTTTCACCTTCTTCCTGCCCCTTCCGAGAGGCTTAAGGAGGAGCCGATGGAAAGTTCTGGCTAGCACCTGTGCCCAGGAGGGAAGGAAGTCTTAAGAGCGATGACTAAAGTGATCAACGTGGTGCAGGGATATTGAGAAATTCAAAGATGTCGAGGCCAGAATGTGCAAGCCCAGGGCTGGTGGGGCCGGAGTGTCGAAGCAAGAATCACCATGAAGTTGTGCCAGGCACCGCGACTTCTAAATAGATACCATCATCCGGTTTACAGACAGACGAAGAAAGGCTCTCGGAGCTTATGTAACTTGGCAGACGGAGATCGCAGGGCCAGAAGTGGCACAGCCCGGGCCTAACTTCCAAAGTTCGGATCTAGTTACTGTGCACACAGTATGTCTAAGCCTCTGCGGTCCCATCAGGTCTATTACCCCCGTCTTGCAGATGAGGAGACCGAGGCTGGGCGAGGAAATAAAATACACAGGGTCGTACAGCTCGAAACCAGGCCTGTGCTGTGTTCTATGGCTGGGCAGTGGTGGGATTACCGGGTGCCCTGGGCGCCCTAAGAGGCCCCCAACCCCTATTTCTTCCTTTCTGACAGGCTCTGGCTGGGCCTTGACCTTCACTCCGACCATGGCTTGCCTGTCCCGTTACTTCTCTCGACGGCGATCCCTGGCCACAGGGCTGGCACTGACCGGCGTGGGCCTCTCTTCCTTTGCCTTTGCCCCACTTTTCCAGTGGCTGGTCAGCCGCTATGCCTGGCGAGGGGCCCTGCTGCTGGTGTCTGCCCTCTCCCTCCACCTGGTAGCCTGCGGCGCTCTCCTCCGCCCACTGTCCCTGAGGGAGGACCCCGTCATGGGCGGCCCTGGGACCCAGCTCACCTCCCTCCTACATCACAGCCCCTTCCTCCGTTACACTGCTGCCCTCACGCTGATCAACACTGGCTACTTCATTCCCTACGTGCACCTGATGGCGCACCTCCAGGACCTGGATTGGGACCCACTGTCTGCTGCCTTCCTACTCTCGGTCGCGGCCATTTCTGACCTCGTGGGACGTGTGGCTTCTGGGTGGCTAGGAGATGCCATCCCAGGACCTGTGGCACGACTCCTGATGCTCTGGACTACCCTGACTGGGGTGTCACTGGCCCTGTTCCCCGTGGCTCGCGCTCCCACGGTCCTGATGGCTCTGGCCGTGGCCTATGGCTTCACATCAGGGGCCCTGACCCCGGTGGCCTTCTCCGTGTTGCCTGAACTGGTGGGGACTGGAAGGATATACTGTGGCCTGGGCCTAGTACAGATGGTCGAGAGCATCGGGGGGCTGCTGGGGGCTCCTCTGTCAGGTAAGGGCGATTGGGTTTCCTTGGGGGGGGGTCACGGCTGCCATGTCATGCAATTTGGGGAGGGGACGAATAATTACGTTATAGTGTACGTGAATATTGCCCTCTGGAATGGCACAGAACACAGCCTGCCTGGCCAAACATAGCGGCCCCGAAGTGGGTCCATGGGGCAAGGAAATGGGGGCTGTGGAAAGACTCCGAGGAGTTATGAGGGCCCCTTAGCAGGGTATCTACAGGTTGGGTGTGCAGAGGACCTGGATGGACTTGGCCAGATTTAGCCTGCAGGTGTCTGGCCTTTGCCTTGGCCTACTGGGCCCCAGCCCAGGTGTCTGAGCTGTCGGGTCAAAGTTCTCCACGGCCCAGATGCCAAAACCTTCAGACCCGTAACTTTCTCGTCTTAACTATTAACTGAAAGTGTAGACGGAGGGTCACGGTTGAAATTACCCTCTGGAAATTACCTGTAGAAACCTTGGGGATGCCAGAATTCTCGAGCTCATCCAGTCCTGCCTAGTGAGTTCGAACTCTTCCGAGATGATGGGCTAAGGATTACGTTCTTCCCTTCATCGCGCCCAGGGACTGGGTCACCCACATGTGTTCTTCTTCTCTCTTGGACCTAGGCTACCTCCGGGATGTGACAGGAAGCTACACAGTTTCTTTTGTAGCGGCCGGGGCCTTCCTTCTTGCAGGGAGTGCCATCCTCATCACTCTGCCTCGCTTCTGCTCCTCAGCCTCCACCTCCAAGCCCCGGGACCTTGTCACAGAGGCAGTGGATACCAAAGTCTCTCTGACCAAGGAAGGGCTGGGAGAGGACTGAACTGCAAAAAGGGGCTGTCAGGCCCAGAGAGCTAGAGCTTGGCAGCTCCAGAGCTTCTCCTCCTGGCCCATCCTGGTGCCCAGAGAACCACAGTGCCTTAAGCATCTTGAACTGCCTCCCCCCAGGGCAGGCCTGTGGGGGGGGGGGGGCGGGTCCTGCGCTGCGTGCGCCAACCCCTAGTATTTTGTCGAGGACTCTTATCCCTTCTTTGGTCCCATAACCTTTTCCAAAGGATCCGGGAGCTCAGTCTGCTCCCCTGAGCTGTGAGTCAGCTGTGAAAACCAAAGGCCAAGAGACTTAATGTGTTTTACATGTGATCTCTACTGTTGCCTACCAACTTCCTTCTCTGCAGGCAGATGTTGGGGAAAGGGGGATGCCCTTTTGAGATAAAACTGAATAAGGAAACTGGGTAATCGTCAGAATCTCAAAAAGAGCTGGGGCCCATATGCTTGGGTTGGCTGAATGGTCTCGTGGCTAGGAAGTGGAGGGGAGGTACCCACTTTGACCATGGACTCTGCTGTCTGGACCACAGTCCCTCCGTCTGGCCCACTATCCCCTGTGACTTAGAAGACAGTAGTGGGGACACGGGGTGGGGGTGACTCGGGAGGGGGAGCTAAAGCTATGAGGGCTGAAGTCTGGTCCAGCATTTCCCTCAGGCCAGTGGAAGGAGCCTGAAATGCAGGGAAGAGTTAGCTGGGGGGGTCTAGGTGGGGCAGATGGCCCCCTCCTGAGCCCCCATCCCCCGACACACTGAAGCTGACAGGTAGGCAACTTCTCAGAGTTTACCTGTTTTGTTTTTATTGTTTTTTGAGAGAGAGAAAAGGAGAGTGACGGTGGAAGAGGGGCAGAGGGAGAGAGAGAGAGCGAGAGAGCGCGAGAATCTTAACCAGGCTCCATGCCCAGCGGGACCCTGAGATCCTGACCTGAGCCAACATCAAGAGTCAGAGGCTTAACTGATTGAGCCACCCAGGCGCCCCCTTGAATATCTTACGGAGAAAGAATGTTTTCAGCCTCCTAGATAGGCTAACAGTTGGAGCTTGCAGGAAACTGGATAGAAATTCTTTACTGGGGGAGTGGCTCAAACTAATGGTCAACAGGCAGTGTCCAGAGTGGATCGAGGGCCTCCAGGGGAAAGCAGGGCAACTTGAGGAGCGGGGAGCAGCTCCCCCCTCTCGGGGGGAGGGGTGGCCGGCCGGGAGGCTGGACGGCAGGAGGGCAGCGCCCCTGGCAGCCCCATGTAGATGAAGCTGCCAGACAGGATGAAAGAGCCGCAGGTGAGGAAGGAGGCCGTGAAATCTCCCGTCTCGTCCCTTAGGAAGCCTGTGAGGAAGGGGAAAGGCATTTAGGGGCCTGGGATCCAGGGGTGGAGGATGGTTGCGTGCGGATGTGTTCACTCAGGCCCTTACCTGAGAGGGGAGGGCCCAGAAGCCCCCCAAGGCTCATCAGCATCATCACCAGCCCCGTGGCCTGGACGACACCTCCGACGCCCACGAGCCCCGGGAGCACACCGAAAACCAAGGGCGCGTAACTGCCGGCGCTGAGCCCGTAGACCCCAGCCGCCGCCAGCAGGGGCCCCCCGCAGCCCTCCCGGCTCCCCGCCAAGGGCACCAGTCCCACGGCCAGCAGCCCCAGGCCGGTCAGAGCCCCGAACACCGCCAGCAGCCGCGAGAGGGGCACCCAGCCCCGGTCCGCCAGCCAGCCGCTGAGCAGCCGCGCGCCCGCGTCCCCCAGCGCAGCGGCCGTCACCACCAGCGCGGCCCCGTACCCGCCCAGGCCCCCGTCTAAAGCGTGAGGGGCCAAGTGCACGTAGGGCACGAAGTACCCGCCCCCCACCAGGGCTGTGCCCAGAGCGAAAACTAAGAAGGCCCGGCGCGCGAAGAGATCCAGGCCGAGCGCAGCTAAGGGCCCGCGGGGTGGGGCCGGGGGGTCGCCAGGGAGCACCAGGGGTCGCAGCAGGGCGCCACAGGGGGCGAGGTGGAGGGTAATGGCGCCGAGGAGGAGCAGGGCGCCCCGCCAGCCGAAAGTATCAAGGAGGAGCTGCAGGGTGGGCGCCAGGAGCAGCGAGGAGGCCCCGTTGCCCGTGAGGGCCAGCCCCACGGCCAAGACTCGACGGCGGGAGAAGTAACGGGACAGGGTCCCGAGGGCCGGGGCGAACACCAGGGCCCAGCCGGAGCCTGCGGACGGACAGGACCGGGTGAGGACAGAGACCTGGGCTGCCCGCCCCAGCGATCCCAGCCCTGCTCCTCGCTGGAGGCCCCGCCCCTGGGGCCTCCAGCCCCCAAGAAGCGCCCCTCGCCAACATCACCCCTTAAGGACCCGGGTATCCCTCTCCCCTCACCAGCAAGGACGCCCAGGCCAAGGTAGAGGTGCAGCAGACTGCGGGCGAACGCCGAGAAGACGAAGCCCAGCGAGGCGAGGACGCCCCCAACCATCACCACCGGGCGCGCCCCCCAGCGGGTGCTCAGGGCGCTGCCCACTGGGCCTGGAAGGGGGCGGAGTCAACGGAAGACACGCCTCTGCGCCCCCAAACTTGATCCAACACTTCTCCTTGGCGGCTTGCCAGGCCTAAAACTTCTCCCCCAGCCTAATAGCTCCTCCCCTTGACCTCAAGACCCTCTCTTTTCTCGGACTCGGTCCCACCGGGCGCCCTTCTCCCGGTTGTCTGGTCATCAGGTGGGTCCTCCATCACTACACACGCACTCCGCCAAGCCACCCCGGTTCCCGCCTCCCACCTTGGGGCCCCCCTCACTGGCTGCCTGCTGCACCGCCAGGGCCAGGGCGCTGACCCACGCGGTGTCCTGAGTGCTTCGGTCAAAGTGCTCCGCGAGGTCAGGCAGGGCAAGGCCCAGGGAGCGTAACAGCCCGTAGGAGAGCCCATTCACCGCGAAGGCTGCGGCCGCCACCACCCAGCCCCAGCCCCCGTCCGGTCCGGGCGGCTTGGGGGTCATCGCCGTCTGGGGAAGGGGGAACACACCACGTCCGTGCCTCCTCGAGGGTCCTGGGCATCCCTGAGATCCAGGTTCCGGCTGCTGGCCCAGGGTGGGCACGTCACCCGGAGCACGGCAGGGCGGGGCGGAGGGAGTGGGAGCTAGGCCTGGGTCTACATCCCCAGGGCCCGCGCGAGCCCCCGGGACCGGGTGACAGCGGATCCCCCGGGCCTGGGACGCCCCCTCCCACACACACCCCTTCCCCCTTACCCGACCTCTCTGGGCGGTGGGGGGAGGGGAAGGGCGAGGAGCAGCTCGGCCAGGTGTTCTCCCCGCTTCCTGCGCGGGCGGGGCCCCAGAGGGGAGCGAGCGCCGAGTTGGAGCCCCACCTGGACCGGCTCTCTAGGTAAACAGAGATCACCGCTGGGGGCCTGAGCCACCTGGGACGCGGAGGTGCGGAGGGCGGGGGCAGCTGACACCGTCAGCCAATCGGCCGAGCGGCGGGTGAGGCCAGACGCTGAGTCCCACGGGGATTGAATTATCCACACACACACCCCACCCCCCGCGGAGGGAGCGGGGAGAATGAAGGCGGCCCCGCCCGGCTCAGGCCCACGCACCTGCCGCCGGCCCCGCGCGGAGGAGACGCGTGGATTGCGATCCCCAGCAAACCCAGGGCCCGTAGGCAACACTTGGAAATAGGAGTGATCCCCCAGGGCCTGCCGCGATGAGTACTTCTGTTCTCTGGGAACTTTGCTGGGGGACCAGGCAATTCTCGTATATCAAAGCACTGACCTCCATTGAATGCTTGTTCCTTGCTCAACAATAGCCGGCCCTCAAGGGCGGAGCGGGAGGAAGAGGACTCCCTCATTATGAGGAGCTGTGATGTGCCAGGCACTCGACCCACGCCACCTGCCCACCAAGAAACCGCCGAGGAAGGTGTCATGCCCATTTTACAGATGAAGTCACTGGAGAGTAGAGAGGTTAGGTGCTTTGTCCCCAAAGCACCTACCTTAAAGATGGTGGAAATGTTTGAATTTGGATCTGTCCAGCTGCAGGGAGAACAGACCTAGGACTGAAATAGACTATGCCCCAGTGGGGGGACTGGCCAGGGTACAGTTTGACCCTCACTGGCCTGGAAGGATCCCTGGGATCAGAATCGCTGAAGACTTAGATCCGGAGTTTTAAAACAAGATAAGAAATCCGAGAATTGAACCCAGGCACTGATTTCTTGGAAAATTTGATTTAAAAGGATCCTTTCCACATTAGGGTTAGGTTGCTTCACTTGAGCTATTCGAATCAAGAGATGTGTTCTTTGGTTTAATGATTACGCAGTATCAGAAAATGTGGCCCCGTACAGCTTGGAGCCGGTACCAACCCAGGGCCACACGGTGGCAGTGTTTCCTAGTTGTTGAGAAAATATCTGCAAAGCGGAGGAAAACAACCCCATTTCTCTACTTTGGATATCAGGCTTTTCACCACCGAAGGAACCCTCCCTCCCCATTCCATCACCCTCCCCTCCGGCCGGCGCCCTTCCGTGGGCATCAGCCAAATCGCCTCACCTGCTCCAAGGACATGCCTAGCTTTTCTCACTCTTGAATTTGTGCATCTGCCATCCCCTCTCCTTGAAATGTCCTGGATGGGAAACAGGCGTCCTTGAAGGTGGACGGTCCTGCCACGGATGCCCTAGTAAAGTGGTCTCACTGGTTTCCCCAGCCTGGGCTGCTGCTGTGGGAGACACCTGGCAGATGAAGCCCGGCACATCCTCAGCCACTGGGGGTGGAACAGGAAGCCTACTTCGGGAATTGGCTGCTGAGGACTCTGAGGCAAGCAGAGCCCTGCCCCCCCCCCACCTGAAACAAATCACACCCTCTCCACCGTGGAGTCAACATGCCTCATGCAGCCAAAGAGGAGACTGGGCCCCTTGGGTCTGGGAATTAGACAAAGCAATGCTGAGCACCTTTACACGATACTTAGGAACCCAGAGTCTTCCGTCCCAGGCTCTGGGACCAGGGTGATTGGTCATCAAAGGGCACGGTCCTCTTCTACATCATGTTCTGTATATTCTTAGCCAAAACAACCATCACTATGCATCTTTTGCTCATGGAGCTAACACAGCATTGAGGCTAGGAGAATGGATGCCCAAGCTGGACTCTGGGTTTGACTCCCAGCTCTGCCACTTATCCGCCGTAGGGCTGTAAGCAAGTTACACGCCTCAGCTTCCTCATCTCTACAATGGGGCTCATAATAGTAGTCACCTGGTAGGGTTGGTATGGGGATGCAGTGAGTCACTGTGTGTGTCACGTACACGTGCGAGTACGGCACCGAGTGCAGTGTCTCGGCCCCTTTGCTGCAATTGTTGGAGGACCGTGGCTGGACCCTCCAGTGCCGCCGCCCTCTCCCCACCTGGCCACTTCCATTACTGCCTCGATGGCAAAGAACCACATGGGTCTGGTGAGTTCTCGGCAGAACTACACAGCTTAGGAGATGTGAATGGCGACAAAAAGAGGTGACGTGAATTTTTTTTTCTTTACGGTGAGTGGTTTTCTTAGCATTTTCCGAAGTTTGCGAGAAAATGCTTTCTCCCCATCTCGACTCTAAAAACAAAAAAGAGGGCGCCTGGGTGGCTCAGTTGGTTAAGCGACTGCCTTCGGCTCAGGTCATGATCCTGGAGTCCCAGGATCGAGTCCCGCATCGGGTTCCCTGCTCGGCAGGGAGTCTGCTTCTCCCTCTGACCCTCCTCCCTCTCATGCTCTCTGTCTCTCATTCTCTCTCTCGCAAATAAATAAAATCTTAAAAAATAAAAAATAAAAACAAAAAAGAAAGGAGTCAAATTAAATTTTGTTCATTCGCTCCTTCGTACAAAATATTTATAGACCCCTAACCACGCCAGGTTATATGCTTAGTGCTGGGGATACAACTATGAATGATCCAGTCTCTCCCCTCCGAGCCCCCATGTTCAAATTAGGGAAAAGGTGAAATGCAGAGAGCCCAAGACAAGGAGAGGGACACAGACCACAGGGTGCTACATGGGAGGAGCTGACTCATTCTGCTCCTGGGACTGCTGGGAAGGCTTCACAGGAGAGGAGCCCTTTACGCGGGGTCTTGAAGGATGAGTAGGAGTTTGCCAGATGGTTGCGTGGGCAGGGGCATTCCAGGCAAAGGGAGAAGCTTGTGGAAAATCACAAAGGCACGAACCAGCTTGGCATATTCTTTATTGTTTGGGGAGCTGCAAATAGCAGCTCTGTGGAGATGAGAGAGCGTATAGGAGGATTGCGCAGGGCAGAGGTCTTGAAGGCCAAGCTAAGGAATTTAGATGTTTCCCCGGAGACTGATGCTTCTCAAAAATTTCCACTGATGTAGCATTCACTAGTATTCAGTAATATTCGGCGCTAAACAGACAATGAGGACTCACACCAGTTGGAGGGGGCAGGAGAGTCTGGGGTTAGACACCTTTTCTTGATGTGAGAAATTTCTTTGAAACATCTTATTGTACATTGAAAATTCATATGGAGGGGCGCCTGGGTGGCTCAGATGGTTAAGCGTCTGCTTCGGCTCAGGTCATGATCTCAGGGTCCTGGGATCGAGCCCTGCATCGGGCTCCTTGCTCAGCAGGGAGCCTGCTTCTCCCTCTACTGTTCCCCCTGCTTGTGCGCTCTCGCTCTGTCAAATAAATAAATAAAATCTTTTTAAAAAAAGAGAGAAAGAAAATTCATGTGGAAGTTTGCATCCTACTTCATTCTACTTCATCATCTTTTATTTTAAGTTTCATTTATTTAAGTAATCTCTATACCCAACATGGGGCTCAAACTCACGACCCCGAGATCAGGAGTCGCAGGTGCTTCCCACTGAGCCAGCCAGGCGCCCCTCTACTTCATAATGCGTAGGAAAACCACGCTTTAAATAACTAAATAAATTATTTCCGTTTTTCTGCCCAGGTCCCCACTGGTGGTGGTGTGGGGGGGGGGGGGAGTCCCCCTGCCAGAAGTCATGCCCCACCCCCACCCACTGTGGATCTGCAGTGGATGCCCCCCCTGCCCACCTCACCCCCCTTGGAGCCTTCTCAGCCTGCAGGGACATCATCCATCTTGGTCTTCTGTCCCTCGTCCCCACGTAGCCCTGGAGATGGGACCTTACGTGACTGATCTCTGGGGAAAACTGGCTGAGACAGAACTGAGCCAGAGATTCATGGACTGAGCAGACCCAGGGCCTGGTGCTCCACGGGTTGGGGTGGGATCGTAAGGAGCGGTTCCAGTGGACCAGACCGGTAGTGCCTGCCCAGAGGGAGAAAGCCCCAGGAGCAGGTGCTGGGCCAGGTCAGGTCTTTAGAGAGGATCAAAGTCTGTACATAATGTGCTTTGGGGACCATGAGGTCTGCAAGTGTGTCTGTGTCTGTGAACTCAAACTGCTTTGGGATTTTCTCACGGGAACGCCTGCAGGAGGCTCAGCGGGGAGGTCCTGAGCTGGGCCCAGCCATTCCCAGGGTCCACCTGCTGAGGGCTGGGGGGCCCTCTGCAGAAGGTAGGTGGGAGAGATGGGGAGAGGCAAAGAAACATGGCTCTCCTTGAGGCACACAGAAAGAGGAGGCTTTCCGGAGTTTGGCCCAGCTGACCTTGGGCTTCTATGTGCCCAATAAAGGGGCCTCTTACCCCTCACCCCCAAAATCTCCTCCCTCTTCAGCTCACCCAGAGACCAGGCTTTAGGAAGTCAGCATAGACCTCAAGGGCCAGACCTAGGGCCTGGAAAAGTGGAAAGAAACAGGGCACAAAGGTTGGGATGTGTGGTTCGGGGCCAGGGAAGCCCAGCTGCTGAGATGCTCTGGGAAGGGCGTGGGTAGGCATCCGGGGAAAGGCGCTCACTCAGGACAGTGGGGCTCACTGCGTGAAGGGCACAAGTCTGCATATGAATGGAGAGCCAGCCGGGTTCCTTGAACTGGGCGGGGGGGGGGGGGGGGGGGGGGGGGGGGAGGGAGGGAAGGGAGTTGGGGGGGTGGGGAGACTGGGATCGGGTAAGGAATTTGCTGAGTCTGCGGCTGGGGGAGCCTGGTGACAGGGTCACAGGGCTGAGGCTGGAGCCAGGACCTGGGCCGGGCTGCACTGGCCTGGGAGTCCCACCCCACCCCTACTCCCCACTTACTCCGCCTACCAAGTTTGCTTCCTGTGCCTCTTCCAGGCCCTCTGCCACCACCCCCACCTCCCCACACCCCTTCCCAAGGTCTGCAGCCTCTGGCTCCTGGATCTCTCCAGACAGCCCAGTTTCCAAGGACAGGATCCCAGCTAAAGGCTTTGAGCCTGGTCTGTGTGTCTAAATACCCAAATGTGTCTGATCTGGCATTTTCTGGTTCGGGGACTTCGGCTAAGATCTGTGTCAAACTTCTGAATTACAGGCTGTGAGCACCAACCGTGACTTACTTAAGGAGAGAAATGATTGATTACAGGATACTAAGTAGTCTCAGAATTACCCAAGAGGCTACAGAACTGGTTGTTCTGTAAACAACCTGCCATGGGCCTGCCATGGGCCTCAGTGAGTTGCCAAGGCCACTGTTGTCACTACCAGATGCTAGATGTTGCTTCTGGCTCTCTGCCGCCACTGGGTCTGGAAACTGCTGGTGCTGCTAGAATGTTCTCTGCCTCACTCACCAAGAGTTCCAGATTCAGGGCCAAGGTCAACGCTTGGTCCTGACCGCCTGAACCCCGGTCACGGGCTCTCATCCTGGCTGGAAGGGACACCGGGAGATAGAGCACCTGGGGCATTCAGCGTCCACAGGTAGATGGATTCTTCCTCCTATAAAAAGGAACGAGGGACATGTCAATCCTATCTCAACAAAGCACAGAACAACTGTAGGTTCCCCTCCATTCTGTTTCCTCCCATTCTTCTGGCCACAGGCAGCCACCGCTGCATCTCCCCCCCCACCCCCCACTCCCCGTCCAATGTCTTCTCCAGCTCCCTGTGCACCTCCTGGCTTGATTTGAGAGGGCGAGTCGCACCAGAAAGGGCCAGGGGTGAGGCCTGTCATTTCCCCTCTGCAGGAACCCAACCTCTTAGCTACCTACTCCTGCATTTGCCAGCCCCAGCCTGGGACCTCGCCTCTGACTTAAAGGATTCAGCCTCTTAGGGGACTCAGCTGACAACCCCTGGATCTGCCCTTGGGCTACCGGGATCCCGGAATCTGCTTCCCAAATGAGCACTGTCAAGGGGGACCAAAGCCAAGGTGGGAGGAGACAGGGAGTCAGAAAACAGGTTTTCCCGCCCCCGCGGGGATGTAACTCAGACTTCCTGGAGTGTGTCATGTGTCAGGCAGAGTCTGGGGGGCCAAGTAAGCAGAGGGCGCCTGTTTTCTTTCCCCCAGAAAGAGCTCCTTGTGCACACACTGGGAGGAGTGGGTGGGCAAGTCCCAAAGCTGCTGGGAGGGTCTGGGACCCCGAGAGGCCCTGAAGCCACACGACCTCTAATTATCTGTGCACAGGATGGGTCTTTCCCTTCCGTGTCTGGGCCTCCAACAGAGCTCGGATTTTGGGTCCCAATCTCTGCCCCACCCACACTCCAGAGTCCTCTCGCCTCTGCAAAGCCCTCTCCAGCCTCTCTCTACTTTCAAAGCATTTTCAGTCCTGAGCAGTCTCTCTCCCTAAGGATCCCTTCCCTCTATCCCATCAGGCAAGCAGCTTTACCCAATTTTCTTCCTGAGCCTCAAGTCTGGTCTTATCTCTCTTTCCTGATTTACAACCAGAACCTCTCGCAGTGGGACGGATCCTAGTTTAAAGCACATCTGTGAGTCTAATAGCCCCCGTCTATTTGAACAGGATGGTGGTGGGAACTGGCCCGGAGAGAGGTCACACCTGGATGGGCCAACAGAGGTGAAGGCAAGGCCTCGGGCATCTGGTCAACCAGCTGCCTAGCAGAGGCATCCTGATTTATGGGTTAGGAGCCTACCCCCTCCTGGATCCAGAGATCTGGGAGGTGGGAAGTTGGTGCTGAGGGCTTAGGTGCAGATGTTTGGGGGACAGTGGCCAGTGAATGCTGAGAGCAGTGAGCAGCAGTGTGGAGTAAGACCAGAGCCTGAGCTCCATGGTATGTAAAGCCTGGCTGTTCTTAGGTGGCTTGTGGTTTCTGGGTTTATTTCCCTGTTGTCCTTGAGGAGAGCTGATTTATCCCCTGAGTACACAGGGCTTAGGGCTAGAAGCTTTCCAAGTGCTTACAGATAGGTTACACTCCCAAGAAAAGTTTTTTGAGTCTAAAATACAAAAAGAAGGGGTGCCTGGGTGGCTCAGTTGGTGAAGCATCTGCCTTTGGCTCAGGTCATGATCCCGGGGTCCTGGGATCAAGTCCCACATCGGGCTCCCTGCTCAGCGGGGAGCCTACTTCTCCCTCTCCCTCTGCTCCTCCCCCCTACTCGTGCTCTCTCTCTCTCATCTCTCAAATAAGGAAAACATTTAAAAATTAAAATAAAATACAAAAAGAAAACTGTAAACACCTAAATTAATAAATATTTAAATAAATATGTGCAAAACATAATATTAGTCAATCAACTTCTTCGTTACATTTCACGACATTGGAAAACAATTTGTGGGTTAGTTTTTCTCACTTCCTAGAATTTCCTAAATATTCATGGATTCAATCAGTTCCTTGCAGGCAATTCTAAAAAAAGAAAATCCTTTCAAAAATCTTTTTTTTTTTTTTAAAGATTTTATTTATTTTATTTATTTATTTGACAGAGAGAGACACAGCGAGAGAGGGAACAAAGCGGGGGCAGTGGGAGAGGGAGAAGCAGACTCCCCACCGAGCAGGGAGCCCGATGTGGGGCTCGATCCCAGGACCCTGGGACCATGACCTGAGCCGAAGGCAGACACCTAACGACTGAGCCACCCAGGCACCGCTCCTTTCAAAAATCTTAACAGCAAACATATTTTGTGTGGAACGTAAGTGTATTTTAGTACACTGGATATTGACAGGTACCGCGGACCCTGTAACCAACCTGACTAGGTTTAAATTCTGGCTTTGCCACCTACCAGCTGTATGACCTAGAACAAATTATTTAGCCCATCTGTGCAATGGTTCCCTCATCCATAAAACAGGTGATGGTAAGATAGCACCTACTTCCGAGAAGAAAAGGCAGTGATGATGATGATGATGATGGTCACGGAAGCACCTTGTTACTATCAGCACAGCTTTGTGGGACTGTTGTGGAGTTTTGGTGGGTTAATATTTGTAAAGCATTTGGAACAATTCCAAGTAAGACAGAAGCTCTATTTAAGGGGTTTGTTTGTTTAAAAAAACACAAAAAACAAATGTGGGAGCGCTGTGGATTCCTCAGTGCTTGTGTGTGTCTTTAAGAAAGTTCCATCCCGGGGGCGCCTGGGTGGCTCAGTCGGTTGAGTGTGTGACTCTTGATTTTGGCTCAGGTCATGATCTCAGGGTCATGGGATTGAGCCCCCCCATCGGGTGCTTGGGATTCTCTCTCTCCATCTCCCTCTGCCCCTCCTCCCCCTCTCTCAAATAAATTTATAAATAATCTTTAAAATATGAATAAAATATGAATAAGAAGAAGGAAACTCAAAAATTACTAGAAACTCAAAATTACTAGACAGATTTCCAGCAGAGAGCACCCACAGCTGCTCCTGCCATTCTGGGTATGGGCACAACAGTGAGGCTGAGACCTGAGCTGGTCCCCCGCGGGGGAGCTGCGGCTGGTGGGGCTGCGCGTGTGAACCGTGTCTCAGCACGCTGGTGTGGAGACGGCCGTGGTGGAGTCGTAGAGGAGTAGAAGAGATGGGTTGAGTCCCCTCAGATTCCAAACAGAGAAGATCAGGAGTTTGATTCATTGCCTACCTTACCATCATTCCACAAAATGCACCATTTGGCCATGACACCGTTAGTACAAGCAGCTTCCAGGGGCCAGGCAAGGAAATGGGGTGATTCACAAGCAGGAAGAGCCAGAGGGCGTGTAACCCAATCCTTCTTTGACTTTAATGAATGTGATGGAGAAGATCTTACCTTTAAGAAAAGAGACATCCTCATGAGAGGGGCACCTGGTTGGCTAAGTCATTAAGCGTCTGCCTTCGGCTGGGGTCAGGATCTCAGGGTCCTGGGATGGAGCCCTGCATCGGGCTCCCTGCTCCCCCTGCTTGTGTTCCCTCTCTCGCTGTGTCGCTCTCTGTCAAATAAATAAAATCTTTAAAAAAAAGAAAGAAAGAAAAGAAAAGAGACATCCTGAGAATCCAGAAAAAATCCTGAAGAACAGTGGTGGAATGAGGACAGCAAAGGCAGGAAGGGGTTAATCCCAGTCCCTTCTGTTGAGAAGTATAGAACTGCCAGCATCTCAGGACTGGCTCTGATTGGTGGCCAGTGAGGTGGTAAAGGTCTCAGGATCAATGGGAGTGATCACATGGCAGAGCGTGGACTGCAGACAGGTAACTTCCCACTCAGTCCTGCCCCACTGCTGGCTCGACAGAACCCAATGAAGACTCCAGCAGAGCATAGCTAGACGGAAGTTTTGCTGACAGAGGGACAATCTTTTTTTATTTTTTTGCAATTGCCATCTCTACAATTTCTTACAGATGTCAAAGGTAGTCTAGTTTATGTACACATTCTGTTCCGTCTGACCTTCTGGGACAGAATTACTCCATTCCTAGTAGCAGGGTCAAGGTATGAAACTAGAGAATTCATGCATTAACTTCCGAATTACCTAATTTTAGGCAGTAGTGGCCGTGCCTATGTATATAGAACAGATGGGTATTTTGCCCCTTCTTCTCAGGCGGTGCAAATCAACCTGTGGAAAACGGATGGAGTCAGGAGGGTGTGCACTGCTGATCCGGACTTATTGAATCGTTTTCTTTTCTCATTCTGAAGCCATTCTATCAAATGGCAATAGACCGTTCCCATCCACCCCCGTGAAGTAATCATGCACCATGTGAATAAAACGCAGTAAGAGGGGCGCCTAGGTGGCAGAGTCGTTAAGTGTCTGCCTTCGGCTCAGGTCATGATCCCAAGGGTCCTGGGATCGAGCCCCGCATCGGGCTCCCTGCTCAGCCGGGAGCCTGCTTCTCCCGCTCCCCCTGCTTGTGTTCCCTCTCTCCCTGTCTCTCTCTCTGTGTCAAATAAGTCAATAAAATCTTTTAAAAAATAAATAAATAAATAAAACGCAGTAAGACTGTTCACTTATAAAACCTGACCAGTTTAGGACTCGTTCTGACACTTCAAATCCTAATAATTCGGGGGGTATG
Source organism: Halichoerus grypus (assembly GCF_964656455.1). Classification (NCBI taxonomy): domain Eukaryota; kingdom Metazoa; phylum Chordata; class Mammalia; order Carnivora; family Phocidae; genus Halichoerus; species Halichoerus grypus. The sequence goes on from NC_135713.1 coordinate 151,729,921, forward strand.
GGGCGCCTGGGTGGCTCAGTCGTTAAGCGTCTGCCTTCAGCTCAGGTCATGATCCCAGGATCCTGGGATCGAGCCCCGCATCGGGCTCCCTGCTCGGCGGGAAGCCTGCTTCTCCCTCTCCCACTCCCCCTGCTTGTGTCCCCTCTCTCATTGTGTCTCTCTGTCAAATAAAAAAAAAAAATCTTTAAAAAAATAATTCGGGGGTACTGCTGGAGGCATTTACTTGTCTTCCTTTCTGGCCAGTGATGCGTGCATTTTCTCCAGATTCTTGTCCTTCTCTTCCTCAAACCTACAAGTTAACTCTAAAAGCAGTGTCTATTTTCACTCCAGATGAGACGCAGGATGGGCAGCGCACCTGACTCAGTGCACGGCGTTTAGCTAGAATTGGATGCACTGAACACCCAGCTGTCTGCCTTCGCCCAGGGGGTCACAGCAGGTGCACTCTGCCCCAGCAGCTAAGTACACTCCTTACTCTTGGCTTTCCCTCCATCGTCAGGAGCCAGCTGCCACTACTCCAAACACCGCGTCCTCGACGAGCAAGGATCCAAAGCAGCAAGTGAACACACAGAGCTCCCCGTCCTTGGACGTCTTTCTCTCTTCCTTCGGGAGGAGAATCTTTCATACAAGCCCCAGCAGGCTTCCAGACCCTCGAGTATCATTGGTCAGAACCGAGTCACATGTCTACCCCTAAGCCAATCACCGGCAAAAGAGAGTGGGCGTGCCCTGCTAGGCTTAAGCCAATCATAACAGCGCTCGGTCGTGGGGGGGCGGGGCTGCCCCAGGCCTGCGTCCCTGAGCGCGGGAAGGGACCGCGGAGCATGATGGTCGGCAGTGATGGAGACGGATGCGGCACATGGCGCGGAGGGGAAGAGACCCTCGGGGCTGCAGCCGCCCTTTCCGGCTTTCCCCGGGCTGCAGCCACTTCCCAGCCTCGGGCTGCCTGCTGGTTTCCTAGGGCGGCCGAGGAGCAACGGAACCACAGAAGTGGATTGTCTCCGTTCTGGAGGCTGCAGCCTGAAACCAAGGTGTGGGCAGGGCTCCCTCCGAAGCCTGGAGGGAAGACACCCCCCTGCCTCCCGTCCTGGCCTCTTCCTGGCTTCGGGTGGTTTGCGGGCAATCCTCGGCAGGCTACCCGGGGGGCCACTGGCTTTCTCCCTCCCCTGTGTGTCTGCGTCTCTCCTCCTGTGGACCGCGGTCATTCTGGATTAAAGACCCACCGGACTCGCCTCTGACCTCGTCTTAACTAATTACATCTGCAACCGTCCTGTTTCCAGATAAGGTCACAGTCACAGGTGCTGAGGGTTAGGACTTCCACGTATCTTTTTGGAGGACACAATCCAACCCTTGACAGGTTGTATGAGACTCCCTCGTATAACAAATGGTCTTTCTGCATTACCTAAATCCAGAGATTTTCTGTAGCTTAAAACCAAAGAGTCCTTCTAAGGTAGGATTCTAATAGGGGTTCAGACTAGTCCAAAGAAACAAGGGTCACACACCATTCCTTCCGCAGTCTCATCCCGTCCTCACCTAAGCCTCCTTGTTTCCAGAAACAACTTAGAAAAGCTGGCATAATCACCAATGAGCAGTTTTATCTTTTTCAAACCAAAGTCCTCTATCAGAAGAGGGTCTCCTATAACTCTGAATACAGAAGGTTTGTTTGCAAAATTAGAGAGCCAGCATGAGCAGTCTCTTAAAATTAAGGAACAGTCTTCTTTTTTTTTTTTTTTAAGATTTTATGTATTTATTTGAGAGAAAGAGAACACAAGCAGAGGGAGGGGCAGAGGGAGAAGCAGACTCCCTGCTGAGCAGGGACCCCCCCCCCAATGTGTAGCTTGATCCCAGGACCCCGAGATCATGACCTGAGCTGAAGGCAGACGTTCAACCGACTGAGCCACCCAGACACCCCAGGAGCAGTCTTCTTTTGAAATATATTCTTGCCAGTCAGAAGAAAATTCAGGGTGGTGATTGTTACTGTTTTACTTGTCTTTGAGCTTTCTGATGCATCAGCTGTCCCAGATTAGTGGAGCTTCCTCCTGGTCCCTGCCCCGTCTTCTGGACGTTAATATTCTTAATATTCAGACCCTGTCACCAATCGCACACCCTCATCTAACCAAGCCCACCCCCAGGATTCTGACTTTCCGGAGCTGGGACAGCTTCCTCTTTGTGGCTTCCGTGACACGGCCACCGCCGGCGACCAGGCTCTACTTGATTTTGTCTTTGCTGTTGCGGGGGTGACAGTTACAGCATGACCTTGACTCGCTCATTCCGAACTTGGAGAGCTTGTAAGAACTGGTGAAAAAAAAATTTTTTTTTTAAAGATTTTATTTATTTGACAGAGAGACACAGCGAGAGAGGGAACACAAGCAGGGGGAGTGGGAGAGGGAGAAGCAGGCTTCCCGCTGAGCAGGGAGCCCGATGCGGGGCTCAATCCCAGGACCCCGGGATTAGGACCTGAGCCGAAGGCAGACGCTTAACAACTGAGCCACCCAGATGTCCCAACTGGTGAAAATTTCTAATTAGTAATTTCAATGTCATATATTTGTTGGTCTTTCTTAATTAAAAAATATACTTTAGGGGCGCCTGGGTGGCTCAGTCGGTTGAGCATCTGCCTTTGGCTCAGGTCATGATCCCAGAGTCCTGGGATCGAGCCCCACATCGGGCTCCCTGCTCGGCGGGAAGCCTGCTTCTCCCTCTCCCACTCCCCCTGCTTGTGTTCCCTCTTTCGGTGTGTCTCTCTGTCAAATAAATAAATAAAATCTTAAAAAAAAAAAGAAAGAAAGAAAGTTAGGATGAGGGGTGCCTGGGTGGCTCAGTTGGTTAAGCGACTGCCTTCGACTCAGGTCATAATCCCAGGGTCCTGGGATCGAGTCCCGCATCGGGCTCCTTGCTCAGCAGGGAGCCTGCGTCTCCCTCTGCTGCTCTCCCTTGCTTGTGTGCTCTCTCTCTCAAATAAATAAATAAAACCTTTAAAAAAAATAAAGTTATGATGATAGAATTCTAGATGCTGAACCAGCCTTGTATATCCGGAATAAATCCTATTTGGCCATTCATTGTGCAGTATTCTTTGGATGCACCGGTGGTTTCTATTTGCCAGAATTTCAGCTAGAACTTTTGCTCATTTTCTTACTTATATCACCGGACTGCAGTTTCTCTCTTTGAACCTTTTCAAGCATTGGTACTGAGATATGCTAGTTTAATAAAAATAAGCTAGTGAGGGGCGCCTGGCTGGCTCATTCAAGAGAGCACGCGACTCTTGATCTCAGGGTCATGGATTCAAGCCCCACATTGTGCATGGAGCCTACTTAAGAAAAAGAAAGAAAAATAAGCTAGTGAGATATCAATCTTTCCCTACAACCTAGAACAGTTTAAGTCACATTGGAATAACCTAGTTATTTTTAAGATCAATAAAACTCAGCTGTACAAACGGACCATCTCCTGGACCTTCTGCATTTTTGTTTTGTTTTAAATTAGTAACATACACGCATGACACCAAATTTGGAAGACAGAGAAGTACACCATGAACATTTTCCCTTCCTTTTCTTCCCTAGCCCCTCAATCTTCCCTGGAAGCCAAAGCATCATCCTTTCATGTGTATTCTTCCTGACATACTCTATGCATTTACAAACATATTTAATTTTTTTATCTAAAGAGTAGCATATTTCATACACTGTTCTATACCTTGATTTTCCCACATCACCACATACCTTGGAAATCTTTCCTTGTCGAGCTGGGTTCTTCTTTCTAACGGGCATGATATTCCATTCGGTAGGTATGCCATCACTTGGTGGACATTTAGATTGTCAACTAGCTTTCGGTATGATGAACAGTGTATCTGTGGGAGAAATGAACAGTGGAATTGTTTGCATTTTTAATGTTAACTGGTTTTGTCAAACTGTTTTCCAGAGGAATTGTACCAACACTCCCAGCAGCCGTATGGGCAGATGCCTGGTTCCCCAAACCCCACTGACATGGTGAGTTTAAAAAACCTTTGGGTCTTGGGGCGCCTGGGTGGCTCAGTGGGTTAAGCGTCTGCCTTCGGCTCAGGTCATGATCTCAGGGTCCTGGGATCGAGTCTCGCATCGGGCTCCTTGCTCAGCAGGAAGCCTGCTTCTCCCTCTCCCTCCTGCTCATATGCTCGCTTGCTCGCTCTCTCTCAAATAAATAAATAAAAAGCCTTTTGGTCTTTGACAGCCTAATAGATTAAATATTGTTTTATGGTCATTTTAACTTGTATTTCTCCTTTATAACTCAGGATGAGCATCTTTCTATATGTTTAAGAGCTTTTTGCATTTTTGATATCAACTGTTCACATATTTTGTCCATTTTGTGACTGTGTTGACTTTTTACTGTTTATTTGTAAGAGCCGGTAATATATTCAGAAAACTAGCCCCTCGCTGCCTTCTGGGTTGCCAACAATCTCAGCTAATCGCCCTTTGACTTTGTAACTTTTTCTCCATGCTGCTTTATTATATATTTTTGTTGTTAAATCTTTTCTCCTACAGCTCCTGGGTCATATTTTTTAAAATTTTTAAAAAATATTTTATTTATTTATTGGTCAGAGTGAGAGAGCACAAGCAGGGAGAGCAGCAGAGGGAGAGGGAGAAGCAGGTTCTCCACTGAGCAGGGAGCCCAACGCAGGGCTTGATCCCAGGACCCTGAGATCATGACCTGAGCAAAAGGCAGATGCCTAACCGACTGAGCCACCCAGGGGCCCCCTGTGTCATACTTTTAAAAGGCTCCTCACTCTGAGATTATGGGAGAATTATTCCCTGTTTTCTTTTAATTCTTCTGTTATTTCAATTTTTGCATTGAACTCTTGAGTCACCTGGAACTCATTTACTTTAAGGACTGAAATAAAGATCTGATTCTAATTTTCCATATGCCCATCCATTTGCTAACACGTTATTTGCTGAATATTCTTTCCTCCATGGAATAAACTACGCTTTTATCATATACTGAATTCCTTCAAGTATTTGGGCTTTCTGTTCAGTTCTTTCGAACTGTCTGTTCATATACCAGCTCCACACTATTTTAACTATTGTGCATAACCTACCCACATTATTTTCTTTTTCTAGAACTTGCCTAGATATTCTCACTTCTAAGTAAACTTCATATGAAGTTTCATATGTAGAATCAGCTTATCTACTTCCAAATATATCCTCCTTTAACTATCTATATGTGATCGTCTCTGATTTTAAGTCTGCAGATTTTCTATCCTCTTGGACGACTTTAGTAGATTCATCTGTTGCTGGATTGCCATCCATCTCCTCCGGCTTTTAAATTTTGTTGTCCTCGAATTGCAAATAACTTTCCTTATAATTCTCCCATATCTATCTATAATTTGCTCATTAAATAGGTTGAACGTGGTAGAGAACAATCAAGAAATAGCTTTCTTTGTCTCCCTCTGTTACAAAAGTCCAAAAATAAGACTTTTTTCAGTCTCTCTTTCCCGCACCCCTTGAAAGTGTCTTGGGTGTGTCTATAGCTAAGTGGTCATTTAAGTTTTACACACCATCTCATTTTCAGCTGTGAAATGCCCAGTCCAGCCCGAACCCAAACCTCATCCCCCAAGCATTCGGAGCACCCCCTGCCCCAGGTTCCCCTCGCTGGGGTCTGAGGGGCTGCGCTGGGCGAGAAGGCTGTTCCGTCCCTATTCTTCCTCACTCTTTCTCTCCCCGTCCCCTCACTGTGTTTCTCTGTGCTCCTCCAGGGTTGATGCAAAGGAGGGAGAGAAAGAAAGGAGAGGGGCCCGCGGTCATACGTGACCAGTGCTGTTGTGGGGTCAGGGTGCTCTTCAACGGGCATCCAAACACCGGCTCTTTCATGCGGTCTGCTGCCGGTGCCTGAGACCCCACGGGACGCGCCCCGCCCCAGCGGTCCCTCGGGAGGAGGAGGCACTCCCTGCGACGGTCGCCCCCAGCTCGCCCAGAGCGCACCTGAGCACCCGCAGCCTTTCTGCCTCACCCCACCATGCACTCGTTCCCTGCAGGGTCATCCCTGGATGTCTCAAGCCCGAGCAGGAGCCTGTAAACCCGCGCTGGGCCTTGAGTTTTCGGAGGCTCTGCTGCCCCGGCTGATGCCCCCGCCATCATGGAAGCTCACTCCTTCCATGGAGTCCTCCAGGCTTGCAGGTTCTCGGACATCCCTGCCCCACCAGACAACCAGGTGCAGCCTGACCCACAGATGCACGGGGCAGCTCCAGCCCCGGTTCTCTGCCTCCAGACTGTTCCTGCCAAGAAAGGCATGTTGGCTCTCAAATTTCCGAGGACACATCCAGAGTCTTCTCTTAAGCTTTCCTGTGTCCCACTTGGAGGGTAGCTCAGGGTGGGCCCAGGAGTCCCTGGGGTTCGGCCACCACCCAGCCAGGTAGTGGGATACCTCCCAAGGGAAAAAAGCCAATCCTGAAAGGTTAATACTGCATGATTCCGCTTATGTAACCTTGGCAATGTGACAAGATGAGAGTGCCGAGAACAGACCTGTGGCCGCCACGGTTGGAGACGTGGGGAAGTATGACTCAGTTGCTCTCACAGAGCTGTGTCCTGACTGGTGAAACCAGGGCGCCTGGGTGGCTCAGTCGGTTAAGCGTCTGCCTTCCGCTCAGGTCGTGATCCTGGGGTCCTGGGATCGAGTCCCGCATCGGGCTCCCTTCTCAGCGGGGAGCCTACTTCTCCCTTTCCCTCTGCTGCTCCCCCTGCTTGTGCTCTCTCTCTCTCTCTAATAAAATCTTTAAAAAAATTTAAAAACTGGTGAAACCCCCGGAAAGGCCTGTGGTTTAGTTAATACTGTTGTACCAATGTCAATGTTCTGGTGTTGAGAATTCTACTACAGTCCTGTATGATGTCACCGTCAGGAGAGCGAACTCTTTGTACATTTTTGCAACTTTTCCTTTTTTTTTTTTAAAGATTTCATTTATTTGAGAGAGAGAGAACAAGCAGGGGGAGCGACAGGCAGAAGGAGAGGGAGAAGCAGACTCCCCGCTGAGCAGGGAGCCCGATGCGGGACTCGATCCCAGGACCCCCCGGGATCATGACCGAAGGCAGACGCTCAACCAACTGAGCCACCCAGGCGTCCTATTTTTGCAACTTCTATGTGAGTCTAAAATTATTTCAAAATAAAAACTTTGATTAAAAAAAAAAGAGAGAACCCTACCAGGGTTCGAATTGGAATGGCATTAAAATTATCGGGAGAACTGACATTTTGATGAAACTGAGTCTTCCCACCCAATGGCAGCATGATTGTCCATGTGCTTAGGTCTTGCTTTCTGTCCTTCACTCAGTGACAAGGTTTTCTTCAAATACGTTCAAGGCCTATATTTCAGTCTTTGAAACTATTGTAGGTAAAATAGATTCCCATTTTCATGTTAATAGGTTTGTGTCATGGGATTGGTTTTTTCCTACATTTGTTCTTCTTTTCCTCGTCTTGAAGACCATCAACCCAATGTTGTCCCTCCATTCCATCATCCAAAGCTTCCTTCCACCTTCCTGTTATTTACATTCATTCCCTGCTTTTCCCTTTGCACTCTGCTCTTCTCTGACGTCCATACTCCCTACCTCAGCCGCATTTTATGTTTATGATATTTTAAGTTTACTTTTATAGCTTCAGTTTTCTCTGTGGTTTCTTCCTTTCTTTAGAAGTGTTATTTTTTTTAAAGATTTTATTTTTTAAGTAATCTCTACACCCAACATAGGGCTCGAACTCACAACCCCGAGATCAAGAGTTGCATGTGATAACTTTTCTAGAACTCTACACCAAAGGCAAACAGATCAAAGAATGCTCTACCGACTGAGCCGGGCAGACGTCCCTAGAAGGGTTAAAGAAAAAAAAAAAACAACCCTGCAATATCTTTTACTCTTTGCCATGTTCTTTTGTGTCATCCAGCTCTTATTTTATTTTTCTTGAGGAAAAACTAGGCAGATAGGTTTTCCAGAAGTAAGACTTCTTTCAAATATAACTTCTACCTCTAGTTTTGTATCAGTTCCATGGTGGTTTTTGCCTCAAGCCCTGCTAGTTGGGGTGGTTTTTTACGCAGTGATCGCTAACCAATACACCTGAGCATCTTACCGGCTTTTCCCGACAGCTCTGGGCTCTACCTTTTCTTATCAGCCTAAGTTTACACAGCTTTTAAGCGATGGAAAAGAATTGAACTCAAATGTATGTAAAAAGGAAATGCTCTTTTCACAGTAACATAGGACTGCCCAAGGCCTCACTTAGCTTTCTCCATTCTGCTATGTTAAGATTGTTGAAAATCAGGCAATGTGAAATACATAAGGTTTCGCAAAAGAGTATATCCTGTGAAATTCTAGAATAGGCAAAACCAGTGAATAGCGAAAGAAAGCAGGTCATTCATTGGCTGCCTAGGCACCGGAAGCAGGGTAGACGGCAAAGGGGAGGGGGGTAAGGAAACTTTGGGCTGATGGAAATGCTCTGTATCTAGATTGGGTGGTAGTTACCTAGGTATTTACATTTGTCTAAAGTCATCTCTACTCTTTACATGGGTATATTTTATTGTGTAGGAATTAGATCGCAATAAAGTTGATTTTTAAGATTTAAAAAAATGGGGGCGCCTGGGTGGCTCAGTTGTTAAGCATCTGCCTTCGGCTCAGGTCATGATCCCAGGGTCTTGGGATCGAGCCCTGCATCGGGGGGCTCCCTGCTCAGCGGGGAGCCTGCTTCTCCCTCTCCCACTCCCCCTGCTTGTGTTCCCTCTCTCGCTGTGTCTCTCTCTGTCAAATAAATAAAATCTTAAAAAAAAAATGATTAAAAAAAAAACTTACATTGGCAAAGTTACGGACAAAGGGAACCCTCATGCACTGTTGGTGGGAAGCAAACTGGTACAGCCACTCTGGAAGATAGTAAGAAGTTTCCTCAAAAAATTAAACATAGAACTACCATGTGATCCGGCCATGCCATTTCTGGGCATGTAGGCAAAGGGAATGGAAACAGAGTATCAAAGAGACATCTGCCCTTCCATATCCATTGTAGCATTAATTCACAATAACCAAGATATGGGAACAACTGAAATGTCCCTCAGTGGGTGCATGGATAAAGATGTGGTGTGGGTATACAATGCAACAGTGTCCAGCCATGAGAAAGAAGGAAATCCTACCATTTGCAACAATAGGGATGGACCTTGAGGGCATTATACCAAGTGGATAAGCCAGAGAGAGAGAGATACCGCACCATTCTGTTTATATGTGGATTGGGAAAAAAAAAAAAAGTCAAATTCAGAGAAAGAGAGAGTATGATGGTGGAGCCGGGGAGTGCGGAAATCGGGAGCGGTTCACCAACTTGCACCTCTTAGTTGAATAAGGTCTGAGGATCTCAGGGTGACCACAGTTGCTTACATATCATATAATTGGAATTTACCAAGAGAGCAGAACTTACGTGTTCTCACATACACGAGATGAATATGTGAAGTTATTAACTGGATGGGGGACCCCTTCCCAGGGTATATGTTTATCAAATCACAATGACGTACACCTCTAATGTCTTATACCTCCACGCAGCTGAGGTTAAAAAAGCAAACCCTTGAACTCTAGAGAGTCTTTTGAACGCCAAGGAGAAAAACATTCAAAATGGTGGCAGCACCCCGACGTCCGTGGGCTCATTCCTCTCCCCAGGGTCTCGTGAGGGGTCTCACGGGAAGGCCCCCTCCCGCTCCCCACCGGCGGGCGGCTGAGCGGTTCTGTGGGAAGCACCTGCCGCCGCGCTAGCTGGCCGTGCCCAGGCCGGCCTCGCACACCCAGCGGTAGGCCCTCTGGCAGGCATCGTCGTTCCACTTGCCGTCGGGGTGGAAGTGCGCGCAGTCCTCGCCCCCGCCCAGCCCGTGCCCGTGCCAGTCGTCCGGCTGGCCTGGCTTCCAGTTCCTGCAGGGAGAGGACCACAGCCAGCTGGCACGCTCAGAGGGCACCCTGGGGGTCCGGGAACCAGGGGCTGAGGGCCAGAGCCTGGAGGAGCAAGAGTGCAAGGCCGGAGAAGGGCACAGAAAGCCAGGGCGCACTCACTTGAAGTTGGTCTCATAGTCCGTCCCGTCCACCCATTTCCAGACTCCTTCAGGGTCACTGAGGCCCATCCAGGTGTATGAGCCGATATGGCCCTGCACAAAAGTCTGGGAGGACAGAAGGGCAGGGGTGACGTCTCCCGAGCCCGGCCAGCTCCTCGCCCTTGACGCGTTCATGCCATCTGCTGAGGTCTGGGATGTTTATCCCAACGCCCCCGCCCATCCAGTCTCTGAGGGTGGCTCAGCCGCGGGGCGGCGTCAAGCTCCCCAGGTGATTCCAACCTGCAGCCAAGGCTGAGAACCGAGTCCTTAAATACGACGCGGTGGGACCCGCGCACCAGCGGCGCTCACCTGCTCCTCTCTGGAGTTGATGACCACCAGGTGCGCGCTCTCCAGCTGGCAGTACCTGTCCGCGTCCTCCCAGGTCTTCCCGGAGCCGGAGAACCAGTAGCAGCTGCCCCCGTACTCCAGCCAGTTAGGGGGGCAGCAGGTGTTTTGAGAGCCTGCGGGGCCAGAGTGGAGAGGGTGTGAGACGCCGCGCGCTGGGACGAGCAGGAAATGGGGCCCAGCACCCGCACACCCCTCACCGTTGCTCTTGAGAGCGGCCATCTGGCACGTCAGGGATCTCAGGTCTCTGGCCAACTGCTGGACCCGGAGGAGGGCATCGGAATGACCTGGGACACACGCAGGTGGGCAGTGCAGCGAGTCCCCGGTAGCCCGATGTCCCTGTGGGGGGCCGGCCCCGGGAAGCTCGGTGCCCTCCCACGCACGCCCCATCCCGGTGCAGGGGAAGGGGGGGAGCAAGGGGGGAGCGAATGGCTGGGGCTGACCTGCTTTGAGCTCCTTCTGCTCCTGCTCCAGCTTGCTCTCCAGGGAAAACACCTTGTCGTTCAAGCTACGGGCTGCGGGGGAGGGCGCTCAGCACCCCGCGCTGCTCCCACCCCCACCTCTGCCCCGAAAGCCCTCGGCTCCTTCCACACCTGCTCCTGAAGGGTCTCTCACCTGCCTGCAACCCCTGCTTGTGATTTTCCACCTCGGCTTTCAGAGATGTTATCACTTCTTGCAAATGGCCACCTGGAGGACACGGGGACTTGGTGGGTGCTCGAGACTCAGCGCCCCCCTCCCCCGCGGCGCCCCTGTCCGGAACCCCTTCCGCGCCGGGCTCACCCTGGGATTTCAGTGCCTGGACCTCCGCCACAGTGTTTGCAGTGAAGTTGCTGAAAGTTGCTCTCAGGGTCGCCAGGTCCCTCCGAAACTTGGAATCTGATGGGGATGGGACAAGCAGTGCTGGGATGTATCACGCCCTCTGTGAGCTGGTGCTGAGCAGGGCACCTGACCTGCCTTGTCTCTCTGGGTCCGCACATGACCCAACCCAAAGGGACAGGCACTACTGTTACCCAGTATCCGGGATGAGGAAACGAAGTTCCGAGAGGTTAGGCCATTTGGCTACGTTATCCAGCTGATAAGTGACCGAGCTGGCAGCCACCCTACAGACCACTGTCCCTCACGGCGACCCACCCGCCCCGGCGCCCCATGCGTTCTCTCCTCCCTGCCCATGCTGCGACCCTCACTCTGGGAGCCGATCACACAGATGCCGACCAGCAGGAGGAGGCTGAGGCCCAGGGAGAACAGGAGGGGCCGGGGGCCGGAGCAGAGCTGGTGCAGGAAGGACAGAGGAGGAGGCAGCCCTGTGAGAGAAGACGGGGTCAGGGCAGGAGACTGGGGGAGGAGAGCCCCTGGGACCTGTCCGGGAGGAGGGCTGGCGCAGGTGATGCTGGTAGGAGGCTGCCCCAGGACGCTGGGGGGCAGGGGACGCCCAGGCCTCTGGCCCCTCCTGGACCAGCACAAGTCCTCGGTCACACGGCCGCTCACACCTGCGGGGAAACACGTACACAAGGACCCACGGAGGGGGGATGATGGTGATGCGCAAGGTCCCATCACAGTCGGGGGAGGGGGCAGAAGGACCCAGACCGAGCTGGGGCAGCCAAGCCCTCCAAGGCTCCCACGCACCCGCACGGTCAGGGTCACGGGTGAGTTTCCTTCCAAACCCAGACGCTCCTCCCCCAGAGAATAGGAACCCAGGCCCCTTGTGGCCCTCCCTGTCCTCGTCCCTGTCTTTCTCAGGACCTTGAATCCTCTTCACACTGGGGTCCCCAGGGCCTGGGGCCGGACCCCTCAGAATGGGGGACCTCCCCACTACACACAGTAGGGGTGCGGATATGACAGCGCAGCAGGAATGCTCTACGCAACGAGGAGGGGATCCAAGGAGGGAACGTTTTCCCTTCCACTTACCATTTCTAGACCGCTGGCTTTGCTTCTCACTCTCCAAGTGCTGGAATTTTTCATACTGCATTGACATGCTTGGACCGAGACTGGGGCCGTCGGAGCTGAAAGGCGGGCAGGGCCAGCTGCCAGGCGGAGGCCGGAGCTGGGCCCAAGGGGGAGGCTGGGGCTCCTTGGAGCCGAGGTCGGGACCGGAGTCAAAGGAAGAGATGAGGTTCGTGTTGAGGATGAGCCCAGGGTGGAGAGAGGCTTGGGGATGGTTCTGAGTGTATGGGTGAGGTTGGAAGTGGGGTCAGGACCGGTGTTGGGTGGGGGGCAGGTCGAGCTGGGAATTGAAGGTGGAGGTAAAGCGGGAGCTAAGCGTACTGCTAGGACTGTGTCCTGGCCCCGAGGGGCATCTCCTGCTCGGGTGGGGTTGGGACTCCTATCGGAGCCATGGATGGGGTTGGGCTCAGCCTGGCGCCAAAGCTGGAAACGAAGTCCAGGGTCAACTTTGGGTTGGGGCTGGAGTGAACATTCAAGTTGACTCTGAGGCCAGAGCTGTGGTTGGGACTTAAGGGGGAACTGGGTTAGTATTAGGGTCAAGCCTGCAGCTGGGGTGGGGACTTAAGGGGGAACTGGGTTAGTATTAGGGTCAAGCCTGCGGCCGGGGTGGGGACTGGAATAGGGCTGAGTCTACATTCTCAGTTTGTGAGTGAGGTTTGGCCGCCATACTTCAAGCCCAATCCAGTGAAGGGAATGGAGGCTGAAATCTGCACTTGGCCATTCAATCCCCAAGCTGCCCCTTACATTTCCTCCCATTCACTCCCACCTGAGACCCACAGTCCCCGCTCTGGGCTCTCCCTGACATCCTCCCTGTCCCCTTGGTCTCCCCTAAGCACCCAGCCCCGTTACCTGCAGAATGTCCGAAGGCTGCGATTTGGGGGTTCCTTGTGCAGCAATGACCAAAACTGGAAAAACACAAAATCCTGGAGAGCGGAGGTGGGGACAGCGAGGGAGGAGTCACCCGTGACCAGAACCCAGCAGGCTGTCAGCTGGGATCTCATGTGTCCCCGTCTTCAGGCGGTGAAGTGCAGAAGGGATTGGAGCGGGGACTCAGGCAGAGATTGCATGCGGTGGGGGGTGGGTACGGGGCAGCTCTGCTCTCCTCCTCCGGGGTGTATCTACTCCCTTTCCGCTCGTCTGGAGCCCCCCTGACTTCCTTATTTTTACCATTCTGGAGAAGGGAGCCAGGCCAGAAGGGACCAGAGGTGCAGTTTGCCTATCGCCTCCGCCTACACCCCCTTTCACTTCCTGCGTCTGAAGTTCCCAGAACTGTGTCCCCAGCACTGCACAGCTGGGTCCAGAGGAGCCCATTTCTCTGCTATTGCTCAATCCCACCGAGTCCTGGCTCATGAGCTTCCCCGGGGGGCCTTGGCCACCATGCTCAGAGCAGGAGGGAAGAGGAGAGGGCAGAGTAGGGTTTCCTGGCGGGGAAAGGGAGGGAGGAGCCAGGAGAAGAAAAACTGATGAAGAATCAAACCTGTAACAGGGATGGGGCCAGACCCATGCCAGGCATTAACCGTTCGGTTCCCACGAGAAGCCTGGGAGGCACTTTGGATGGTGGGCTGAGGCTCGGAACTGGGGTGTGGGCTGCCCAAGTTCTCGGGCCTGCTGAGCTCAAGGGCCAGAATTCAAGCCCAGCACCCCCTGACACCCTGGCCTGGGAGCTCTGTACGAGAACCTTCTGCAAGAAAGGGAATCCACCGATTCCCATAACCTGCAAATCTCATTTAGGGGGCTGCCCAGAATTCACACACACAATCTTCTTCACAGGAAGGAACTTAAGTGTCTCCAAAGGTAGAGAAGGAAAGCAAATGCATCTTAGATTATATTTTCTATATAAATGGGATTATGTTCTACTTGCCTTTTTTTAAGATTTTATTTATTTATTTGAGAGAGAAAGAGCAGGGGGGAGGGGCAGTGGGAGAGGAAGACGCCGACTCCCCGCTGAGCAGGGAGCCCGATGCAGGGCTCGATCCCAGGACCCTGAGATCATGACCTGAGCCAAAGTCAGACGCTTCACCGCCTGAGCCACCCAGGCGCCCCTACTTGCTTTTTATTATTTGGTATTCGGATCGCGTTATTTGTCCCAGGTTGGGTTTTTGGAAGCCAACGCTGAGACTGAAGTTGGGGTGCAAGCTATGTTTTAGGGACCGACACCTGAGAGAGGAACGGGGAAGAAGGAGGAGGGGGCAACGGGAGAAAGCACACAGCTGCGCAGGCCCCACAAAGCTGCAGCCAACCCACCAGGCGCTCTGGGCAATCAAGCTCTGTCTGTCCGAGCTGTCTGTCCGAGCTGTTGGCACCGGGCTGAGCTGGGGCCTTCATAACCCCACCTCGCTCAGGCACCGCGGGCCGGCCAGCCCCGCAGGGCTGTGACTTCGGGGGAGGTGGCTGTCTGCACAGGTCACACTCCCCACAACTGGGCCCCAAGTCCTTCCCGGAAGGAGGTAGAGGCTGGGGACGGGGAGATCTAGGGAGCTCACGTCTGTGTCCGCAACAGTGTTGCATTGTACTCACGTGGTCATCGGGGCATACTTGCCATTTGTGCGTTGTTGGATCTTTCCCACAGAGAACATTCCCTCTGCTCACTCATTTACTCATCCATTCAGAAGGTACCTCCCGAGCGTCTACAACATGCCAGGCACTCTCCTCCGGAAGACGCACACTTCAGAAGCTAACAAACTGACAAAAAAAAGGCCAGACCCTCACAGAATTTACATCTTGGCAGGTGACAGATTAAATAAATGAGTGAAATCTATATAATGTCACCTGGTGACATATGGAAGAAAATACAGGCGGGAAGTGAGGTAGGGTCAGTTTTTAATAAGGCCATCAAGAGTAGGGTGTCGGGATCGGCCTTACTGGGAAAGTAATGTCTGGGCAAAAGTCACAAGGAGCTCCAAGAGGAAGAGGGTTCCAGACGAAGGCACAGCAAGTGCAAAGGCCCTGGGGTGGAAGAATGTCTAGTGTGTACAAGGATCATCCATTTGCCAGAGATGCCAGAGATTTTACAGAGAAGTGAGCTAGAGAGGCGAGGAGTAGATGAGTCACAGAGGGAAAACGTGGAGCACCAATTCTTTAGGGCCCTCAGACTATAGTTAAGGATTTGTTTTTACTCCGAGTTAGAGGAGCAGACTGTGGAGGGGTTGGGGCAGAGGAGGGAATGAAAGAGAGGAGGGTGGAAACCGAGAGTCCTGATGAGGAGCTATGATGATATCCGGGTGACAGATATGCCCAGACACGGACACACACACACACACACACACACACTAGTTCTCCCAGTCCCCAAAATAAAGTAAACTTAGAGCATTTCCTGTAAATTGCTGACTCCTTAGGAAAAAAACAGCTTTATCCCTGAATTTTGCAATGCCCATGCCTAAAGATAACTCACGACCTTTTGTGCCTGTGATAATCGTGCGGTTTTGCCATCAGGAGCAGACCGATAAAAAACTGTTCACAGCAATCACAGTGCAGAGCTTTCCTCTGAACACCTCCTGTGGTTTTGTTCCGTAAGCCTGTCCTCCCAAAGGCTGATTGCCTCGCGGCTACTTTGCAAGTAACCTTCTCCGCTCTCCTAAATGCTTTTGCCTCTCAGACTTCTTTCACGGTGGACAATCCCAGTCCTTTGTGGTCCTATCTTCACCAGGTCACCGCGATTTGCTGACCCTCACGGTCTCACGGGCTGCAGGCTCTGTCCTCTCCCCTCCCCATTGCGAAGCAGCCCATTTCCCTTCTTAATCAGCATCGATCAATCACCTCCAAAGCACAGTTACCTCTACCCCCTACCTAGTGGTGATTTTGAGGAGCCCAAATCAGGTAGGAGTCAAGTGGTATCTTCATATTTCAACAGGACCAAGGCTGCTTTCCCTTGGGGTGGGGGGGCAGTCCTTTCCTTGGGCACTAGGACTTCCAAAGTCCAATGATCCCATTGTGCTCCTCCCGTGGATTGTCGGGCATCGGTGAGAGGAGATGCCACCCTCCCCTGTCCCTTGGCTGGGAGGTGGCTGTGGGGAAGACGGCGTCATGCTGGCCGCGGATTGGAGGTGACTACCCCACGGGCGGCTCAGGCATGAGAGGTCAGGGAGAGGTAGTAAACTAATACATTTACCCCATTTCCAGCCCCCAAGCCCAGAGCCAGCCATCTGATGAGTGGTCTTTTCAGACATATTTCTGCTCGTATTTGTACACCTGTCAACATATATACACTGATGGGGTGGGTTGGTGTTTTCTTTTACACAGATTTTTCTCCATAATGTGTCTGCCTAAAAATGGGTCTTGAGGTTTTCCCATGCCACTGCCCACGGCCGTCTGATTAAAGGTGCTCCAGAGCATACACATGCCAGACCTTATCTAATGACCCCCTTGGCGATGCATTTTTGAGACGCAGCATCTTTGGCTTTTATAAATAATGCTGAAGTGAACAGGCTCATATATGCCTATTTGTGCTAAGAAGCAAATAACTGCTCTTGCTTAGGTATCTAGAAGTAAAATGAGTGGAAACATCGATCTTAACATTTAAAAGTGTATGCACACTGCCAAGGGGCCCTAAAAAGACATCATCAATTCATCTCCCCACCGTGTATGGGGATATTCATTTATCCACACCTTTGCAGACAAACCTGTACATTTTCGCCAATATGATGTTCAAGAAATATCTTCTGTCTCATTTCAGTTAACACCTACCTGATGACTGGTTTGGTAGAAACAAAGCTTTGCATTATATTTTAGTTTTAGAAACTGTCAGAGACACTTTTATTTAATTAAAGTTTATTATGAGCAACCACAACTGGGAGACAATTGTGTAACAGCTATTCTAAAACAGTACACGTGGGGGGCACCTGGGGGGCTCAGTCGGTGAAGGGTCTGCCTTCGGCTCAGGTCATGATCCCAGAGTTCTGGGATCGAGCCCGCATCGGGCTCCCTGCTCAGCGGAGAGCCTGCTTCTCCCTCTCCCTCTGCCCCTCCCCCTGCTTGTGCTCTCTCTCTCTCTCAAATAAATAAAATCTTTAAAAAAAAAAAAAACAAAAAACCAATAAGTACACTTCAAGAAAATGACTATTTCCCACATTGGCAATGCGTTATGACTTCCCACCATTATCGAAATATTTCTCACAAACCTTGATGCCCATACGAACAGAAAGATTGACACTTTCTACGGGAAAAGACAGGCCTCTGACTACGATGATTTGACAAGAGAATCCTTCTCTCTTTCTATTAAATGGCTAAAAAGCCATAGAAAAGAAATCCGTCCTAATAGAATGCAAAGCACGGTTGAATTTAATCTCACATGCAGACACTTGCCCTAACCTGTGTGTTCCCAAATAATTGTTTAGCTCCGTAGGTTGTGAACACCCAGGTTCTCAGAATAAAGCACTGGTAACATAGCATCGCCATTCTAGGTCCAAAGTGATGGGCTTTTTTTTTAGCGTGGACTTTATATTTTAAAACAGTTTTAGGTTCACAGCAAAACTGAGCTGAAGCTACAGAGTGTCTCCACATCCCCCACGGAGGGTGTGATGGGCTTTCTACTTCACCTTTGCTTCAGGTGGATTTCCCTTTATAAAGGAAGGCTTCTGTTTCTGGCTTCACATTCTCCTTTTCTCAAAGATGGGACCTTGCATTATTCTGTTTCCATCCAAGAGGTGAGTTTCTCTTCAATGAATAGTGCTTTGTCAGTTTCCCTTCTGTTTCCAGAAGCTTTCCCATTTGGATGTACTCCTTTAAGTACACAATTACCCATCACTTATTTCCCTGTGTTTCACCTCTTCTCCTAGGTGATACACACTCCACCCCTCTTCATGATTTTTATCTGAAAGTCTCTTGTCACGTTTCACCTGCTCTATTTTTATTAGCGTTTATCTAGAATATATTTCCCTGTCTTGATTCGACATGTTTGTGTTGCTTTGTTTTAAACATAAGACCATGAAAAAAAGTAAAATAAATATAAATATATGACCATGGCTTATAAACAGCATGTCACTGGATTTCTTTAACCCAATCTAAGAGTTTCCATCATTTGTTGGAATTAAACCTAATTGCATTTATTATGACAACTGATACATTTGGATTTAATCCTGCCATATAATTTCACCTTTTCAATCTACCATATTTTCTTTTTTTTTAAGATTTTATTTATTTATTTGACAGAGAGAGAGCGAGCACACAAGCAGGGGGAGTGGCAGGCAGAGGGAGAGGGAGAAGCAGACTCCCTGCTCAGCGGGGAGCCCGATGCAGGATTCGATCCCAGCGTCCTGGGATCATGACCTGAGCTGAAGGAAGATGCCTAACCCACTGAGCCACCCAGGTGCCCCTCATTTGTTTTTAATAGACATGTTTAATCTCAAGCCTATCTTTTTTTTCTGTCGATATTCTTTTGTTTTCTCACATTTGCTGTGTGAGATTTCAATTTTGTACATTCTCTTCAATTTTGTTCCAATATATTTTTTTAAAGATTTTATTTTTAAGTAATCTCTTCACCCAATGTGGGACTCGAAATCACGAGGCCGAGATCAAGAGTCCCACGCCCCAGCAACGGAGCCAGCCAGGAGCCTCTGTTCCAATATTTTTTAATGATTAATGTTTACATTTAAATAATTAATCCATCCGGAGTTTATCATTTCTGCGTGGTGTGTGAGATGGAAATCTGGCTTGGTTTCTTTCCAAATGAAAAACTGATTTATAAACTATATTATGTTTTATGTTTTCTCCCAACGAATTGAAATAAGACTTGTGTTGAGTTCCTAACTATATTCATATATATTTCTGGGCTGGGAGTCTGTTCCAATGATTTAGTTTCTCTTCTTATGCTCATATCATACTGATTTGATTTCAACGGATTTAGAATAAGTTATCTGAAAGGAATCTATTCAAAACCCCTGACCCCCCAACCCAGCCACACTTGCAAACAACACTCACAGGGGTCTGCACTTGGCCCTAACTCTGTTTTCCCAGGTCCTGGTGCCCTACGTTCTTGGAAAGTAGACACCAACTACAAAACATATTCTTCTCTAGCCTGACCACAACCCACACCCTGGACAAGCCCCGGGCAGAACCCCTTGACACCTGCCACCTCCTCTTCTACGGGGCCAAGAGTAGACCCCTTTCCCACATCCCCCACCATGGGCATAGCTGCAACCCTCTCACGTCCTTAAAAACCCCTTAAAAGGCCCAGACAGACGGGAACTCGGAGCTGACATTTCTCTCAAGGTCTGGCCCCTCTCCTCCTTTGGAGACTGACTCAACTCTGTCCTGATCCTTGGTCTAATCTCCGTGCAATTCTTTGCCACCCGCATCATGGGCCAACTGAACATTATCTCTCACAATTTTTTAACCATAAAATTTTATATATAGTTAGGCTTTTATTTTTCTTTGTGAATATTAACATTATTTTATCCTGCCCCCCCAAATTGTTGGCATTCAGGTCAAAATTGTATTATGTTTATCTGTCATTTCTCTAATTGGCATTTATAGACCACCCCACCCAACCACGATGGCAGAAGACGCATCATTTTCAAGTGCATGTGAAACTTCCACCAGATAGAGCAGATCATGGACCACAAAACAAACTTGAACAGACTTAAGCAAGCTGAAATTTTATAACATATGTCCTCGGATCGTAATGGAATTAAGCCAGAAAACAATTAGGTAGAAAACAAAAAGATAATTTAAAAATCTCCAAAACCCAAAAATGACACAACGAATTTCTAAATAATCCATGGGTCAAAGAGAAAGTCTCAAGAGACATTAGAAAATATTTTAAACTCAACTACAATTAAAATACAACAGATCAGAATTTGTGGGATGAAGCTAAAGAAATGCTTAGAGATAATTTTATAACATAAAATGCTTATATTAAAAAAGAAAAATGGTCTTGGGGCTCCCGGCTGGCTCAGTCGATAGAACTTGAGACTCCTGATCTCAGGGTCATGAGTTCAAGCCCCGCCATCGAGTGTAGAGTGTACTTAAAAATAAAATCTTTTTTTAAAAAAGAAAAAGAAAGAAAAAAAAAGGTTTTAAGTCAACATCCTAACGTCCCACTTTAAGAAATTACGAAAAGAACAAAACAAACCGAAAGCAAGCAGAAGAAAAGAAATAAAGCAAAGAGCAAAAATCAATCAAATTAA
This sequence comes from Halichoerus grypus, assembly GCF_964656455.1. Taxonomy (NCBI): domain Eukaryota; kingdom Metazoa; phylum Chordata; class Mammalia; order Carnivora; family Phocidae; genus Halichoerus; species Halichoerus grypus. The sequence goes on from NC_135713.1 coordinate 151,750,372, forward strand.
AAACAGAACAATAGAGAAAATCAATGAAACCAAAAGCTGGTTCTTTGAAAGGATCAATATAATTGATCAACCTGCAGCAGGACTGACAAAGAAAAAAAAAAACAGGGAAAAAACAGAAATTACTAATATCAGGAATAAAAGAGGGAATGTCCCGTTAGACTCTGAAGAGATTAAAAGGATAATAAAGGAACATTATGGAAAACTCTACGCACAAAATTTTAGCGACTTCAGTGAGACGGGGCAATTCTCCAAAGACCACAAACTACCAAAACTTACCTAAGATGAAATAAATCAAATGAGTAGTTCTGTAACTATTAAAGACACTGAATTCCTAGTTTAAAACCTTCCCAAAAAGAAATCTCTGGCCTAGAGAATTCTACCAAACGCTTCAAGAAGAAACAATACCAATCCTACAGAATCTCGTCCAGAAAAATCGAAGAGAGGGAAACACTTCTCAACTCCTTTGATTAGGCTAGCTTTTTCCCTGCTGCCAAAACCAGACGAAGATAATACAAGCAAACCACAAATCTGCATCTCTTGTGACCATAGATACAAGCATCCTCAACCAAATATTAGCGATGCGAATCTAGCAATATATCAAGGGTCATGCACTACGACCAAGGGAGGTTTTCCCAAGGACGCAAGTCTCAATATTCAGAAATCTATCAACGCAATCCGCCCTATTAATGATCTAAGAAGAAAATCCATGTAACCGTACCAATTCGTTCAGAATAGGCATGAAACAAAATAACTCATTTTTTTTTTTTTGAACTCTCAGCAAACTGGGGCTAGAAGAGAATTTCCTCAACCTGATAAAGGGCATCTACACTAATATGTCATCCCATTGGTATCGGACAAACTCTCCCGGATTTTTCTTCCCTATACATTTAGCTGTAAGATCAGTCTTAACTCCAGGTCTCAAAGTCCAGTCTAGACTAGAGCGAAGCTTAATGCAGTGCACCTGGGATCTGCAAGGACAGGGCCGTAACAGACCCCGCCAAGGCTTTGCTCAGATTCCTTCCAGATCCGTTCACTCTTGTTCCTCACGGCCAACACCTGTGTCTTTTCGTCGGAAGACGCCATCCAGCTGCCGGAACATGCTGCATCCAGACACACAGAGAGCAGGAAGCATCTTGGGATGTCCATGCTCGCCCACCAATGGCCGTCAGTGCAAGAGTAGAAATACTCCAGATGCCCTGTTCCTGGCACGTCGTGGGGACTGAGCTCATTACAGACCACCACCATGGGCACAGGACTGTGCTCGAGATCACCTAGACACACTACCTAACGAGTACCTTTCACAAGAGTCTCCCCTTGGGGTCAGCTTCCATCGCACCCTTGTGTGACCTCCTCCTCTTCCTCACCCGGCTTCCCCATTCCCCAATCCCCTATCTGTTTTCCTAGGAACACTTTCTAGCACATCACTTGCACAAAAGTCCTCATCTCGGGGCCTGCTGCTGGTGAATCTAGGACAGGAGTCATGCGCGGTTCTGTTCCCCCTTCCTCTTTCTTTCCTCTTCTCCTCCCGGAGCCTCAAGGGTTGGGGCGAAGGAGAGAGGAATTTGAGGAAGAGGCCCATGATCTGGCGCCATTGTGGCTGGTGGTCAAGACGCTCTTCACAGCAGGCCTCCAACGTGGCCTTTCATGGGGTCTGTGGGTGGTGCCCCTGAGATTCTTATGGGACCCTCTGCACCACAGCACTCCCTCATGAGGAAGACGGATTATCTGGCTCCCTCCGATGGCCACCATCAGCTCCTGCCCCAGGGTGCGGCTGTACACCCATGGTCTCCTTCAGCCTCCCTCTGCCCCAACTTCTCTTGGGCAGGGTCCTCCCTGTATGGCTCGAGCCTGGCATCCATGAAGTCCACCAGGCTCACATCCTTGCCCCCACGGATAACCAAGTGCAGCCTGAGCCACTCACGCCCGGGGAACCTCCAGCCCTAGTTCTTTGCCTTCAGCTGGCTCCTGTCAAGGGTGAGTCTCTTTCTCCATGATTGTCCTCAAAACTCCTGGAGACACATCCACAGCCTCCCCTAACGCTCTTCCTGCCCCTCTCAAACAGCTGTCCCAACAGCGTCTGCTGGCCCGATAGTGACATGACTGTCTCTTCCCCGCCTTGCAGACACCCCGGCTCTACTGTGGTTCCCTTTGGACTCCAGCATCTGGCTAATGGGCTGTGGAGAAGCATTTCCCTCCTCCATATGGAGAAAAAAAAAGACTCGAATCTCTTGCCACGTCTAAGAATTCCCTTGAAATAAGCCCCTTAACCCCCTAGTCCTCTCTTACGGAGGCTGGGAGGAATGGTGCTGCCTTGTTTTGCCACCTCTTGGTAAATCCTGCCTAGATGCATCCGGCTCCGTTGTAAAGGAGGGCATTATCAACAATCATTCTCAGCTTTGGGAATGCAGCCAAATTTCTATAAAAACAGGAAAAGTGTCGCTTAATCTCTCATGTGGCTGTGTCACTTCTCTCACTTCCTTAATTGGGCTTTGCCAAGATTTTATTTTTTTCGTGTGAGTGTTTTGGTAAACAGATCTTTGCTAAGAGGGTAAAAAAGACAAGCTACAGACTTGGAGGAAATATTTGCAGACCACATACCCAACAAAAGACCAGTGTCTAGAATATGTAAAGAATTCTCTGAACCCCACTCAGTGAAGAGATGACAAATGTAGACTTTAATGGTTTACACTGTCTTATTCACTTATTGATTTGCTCTCAGAAGGTGCTCAGATATAGTTATTGAAAGAAATTAGTCAAACGCCCCAAAAATACTTTCTAAGCTTTTCAAATAAATTCACTCAACTATAATTACACAATGAGATATTAAAAAAAAAAAAAAAGAATTCTCAAAATCCAACAGTAGAAAAATCCAAGAACCCTATTAGAAAAATGGGCAAAAAACCACAAAGAGACATTTCCCCCAAAGAGGATATGCAGATGGGAAGTAAGCACATGAGGGGATGCATGATGCCATCAGCCATCAGGGAAATGCAAATTGAAACCACAGCAATAAACAACTACACACTTACCAGAATAGCTAAAATTTTAAAAATGAATGATAGCAGCCAAATGCAGGTGAGGCTACCGACAAAGGGGATCATTCACGTGCTGGGTGGTCGGGATAGAAAATGGGGTGACCACTCTGGAAAGCGGTTTGGCACTTTCTTCTGGAACTAAACATGCAACCACTATATGACCCAGCAATTGTCCTCTTGCATATTTATCCCAGAAAAATGAAAATTTGTGTTCACATAAAAACCTGTGCATGAATGTTCACAGCAGCTTTGTTTGCAATAGTCAAAACCTGAGGCACCTGGGTGGCTCAGTCGATGAAGCGTCTGCCTTCAGCTCAGGTCATGATCTCAGGGTCCTGGGATCGAGCCCCGCATCGGGCTCCCTTCTGAGCAGGGAATCTGCTTCTCCCTCTCCCTCTGCCTCTGCCCCTGACTCGTGCTCGCTCGATCTCTCTCTCAAATAAATAAATAAAATCTTTAATAAAAAAATGAGGTTGTACGTTTTCCTCTGAGCCCGGCTTTTGCCGTGTCCCATAGGTTTTGATGTATTTCTTTCTTTTCTAGATAACTTTCACTTTGAATCATGGTGATAATAGGAAAGCAGCTCTTCATTTACAAACACTAAGATGTCGTGGTTCTCTTTTTGTTATTTATACATGAATTTAATTTAGTTGTATTTTATTTTTATTTTTTTTTAAAGATTTAATTTATTTATTTGACAGAGAGAGAGAGACACAGTGAGAGAGGGAACACAAGCAGGGGGAGTGGGAGAGGGAGAAGCAGGCTTCCCGCTGAGCAGGGAGCCCGATGCGGGGCTTGATCCCAGGACCCTGGGATCATGACCTGAGCGGAAGGCAGACGCTTAACGACTGAGCCACTCAGGCGCCCCATAAGTATTTTTTTAATCTCTCTTTTTGGCGTGTATTCAGGTCTTCCTTTGATAGATTGCTGTGGCAAAATTACTTCTAAAAGCACAGTATAAGCAACTTTTATTTTTGGTTATTATTATTCTAGGAAGCTGTTGGCTCCCGCTAAGTTGTTCATCTTTCAGAGACCGTTTGACTCTATAAGTGTTCTGCTTACTATCATGAAACACGCTCGGGTTTACTCTCTCCGCAAGTGAGTCATTCTAATAACTCAAAAGAATTACCATTTTCATTTTACTCGTCTTCCTTTTCTTTCCCACCTTGCCTTTAATACAAAGGTAACTTCCGATGTTTATAGCAGCAATGTCCACAATAGCCAAACTGTGGAAAGAGCCAAGATGTCCATCAACAGATGAATGGATAAAGAAGATGTGGTATATATATATACAATGGAATATTATGCAGCTATCAAAAGGAATGAGATCTTGCCATTTGCAACGACGTGGATGGAACTGGAGGGTATTATGCTGAGCGAAATAAGTCAAACAGAGAAAGACATGTATCATATGACCTCACTGATATGAGGAATTCTTAATCTCAGGAAACAAACTGAGGGTTGCTGGAGTGGGGGGTGGGGTGGGAGGGATGGGGTGACTGGGTGATGGACACTGGGGAGGGTATGTGTTCTGGTAAGCGCTGTGAACTGTGCAAGACTGTTGAATCTCAGATCTGTACCTCTGAAACAAATAATGCAATATATGTTAAGAAAGAAAAAAAGAAGAAGAAGAATGTAGCAGGAGGGGAAGAATGAAGGGGGGGAAATCGGAGGGGGAGAAGAACCATGAGAGACGATGGACTCTGAAAAACAAACTGAGGGTTCTAGAGGGGAGGGGGGTGGGAGGATGGGTTAGCCTGGTGATGGGTATTGAGGAGGGCACGTTCTGCATGGAGCACTGGGTGTTATGCACAAACAATGAATCATGGAACACTATATCTAAAACTAATGATGTAATGTATGGGGATTAACATAACAATAAAAAAATTTTTTAAAAAAAGGTAACTTGGATACCAGTGATGAGCCAATATTGACACTTTTTTTTTTTTTTTAAGAAATCTTTACAGGCTTAAACTGGCGACCCGGAGATCAAGAGTCACGTGCTCTACCACCTGAGCCAGCCAGGCGCCCCGTGATATGTTGTTATTAACCAAAGTCCGTAGTTTGTTTTACGGGTCACTCTGGGTTGTGCATCCTGTGAGGTTTTTTGGTTTGTTTTTTTTTTAAGATTTTATGTATTTCTTCGTCAGAGAGAGAGAGCACGAGCAGGGGGAGCGGCAGGCAGAGGGAGAAGCAGAGGCCCCGCTGAGCAGGGAGCCCGACGTGGGGCTCGATCCCAGGACCCCGAGATCATGACCTGAGCCGAAGGCAGTCGCTTCACCGACTGAGCCACCCAGGCGACCCGATCCTGTGGGTTTTGACTCATGTATAATGACATGTATCCACCAGTAGAGTTCATACAGAATAGTTTCACTCCCTAAAAATCCCCCAAGTGTCGCCTACTCATCCCTCCTAAGCTCTGAAGCACCTGACGTCGCAATAAAGAGGACGCTACAATGACCTTTCTCTCCTCTCTCTGGAAGGTCACCTGACATCTTCGTCACATGCAGAAGCCAACAGTATTGCACCATAAAAAAGTGTAGGGAAAATGCATTTTTGAGGTATGCTGGACGATTGTTATAAACATTATATCATTTTTCAGGATTTTGTGATGTTCATGGTAGCTTTCAGCTTCATAAAGTTGTGGGGGGGGGGTCTAACTTAAGTAAATATTAGCTGTGATGCTTTTGTATTCACAACGCTATTTTTTTAAGATTTATTCATTTATTTGAGAGAGAGAGACTGCAGTGGGGAGGGGCAGAGGGAGAGGGAGAGAATCTTTTTTTTTTTTTTTTTTTTTTTTAAGATTTTATTTATTTGACATAGAGAGACACAGCAAGAGAGGGAACACAAGCAGGGGGAGTGGGAGAGAGAGAAGCAGGATCCCCGCGGAGCAGGGAGCCCGATGTGGGGCTCGATCCCAGGACCCTGGGATCATGACCCGAGCCGAAGGCAGTCGCTTAACGACTGAGCCACCCAGGCGCCCCGAGAGGGAGAGAATCTTAAGCAGACTCCCCGCTGAGCGCAGAGCTGGACACAGGGTTCAATCCCATGACCTTGAGATCATGACCTGAGTCACAACCAAGAGTCAGATGCTTAACCGACTGTGTCACCCAGGCGCCCCCATAATGTTGTTTTTTTTCGAAGGAGGGCTCCTCAAAACTGTGTACACTTCAGGCCCCATAAAACTCATATTCACCCATGTGGCTCTAGGAATGAAGTGCAGCTCAGATCCTGGTTAGATGACCAGTCAGCGTGTGTAGAAAATTATACCCATGGGACGCCTGGGTGGCTCAGTTGGTTAAGCGTCTGCCTTCGGCTCAGGTCATGATCCCGGGGTCCTGGGATCGAGTCCCGCATCGGGCTCCCTGCTCGGCGGGAAGCCTGCTTCTCCCTCTCCCACTCCCCCTGCTAGTGTTCCCTCTCTCGCTGTCTCTCTCTCTCGTTCTATTAAATAAATAAATAAAATCTTTTTAAAAATTAAAAAAAAAAAATTATACCCAGGCTTTGTATAGTCAAGGATGACTTGGCAATAGGTTCAAAGCGTACGAAGAAAAAAAATTTTTAAGTGAAACAATTATTAAGTTCAGAAGAAACAGAAGTTGTGCAAGGAGCTAGAAACCGGATCATACCGCTGGGCTCAGCAGGTACCGGGGTCGACCCAGCCATAACCGATACGGATCCTGATTTAGGATTTAAATTAAAATTGTTGCAGACTGAACGAGAAGATCATGCCCCGTCGACATGATAGAGAGTTACTAAGTAACACTCACAAGTGATCAATAAAGAAATACCCGTTTGCATCTATTATTTAGAAATTCTGATGTCAATGCTGGGAGACACAGCCCAAGCACCGAAAGCGAGCTTCTCTGAGCAGCAGGGGCGGCTGCCTCGAGCCCCACAAGACTTCAAGCTGCACGAATGATCAGTCCGACCACTTTTTGAAGGAGACGTCCTAGAGAACTTTGCAAGCGAACGCTAGGAAGTCTCAGCACGGTGCGAGGCTAGAAGCAGCAACCACTTGGAATAGGACATGTAAAAACAGGCAAAAATAGCAGCTCGCCGTCCACCCTAGGGCATGTCTGAGTCACGTGTGGCACATCCATACGTTGGAACTCTCTACCGCTGCGAAGCTCGCCGACATAAACTGGTCAGGGAACAGCAGAGGCTGGACGGATGCCCACAGACCCGGGGAAGCAGGAGGAGCACGCGACCTAGTGATATGTTCTGCTGCATCCACGCAGGAACGCGGGAAACGTCCCGATGGGGCACGTGGAACGGGTGATTCCGTGGGTCAGCTGGACGGGACCACAGGGTGCCTCGGGAGTTGGTCAGACACGATTCTGAGTGTGTCTGGGGGCGCGTTTGGGGATGAGATGAGCATTGGAGCTGGTAGAGCAGACTGGGCCAGCCGGCTCCGTTGGCTAAAGCCCTGATGGGAACAAGAAGACTGACCCTCCCGGGAGTAAGACAGAGTCCTTCCTGCCTGACCCCTCCACCCTGGGACCTGGGTTTTCTTTCTTTCTTTTTTTTTTTAATTTTTTTATTGTTATGTTAATCCCCATACATTACGTCATTAGTTTTTGATGTAGTGTTCCATGATTCAGTTTGTGCATAACACCCAGTGCTCCATGCAGAACATGCCCTCCTCAATACCCATCACCAGGCTAACCCCTCCTCCCACCCCCCTCCCCTCTAGAACCCTCAGTTTGTTTTTCAGAGTCCATCGTCTCTCATGGTTCTTCTCCCCCTCCGATTTCCCCCCCTTCATTCTTCCCCTCCTGCTACATTCTTCTTCTTCTTTTTTTCTTTCTTAACATATATTGCATTATTTGTTTCAGAGGTACAGATCTGAGATTCAACAGTCTTGCACAGTTCACAGCGCTTACCAGAACACATACCCTCCCCAATGTCTATCACGCAGTCACCCCATCCCTCCCACCCCACCCCCACTCCAGCAACCCTCAGTTTGTTTCCTGAGATTAAGAATTCCTCATATCCGTGAGGTCATATGATACGTGTCTTTCTCTGTTTGACTTATTTCGCTCAGCATAATACCCTCCAGTTCCATCCACATCGTTGCAAATGGCAAGATCTCATTCCTTTTGATGGCTGCATAATATTCCATTGTATATATATACCACATCTTCTTTATCCATTCATCTGTTGATGGACATCTTGGCTCTTTCCACAGTTTGGCTATTGTGGACATTGCTGCTATAAACATCGGGGTGCACGTACCCCTTCGGATCCCTACTTTTGTATCTTTGGATCCGGGCTTTCTTGCTGGCTTGGGCTGCGATGGAAACATCCGCCCTCCTGGGTCTTGAGCTTGCTGACTTCACGTGGAGCCACAGCGTCGGCTCTCCTGGGTCTCATGCTTTGGACTCAGACTGGAACTGGGGTCACTGGCTCTCCGGGGTCTCCAGCTCACCCGCGCCCCTGCAGAACCTGGGACTTGCCACCCTCCATAACCGCATGAGCCCATTCCTTGTAATAAATCTCTTTAATAAATCACACATACACAGACACACACATCCTGCTGGTTCTTTGGAGAGCCCTAATCCAATGGCCACAAAATAGTTAACTCTGGGAGAGGTGGGAGGCGTGAGGAGCATCCCTGTGTGTGTGAGAGAGAAGCATTTTTTCCTAATAGTATATATTACTTTTGCAGTAAAAATAAAACAACAACTCTAATTGCTTCAAGAACCTCTTAATATTGGCTTCAGAATGATTTTGGAAAGTGACATTTAGCCCCAGAGGAAGCGGCTGGTGACACCCTGTGCTAGAGAAAGGTCTAGATCTCTTAGGGGTCCAGAAGAGGTGGTCCCACTGCAGACAGGGGACAGCGTCTTACCGAACCCCATTCCCTTAGCAAGCATTTTCTGCAGGCCCCGTCAGCCAAACCACAGCTCCTGGGGTTGGGAGGAGCCCCGTTGTTCCCTGAAACCTCTTCTGTGGGAGATCCCCTGGGGTGGGGGGAGCTGCTTCCCCATGCAGTCCCTCCGGCCCCGACCTGCTGCCTCGAGCTGAGCATCTCTGCTCCAAACCCCCCTCCCCTCCCTGACCCGTGTCCCTTGGGATGGGGTCTCAAGGGGCAGCTGTCTAGGACTAAATCTGTCTCTTCCAGATGCCCCCCTCTTCTTTGCTCCCCACATCTCCCAGTTCCAAATGACCAGTCCATGCAATTTCAAATACTTGCATCTTCTTTCCCTACCCCATGGAGCGGGCTGAAAATTATAATCATGACAGTGACTTGCGGAAGGAGGCGGGACCTCAGTGTCTCTGGGGGTCTGTGATGCTCACAGCACACCCTCCCTCCTGTCTCGACCCCTCCCCTCTATTTTTCCTTTCTTCAAAATCCCCCCTGCAGTGAGCTGGGGGCGGGGCAGGGGGGGCGGGCTCCTAAGCCGTGATGTTCAGCCTCATCTCGCACACCCAGCGTTGCACCTGCTTGCAGAAATTGTCGTTCCAGCGTCCATTCGCCTGGACTACCGCGCAGTCTTCACCTCCACCCACCTCGTGCCCCTGCCAGTCATCTGGCTGAGTGGCCGCCCAGTTCCTAGGAAGGCAGGATGGAGCTCAAGCTCTGACCCCCAGCCCTACAACGCCCACCGCCACCTCAGAAAAGCACAGCCGAGGAGGAGGGGTTCAGGGAGGGGATGCAGCAGCCTGGGAGGGAGAGGGTTGGGAGTTTGGTCCCCGGGGGAAGGGTGGGAGTGTAATGGAGCAAAAGACCAGGGGGCTGGCCCCAAGCCAAACCAACAGGGCAGAGGGGAGACCACTTACTTGTAGCTCTGCTGATAGTCTGTGCCATCCACCCATTTCCAGGTGCCCTCGCTGTCAGTGAGACCTATCCAGGCACTGAAGGGGTTTGTGTGTTGGACAATGAATTTCTGGAAAACAGGAGGGAAGGAAGGTTCTAGTGCCTTGAACCTCCGTGCAGGCAGCTGCGGCTGCCTCCGTCTTGTCCAGCTCCCTCTGTCCCCAGGCTGAAGCGTCCGTTCCCAAAACAACTATTTTTGCTTTTTCTTCTGGAACTGGAGTTATTGCTGAGTGGACCTTTGCGGGGCTAAACCTCGTGCTAAGTGCTTTCCAAAGGTTATCTTATTTGATCCTTCAAGAGCTCTTTAAATTGGGCACCCTGGTGATTCACACTTCACAGGTGAGATTAAGGAACTCGAGGTAGTTGGTGGAACCCAGGAATTCCAGTGCTGGGGTTTGTGACCGCTCCCCCCGACTCGGCACCCCACCTCATTCCCAGCTCACAGCTGCTACCCCGACTCTCATCTTCTGGTGTCTTCTGCCCACGACCTCGAACTCTTGGAATCCTGACTCTGGCCCCTGCTGCCCCCATGGGACCCCAACACCCACTAAGGATCTCGGTTTCAGGGGCGCCTGGGTGGCTCAGATCGTTAAGCGTCTGCCTTCAGCTCAGGTCATGATCCCAGGGTCCTGGGATCAAGCCCCACATCGGGCTCCTGGCTCAGCAAGGAGCCTGCTTCTCCCTCTCCCTCTGCCTCTCTCCCTGCTTATACTTTCTCTCTCTCTCTCTCTCTGTATCTCTGTGTCTCAAATGAATAAATAAAATCTTAAAAAAAAAAAAAAGGATCTCGGTTTCACTTGCCTCTCAAGGGCATGTGCCCTGTTCCTCCTGTTCCTGCTTCTCTGTGTAGCTGTGGTTTCTGGAGTTTTGCCGGGCCCTGGGCCTTCCAAGCTTGGACCCACTGCCCAGACCCCCTTATGACTTGGCTACATGGGGTCTGCAGTCTGCGGGAAATGTGTGAGGGCAGGGGTGGGGAGGAGGTGGTCTCTGAGACAGCTCCCCAGGACTCATGCACACCCCCGAGGACAACAGACCCCCACATGGCTTTCTCTTATAGAAGAGACTTTAGCCCCATGTTTTGGAAGGGTAGCAGTGGGAGAATATAGAGGAAACGGGGGGATGGCCTGACTAACATACACGCCTAGCCCTTCCCTTTGACAGCATGTGGAGGGTCTACAACCCCGTTTGGAGGGAAACGTCCTCATTCCATTCGCTTCCTAGAGACCCCATAACGATTGCAGACCACCTCACTCGAGCACAGGTATGACAGCATCCTTGAATTATTCTAGAATCCTGCCAACAGGACAGCATTCTGTGCATGAGGAGGCTGGGGGGCCTGCCCCACAAATTCAGAGGCGTCAACAGAGCTGGAGGGAAAGTGCTAGAGACCAGATATTCTGTTTGCTGCCACCTGCTGTCCCCGCCCCCTCTTCCCGCTGCCACTGGAAGCTGAATGACCGAACGGAATACAAATCGCCGATACCCAGCCCTCTGGGTTGAAGACTGAGGGGAGGAATCAATAGTGCCAGGTGAATTCATCTCCCCTATTCCTGGGTAAATAACAGGCAAGTAAGAATTGCACCCATTCAAAAAAATGGCGGCGGGGGGGGGGGTGATCATGGAACTTATGCAAAATTAAAGAGGAGATGAATGATATAAAATATCAAAGAAGACATCCAAGAAGAAAGAGAACACAATGATAAGTGAAGGGAAGAAACCCGAGAGAAAGATTTGAGCCATGCAAAAAAGCCCAGGAGCTTAGCAGAAAGCCAAGTCTGGGGCATGAACGATGGGCTTGAGGACAGGACTGCCACACAGAGGGGAAGAGAAAGACAGACGTATAGGGTGGGGGCTGTGGACAGCAGACAACAGAGGGACGTTTGGATGACCCGTTCCAGAAAAAGAAAGAGAACGCACAAGAAAAAAAAGTTCAAATTAAAATTATATTTAAGAATTTAGGAAACCTAAATTTACGAATTAAGAGGATGCTCCTGGCCCCGGAGGAAAATTACAGAGAGAAGGAGCAACACCAAGATATATCTGGACGAGGCTAATGAGATTCAAAGACAGAAAAGACTCCAACTATTCAGGCAAAATGCTTACGGAATCTCAGAGAGAAAAGAAGGAGGCATTATAAACTTCAAAGTTGCTAAGAGACTAGCTCTTCATTGCTCTCCGCACAAAAAAGTGAGAAATCTGTGAAGGGCTAAGGGCGTTAGCTGATGCTACTAGAGTAATTATATTGCAACATGCGCATGTATCAAACCAACACATTGTACCCCTCAAACTTACACCATGTTATATGTCAATTATATCTCAATTTTTAAAAAAAGAACAAGGCGGGGCACCTGGCTGGCCAGTCGATAGAGCATGCAACTCTTGATCTCGGGGTTGTGAGTTCCAGCCCCATATTGGGCATGGAGCTTACTTACAAACAAATAAAAAAGAGGAGGCTTGGGGCGCCTGGGTGGCTCAGTCGGTTAAGCGTCTGCCTTCGGCTCAGGTCATGATCCCAGGGTCCTGGGATCGAACCCCACATCGGGCTCCCTGCTCCGCGGGAAGCCTGCTTCTCCCTCTCCCACTCCCCCTGCTTGTGTTCCCTCTCTTGCTGTCTCTCTCTCTGTCAAATAAATAAATAAATAAAATCTTTAAAAAAAAAAATAGAGGAGGCATGTGAAGAATGTAAGTAGACTGGTTTCCTCATCTTTCATATGGAAAGTTGTATGAACTCTTTGACGTTTTTGAAGCCGATAAATTTCAGCCCATCATTTAAAATGATCAAAGTAATCACTAGTATAACCAAAAAGAAGCTACATGTAGTTCAAAATACCGTAGGGGAGAAAACAAAAAGAATACATCTCACACAGCAAACGTGAGAAAACAAGAGAAGAATATCGACATAAAAAAAAAAAAAGACAGGCTTGAGGTTCAATATGTCTGTTAAAAACAAATGTAAATGAGATACACATCTATTAAAAGAGGAGAAGACTCTTACTCAGTTTTTAAAAATTGGAAACAACACGTATTCACAATCTGTAGGAGAAATTCCTTTATATATTTATATATTTATAATGTATATGTTTATCTATATATTTACATATTTACTTAGTATTTGATATATATAAATACATATATTGGATATATATTTGATAAATGTATTCTGGCAACATGTACTGTTTCCTTAGTCCCCTCATCTCTCCCTCCCTCGAAGGGGATAAGAGTGCCTGCCCGTGGGGCCGTGAGGATTACAGGTGAATATACGAAAGTGTTTCTCACCGAGCAAAGACTTGGTGACTGTTACCAGTCACATCCTCCTTTTTGAAAAAATGTCCCCACCTATCCTAACGGCTTGGCTGTCCCCTGCGAACTCTGGTGTTGGGGTTGTGGCCGGTGGTGGCAGCGGGCAAGGGAGACCAGGAACTCTGGAGGGACCCAGTAACCCATGGCAGGTGTGTCTCTGGGAATTCTACCCGCTCTGTCCCTTTCGCCCAGTGACCACCCATCCACATGCAGCAAGAAGGCACTGAGCGCCGGCACTGTGCTTTCCACCCAAGCCCGTGGCCCTTCAGCTCATTCCGTCTGGAATTCTGTCTCCCCACCTGCCGCTCATCACCTGCTCACCTGGCTCCTGGCTCCAATAATGTCCCACCTCTTAAAATCAGTGGCTGCTTCACCATGAACTTCCCAGGGCTCTCCCAGACCTCCGCCTCTGGACTCTTCCTTTGGTTAAAAACTAATAAGAAAGCAGCCTGACCCAGCCTCCCAGCTGCACCCCGGGAAGGTGCAGTCTCACCTGCTCCTCTCTGGAGTTGATGACCACCAGGTGCGCGCTCTCCAGCTGGCAGTACCCGTCCGCGTCCTCCCAGGTCTTCCCGGAGCGGGAGAACCAGTAGCAGCTGCCCTCGTACTCCAGCCAGTTAGGGGGGCAGCACTGTGTGCCTGCGGGGGCAGGGGCCCGGGGAGGTGAGAGCCCGCCGGCGGGCGCAGGCGCACTGGGGGGAGGCCCCCTCTGTCCCTACCATTGCTCTGGAAGAAGGCCATCTGACAAGTCAGGATGCGCAGGTCCATGGGGAAGTGCTTCAGATGCAGGAGCAAGGCGGCGTGATCTAGGGCGTGGCATGGGGGGCGGGATGTGGGCGGTGCTGGTGCCCACCTGCCAGGACCCCCCATGGCGCGCCAGCCTCGTGGGCTGGGGACACGCAACACGCACACACTCAAGGTGGGGGGGTCTCTGACCTGCTTTCAGATCCCTCTGCTGTTTCTCCAGCTTGGCTTCCAGAGAGGTCAGCTGGTGACTGGCACTGCGCCCTGAGAAAGAGGAAGGCTCGCCAATCTCCCTCCCTCTGCCTCCTTAACGGCCCCCCGTCCGCGCCCACCCGAGCCTCCCTGACTCCACCCCGTCCCCACAGTGGCTTGCTAAGGCACACGCCTGCGCCGGCCGCTCTCCGGCTTCCACCCCCTCAGCAGGTCCCCATGTTCTCAGAACAGGGCCTCTCTTCATTAGCACGAGGTCCCTGCCTGCGGGACCGGCCCCTAACCGCCTCTCTGCCCAGCCCTCGCCACTTCGCCCCTGCCACACTGCAAAGGGTCACATGGGAATGGACGGTAGTCTTCCTCACCTCCTGGCTTTGCAGATTCTGTTCCCTCTACCTGGCACGAACCCCCATCGTCTTCACCTGCCTGTTCATCCTTCAGGCTCCCTCGGCCCAGGGATCAGCGTCCCTGGACGCCCTGCCCAGCTTCTCGGGCTGGGTGTCCTACCCCCAGCACCCCAAACACGCCCCTCCTGCAGACGGCGCACCGGGCGTCCAGCACCGAGCGTCCAGCACCGAGCGCAGCCAACCCAGCGCGTGGATAAGCCGCAGCCCCTGCCTCACGGGAGCCTCCACGCACCATGGGAGAGGAGAGTGCCGATCTCCGACAGGACGCCGTTGGAGAAGTGGCTGAAGTTTTCCTTTAGGATCTGCAGCTCCTCTTGCAGCTGTGCTCCTTGCCAGGAGACAGAGGGAACAGGACCAAGTGGGGAGGGCTGTGTCCGGCCTCACAGCCCCAGCCTGTCCACGTCCCTGCCCCCTCCCGGCCCCATCACCGCCCCACAGCTTTTCAGCGCTGCTCCTTACTGCCCCCTCGCTGCGCTCCCCGAGCTCTCGTGGCCCCCGGCTCGGCGCCCCCCTCCCGGCTGACCCCTGCGACCCTCACTTTGGGACCCAATCACGCAGATGGCTGCCAGCAGCAGGACGTTGAAGCCCAGGACGAGCAGACTGAGGCGCAAGGTGGAGCAGAAGCGCTGCAGCGGAAGGGGCGGCTGCGTGGGGGTCCCTGCTGGAGAAGAAGGGGTGTCAGAAGGAGGGGCCTGGGGAGGGGGAACCCAGAGAGTGGACATATGGGAGACCCCGGGGGAACAGAAGTCTGAGGAGGCACATGCCCGGGTGGGTGGGAGGGAAGTAGATGGGGGCTGGTTGTGCAGGGAGTCACTGGGCTTTGACCCCAGGGGCCAGGCATTGCACACGCGCGCATTTGCACACTCGCCGCCCCATGAGCACAGGCAGACACGCACACACACCAACACAGGTACGTGCAACACAAAGCACAGGGCCCACGATAGTTCACATCATCTGTGCGCAAAGCCCCGCTCTCGGACCTGGGGTACCGGGGTCCAGGCCCTGTGTTCTTCTCACAGTCCATGCCTGGGCCGCTCAGACAAGTCCCAAACCGCAACAACAGACCCCTCATTCCTTACTGCGGGTCATTCCACCGCAGACGGCTCCCTGAGGTCTGCCCTCCCAGCCCCCGTCCTTCTCCTCTGGCATTTCCCTCTGCCCTGGGGCCCCCAGAAGCCCTTGCTCCACCACCAACTCTCCCCTCTAGCTTCAGCAGAACCTCACAGAAACCTCTCCCTGCCCTTGGCCAGACTGAACCCTGACCCCCCCCATGTGTGCACACTCCTCTCATCTCACTGTCCCGCTCAGAGCTGTGCACACACCCACTGAGGCACACGTTCACATGTCTCCTCACACGTGTACACACAGACACACACGATCTCACACACTCACAAACACACCCCCCGCTTTTGCAACGTCCACCTGCAAACAAGATGCTTCCTCTTTGGCTCAGACCCCACCTTCCTGTCTGCTCACTGCCATGACACCACGCACCTCTGCGTCCCAGGGTGGTCAGGCAGGGGCCCAGGGTCTTCCTCCCAAGTTCACCTCCTGCCACCATCCTGAAGTGGACACTCCCTGTGAGTGACCACCCAGAACTCTCGAAATCCTCACACCAATGACTGTCACCTTCCCCCCCTTCAGACACACTCAGGACCCCACGTTGACTCAGAGAGGCCATGTCTCTGACCTCCACTGCCCGCTCCCCCTCTCTGAGCACAGCCTCCCCTCCACACACCCTTCCCCTCCCACCCTCCCCATCCCCTGGGCATCTCTCCATCCAGAAGCCCTCCCTGACCACGGTCTTCCCCACCCAGCCAGGACCCCGTGGCTGAGTCTGACTGTTCTCTCAAACCCTGTCCACTGCCCTTGTCCTGCTTCCCAACCTGACCTATGATCCAGAAACCCCAGTTCTGGGCTAGCTCGGCGATCTATGCCCGCACCCCCACTCTGAAGTCGGACCACCTGTGGCTGAGTCCAGCTGTGCCACCAGCTAGCTCTGAGATCACGCGCAAGTCACTCAACCGCTTGGTGCCTCAAATTTTCTCATGTCCACTTCTAGTATCTAAAATAGCCAGACTCGGGCGCCTGGGTGGCTCAGTTGGTTAAGCGACTGCCTTCGGCTCAGGTCATGATCCTGGAGTCCCTGGATCGAGTCCCGCATCGGGCTCCCTGCTCAGCGGGGAGTCTGCCTCTCCCTCTGACACTCCCCCCTCTCATGTGCTCTCTCTCTCTCATTCTCTCTGTCTCAAATAAATAAATAAAATCAAAAAAAAAAAAAAATACTCATTAAAAAAAAAAAAAAATAGCCAGACTCACAGACATCAAGAGTAAAAGGGTGGTTGCCAGGGTCTGGGGAAACGGGAGCTGCTGTTCAATGGGTGTAAAGTTTTGGTTATGCAAGACGAGTAAGTTCCAGATATCTGCGGCATATCCTTACACCTGCACTGACGTGTGCTATGGTGCAGAACTCAGACTGAGTATTCTTATCACAATATCTAAAAATGGGGGTAAGAGGAGCAGCGACCTGATTGGACTGTTCTGAGAACAAAATGAGGTAAAACATAAAAAGCACTGCCCAGGCAAGTTTGAAGGTAAAAGGGTCTGCCAGACATGGAAAGATGGGGGCTAGACTCCCCCTCCCTGCAGAAACAACCAAAACAAAAAAAAACAGACAAGTATGAGAAGTCACCTTTTTCAAGACACCTGAACCTCAGGCAACAAAGGGCAAGGATCCCTGAGAGACGGGAACAACAAGATGAGCCCAGTGGTTCCCCAGCTGCTGCTAGGGGAAAGTTTCAGCTGGGCAGCAGGGAGGGAAATCCAAGCAGAGCCCAGCACACTCCCCGAGGTGTTGGGGATGACCAAGGTGGCAGAGGTCACAGAACAAGGTATCAGAGAGGAGAGAGCTGCCCACAGAATCCTGGAGGTCTGCAGAGGCTTCCCTCAAGCAACCTGCTGAGCACTGATCAACATGTGCATGTCAGGAAAACTACCCCGGGACAGGACAAAACCAACCCAAAAGGGCTGGGGAACAGTGCCTCACACTCAGGTCCAGGAACGGTGCTTCAGGGGTGCTCCAGGGGTGCTCCAGACCCGCCTAACAATCGTAAAAGCAGGGGCGCCTGGCTGGCTCAGTCGGAAGGGCATGCAAATCTTGATCTCAGGGTGATGAGTGCAAGCCCCAAGTTGGGTGTAGAGATTACTAAAAAAGTTAAATAAACTTTAAAAAAAAAATAAAGTAACAGATTTTCTAAAAAAAAAAAAAAAAGTCATAAAAGCAAAACCCGAAAGGATCAAATTGACTCTACATTGCTTAACCACACCCCAGAACAAAGCTCAAGAATATTTAGAGGAATACAAATATATCCAGCACACGACCTGGTAAGATTAACAATGTCTAGCCCACAATCGAAGATTACCAGGCATACAGAGAGACAGGAAAACACAACTCGTAATGAGGAGGTTAATAAATGTATCAAAACTGGGGCGCCTGGGTGGCTCAGTCATTAAGCGTCTGCCTTCGGCTCAGGTCATGATCCCAGAGTCCTGGGATCGAGCCCCGCATCAGGCTCCCTGCTCAATGGGAAGCCTGCTTCTCCCTCTCCTGCTCCCCCTGCTTGTGTTCCCTCTCTTGCTGTCTCTCTCTCTCTCTCTCTGTCAAATAAATAAATAAAATCTTTAAAAATAATAATAATAAATGTATCAAAACTGACCCAGAATGGACACAGGGGTTAGAATTAGCAGACACAGGACATTACAACATATATTGTAACTGTATTCTGTTCAAAAACATAAGTACAAGGGGTGCCTGGGTGGCTCAGTTGGTTAAGTGACTGCCTTCGGCTCAGGTCATGATCCTGGAGTCCCTGGATCGAGTCCCGCATCGGGCTCCCTGTTCGGCAGGGAGTCTGCTTCTCCCTCTGACCATAACCCCTCTCATGTGCTCTCTCTCATTCTCTCTCTCTCTCAAATAAATAAATAAAATCTTTAAAAAAAAAAACAACATAAGTACAAGTCAAGGAAGATACTTAAAAGTCCCAGGTTGAACTCCTAGGCATGAAACTACAATGTCTGAAATGGAAAATCCACTGGGTAGAATTAGTGGAAGATGAGACTTCAATAAAGATTAGTGAACTTGGAGACACAGCAATAATAACTATATAAAAAGAAACACTGAAAGAGAAAAGAATTAAAAAAAAAAAAACAACAGGCAGAGCATCAGTGAGCTGTGGGGCCATGAATACATGCGTAATTACAGTCCTTGAAGGAGAAAGGAGCAGGGAAGGGGGCAGGAAAAGGGGTTTTGAGGAAACAGTGGTTGAAACATTGCCAAGCTGGTGGAAAACTGTAGGCTTCTAGAGCGCTGGGAAGAGCGGAAGCCTGTCCTGGAAAAGCAGGTGCTGTCCATCAGGTCTTTTGGGGTGAGCTCCCTCCTCTGTGAAATCCAAAACCTCTCGACTCTGTCCAAGCCTCCTGCTTAAACTGAATCCTCTCACCCTCAGAGGATCCGACAATATCCAAAATCATCCCGAGTGCTCACTACATGCCAGGCATCACATGGGCACCGAGGACGCACAGGGTGTGATTCATGTCGCCCCTGACCACCCCCCGCTCACCACCCGGGAAGGGAGAAGCCATGGGTGGGGACGCTTGTCCCTCCTGCTGCCCTTGCCCTGATCAGCTCCCACCCTCCCGCTGTCCGCCAGCCTCGGGAATGAGGGCCCCCCTCCCAGCCCAGGCTAACCAACCCCCTCCCTGAGCTCCTGTCTCCATGGAGCCTCGCTCCATCACGAGACCCCCTCCCCGGCTCCTGGCTCTTGCCCTTCAGCTCAGATCTCTCTCGCCTGAAAACAGTTCCCAGACACTTGAGTCTTCCTTCAGGAGTTGCTAGAGAAAGATCTAGGCAGGGCGCTTAGGGGAGTGGGGGTCTCCCAGGATCTCTCTGTGCCCATCCCCCATCCCCCAACCCGCCCACATACACACCCTCCTGCTGCATGTGCTTTCCTTGCACACACACACGCACACACGTGCACACGCGCATGTGCACCCTGCTCAGGTTGGGAGGAAGGGGGACAAAGTCATCTCCAGCTTTGAGTTATTCCCTCGCCCTCAGGGCAGACACCCTTCCCTGGGGGCCCCGGGGGGAGGGGCGGGTAGAGAGCAAGGTGAGGTCAGGGGGCAAGCAGAGGAGACGGGCGTCCTACACCCAGAGAAGCCCTGTCCCTGGTCTCCGGTGAATGTGACCTCAGCAAGACAGAGAGCCACCAGCAGCTAGACGGAGGGGGAGTGAAGCCCCAGAAACTGGACACTCACCTACGCAGAACCTGTCTCCTCTCCTGGGGTTGCGCCCACGAGGGCCCGGGCCTTCACCTCCACCCAGCGGGTGGTCATTGTCCTCGGAGTCCAGCTGCTGGATGTCTTGAAAGTCCTTGGCCATGCCGGGTCCAGGGCTGGAGCTGGGTTGGGCTGAGGTTCCCCTTAGGGCTGGGGCTGAGCTCAGGGCTAAGGCTTGTGCTAAGATGCTACTTTGGGCAGAGGCTGATGATGGGGTTGGATGTAGGGTGGGAGCAGGTTGGGTTGGGTCTAAGGTTGGAGGTGAGTGTAGGGCGGAAATACAGCTGGGTCCTGTCCCTTCTCAGGAGACTGCTCGGGCCTTGACGTGGCCAGGAGCCCTCCTTCCACACTCATGGACCAAACCACACCCCGTCCATCTGGCCCCCGCTGTCCCTGAACAAGGGTCTCCTCAATACCACTCCCACCTGCCTCCCCCACCTCGGTTACCTGTGAAAGGTATGGAGGGCTGACTCCCCGGTGGCTCGGGTGGCCCAGGCCCCAGGGCAAGGAGGGGCTACAGCGAGAAGTGGAGCAGGTGGAACCAGGAGGGGCTGGTCCAGGCGAGGCCCCTGAGCCCCTGTGTCCCAGGGTCCACGTGGTTCTAACCTGGCAGCTCCTGCCCCCGGGACTTTGGACAGTAAATAGAAGCAGAAACGGGGTTGGAACTCAGGCAAAGCGTGGCGGGGGCGTGGGGACACGACTGTCTCCGTTCTTCCCAGAGAAGGGGTCTCCTGGCCTCTCCCCCCTTCACCCCCACACGCCGGCCACCTCACTCCTCACCGCACAGTTCAGAGGGGTCCAGGCCAGGAGGGGCTGGGGGGCAGTTCACAGGTCCCCTCTGCCCCTCCCCCCTTTCCCTCCCTGCCCCCGGATTTCCCAGAATTGCTGGTGTCTCCAAATATCCCCAGCAGGGATCAGAGGGGCCGGTTCTCTGCTCTTGCCCAACGTGCGCGGGCTCAGCAGCCAGGCTCCCCGGCTCGGGGCTGGGGGGCATCGCTGTCTGGGGAATAAAGCCCCTCCAGGACCAGGGGCACGGGGGCCGGAGGCAGGAGGCAGCCCTTTCTGGGCAGAGGGATCCGACCTCACCAAGCCCCTTGCGTGGCCCTGGCAACATGAACCTTCTGACCCCTGCCAAACGGGCCGCCGGCCAAGGGCAGAGTCTCTCTTCTTCCACTAAGCCTTCATGCTGAAAAGGGAAGGAGAGGCCTGAGTGTTCGGGCGGCAACTTTCTGACACACACAGTATCCCTCCGTGAGGGACACACACACGCACACATTTGTGTGTTTTACTTTCTTCTGAATTCCTGGCACCTGGCACGTAGTAGGTGTTCAACTAGTACTTACTGAATGAGTAAGTGAAGGAATGGATTCTTGCATTATTGACATGAACGTTTCGTCGAACAATGTAACCTTACTCCTTGCGTCCTAGTTCGTGACCAACTGAGGCGAATTTCCCAACCCACTAGTGGGCCGCTACTCAAAGTCTGGAAAACACCGCTGGGAGGCGCGAGTCTTGGCGGGGATGTGGTTTTAGTTCTAAGATTTGGGTAAGAGCTTACCAAGCGGATTACCTACTGCAGGCCAAGGTTGACTGACTGCCATCTGGGGATGGGGCCGGGCGGGGGGGAGGGGTTCTTGCTGGCCACGCACCTCAACGGAACTGATTCCAAGTTTTGGGGCTCAACCCCCATACCCCCTCCTGGGGAGAGAGTGCAGGGAACACGAGAGACATGCTCTGCCTCCTTCTCTTTCTCCCTGTTTGAAAGTCAGCATCTTAATTTACCAAAAGTTGACGTACACTTTCTGAAGGTTTCATACGGTCTTGTCACTTTTTTGTTGGGTTTTTCTGATTTGGGTTACGGAATCCTGTTTTATTTGGTTGATTTTGGTTTGGGATTTTTATTTTTATTTTATTTTTTTGTACCTCAAGCACAGAAAATTAGGTTAGTTGTAGTCCTGAGTTCATGATACGCCATCTTCCCCAATCTCCCCTCCTACTTTCCCTCCTCCATCCGGTTCCCCCAAGCCAATTCTACGCTCCACAGGCAGCCAAAATGGCATGATTGCTGTATGTGACAGTCTCCGAAGATGGTGGCCATCAGCTTCTTCCCTCGCTGTACATGCAAGTCACACCACCCACCCAGAGCTAGAGTCTGTTTCCCTCCCCTTGAATCTGAGCGAACTTTGCAGCTTGCCATGGCCAGTAGAAAGTGCTAGAAGGGACATTCTGCCAGTTCTGGGCTCAGCCTTCAGAGACCTGGAAGGTTCAGTTTTCAGGCTTGGACACAAACCACCACGCTTTAAGGAAGTCCAGCTATCCTGCTAGAGAGAGAGAGGCCTGGCCTGGGCTGGGGGTGGGGAAGTAAGACACGATATGGAGATTGAGAGACAGAGAGAGGCCACACAGAGGAGTGCTGAGGCCTGAGGATGCGTGAACAAAGCCTCCTGGGAGCTCCCAGCCCAGCCCAGCCAACAGCTGAATGCCCCCAAGTGTGTAACCCTAGCCAATACAACATGGGCCACCTGGCCTCTCCCTGCCCAAATTTCTGACCCTAGAGAATCTTAAGAAATAATGAGTAGTCCTCTGTTTTAAGCCACTGAATTTGGGGTTGGTATGTTATGTATCCATAGGTAATGCAAAGAGTATCTACGCCTCAACAGGAATCTTTATAAAATACGCGGTGGGTTTTGTGTGCCCTCTCTGTTATATACTGAAATGGAATTTTCATAAGTCTTTTGTTCCTGACCTTCTTCACCCAACAACAAATGTTTAAGATCTGTCCATGTTGCTATTTGTACATCTGGCTTGTTGCTATGAGCCCGTGCGTGGTATTCACTGGTGTGGATCAATCATGGTTTATTTACCCAGTCCTCCAGTCATGAACCCTAAGATGTCTCCAATCCCCAGCTACCACGATTAACACCGCGGTCAGTGTTCTCATCATGTTCCCATGAGGACCTACACGAGTTCTCCGGGAACCACATCCAAGAATGAAATCGCTGGGTCACAGAAACTTCTCACACTTCATTCCAAGCATACGCACATTCTTGCACTGATGAGATCATATCCACAATATTTTTTTTTTTAGTAGTCTTTGCTCCCTTTATTTCTTTGCTTGGCTGGTCCGCTGCCTCCCTTGCACACCCCCTCACAACATCTTCCATCCCTGCTCCTTCTATGAGAATATTAATAACCCAGAAATTATCTTTCTGTCTTCTCTTTGCTATTAAGGGTTTGTCATGTTCCTGGGTGGATCTAGAGGAGACCTTCCCTGCAAAGTACACCCAGGGTCAAATTATGAAATCAACAAAGCATTCTGGTGCTCGATTTCACCGAGTCTTGTCAGGGCGCCCATTTTCCAGAATGGCTGTGCTGGGTGACACCCCCACCACCAGCCCATGAGGGTCCCCTCCCTTCTGGTCCACCCTTCCCAACTCGATATTATTCAACTTCCCAACTGCTGCCAATCTGCTGCCATCTTCCTACTCTCTCATTCCACATTTCTAGTTAAGAGTGGGCTTGGACACTTCCTCATCTATGTGTGAATCATTTGGGTTTCCCCTTGTGTGAGCTGCTTTCTCATATCTGTCATCTATCTTCCTCTCGGGTTTCCTGAATTCACGTTGTGGATTAACCAGAATTTCCAGTATATTCTGTCCTAGATACTTGTTCAGAAAGCAAGAAAGATCTTTTGAAAATAAAAAAATGATAATAATATTGCTGACGTCAAAAAATTAGTAGGAGCTTTGGAAGATAAATTCCAGGGAAGAGAGAGAGGGAGAGAGAGAATGACCAAAAGAACAAAGAGATAAAAAGAAAAATTATGTTAATGAGAAATCAGCTAAACTGGGGGACTTTCTCCCCTGGCCTCATGTTTCCGCATATATTTCTCATCAGGGAAAGTCTCTGGGCCTCCCCCCACCCCCCAGCCCCCCAACCCCTCACTGCTGCCTAGGGGAGAAAGCCTGCCTTGCCGGGCTGCCTTCCGCCCACCTTGTAATCTGCCCTCTGCGGGGAAGGCCGCCTGGCCAGCCCTGCCTGCCACGGGGCAGATAGTTCTGCCTAATTCTTGGATGAAATCTTAACAAGTCCTTCTGATTTAAGGTTTAATTTGTTTTGTTGTTTTGTTGGTTTTGATTTAAGGTTTTAAGCCAGATCCACCTTTCACTGCCTATCAGCAATAAAGCTAACATCTCCATATTCACGTGTCTGTCTACTGTGTCCTCATTCTCAACTGGTTTCAAACTTCAGAGGAGAACAGGCTCTTCTTTTATTAGCCCCGTAGAACCTCCACAGGTAACATAAAAGATCAATGTGGAGAACCAACATCCCCCTCGTAGGAGTTCTAGTAGGAAAAGCAGGAAGTCAAAGTGAGAAAGTTATCGAAGAAATAATTCAAGAAAGTTTGTTAGAATTAAAACATTGAGGCTCCAAATTCAGATGACCTACGAATTGCTCAGCTTTCCCCTGAAGAATGACCCAGCACGCACCATCATGAAATTTCAGAATACCAGGGATGGAGAGAAGGTTCTGGAAGCTACTAGAGAGGGAGAAAAATCACCTACAAAGAAACAAGAATGAGCATGGATCCCACTCATCAGCTGTTACATTCAACACTGGGGGGACGCCAGGGTGATGCACACGCTCCATCTTCCAGGGGAAATTTCCTTCATCCAAGAACGGTAGAGTCAAACGATCATCGGCGTAAGAGAGTGGAATAAACCACTTCCAGACCTGTCCGTGTCAGAACATTTATCTCCTACCGCTACCGTGTTAAGAAATGCCATAGAAAGTGAGTGAAGAATCCCAAAACAAGACATGCAGAACATCTCCATAGGAGCCTTTTTCATTATTCTCGAATAAAATCTTATGCAACTCTTTCTCTCTGCCTACGGGTTGGCTTTTCTTCTCATAACACAAACTAGTGAAATACAAGGGTCTGTCCCTGAAAATGCAAGTTGTCCTGAGGAACATGGGGTCAGTGGTGGCCGAGTCCGTCAAGCACCGAGCAGGTGCCTGGTAGGGCTGGATCCTGCCCAGGCAGAAGGAATGGTAAAGGACTCTTGTCTTGGCCCCAGCAGTCTGTGAAGGAAGGTCTTCTCAACCCTAGCGGTTGTGTGTAATTCCATCTATTCAAATCCGACCAAATAAAATGTGGGATGGATTACATGAAATCCAGGGAATGGGAGCTTTAATCCCATCTTTAGCAACTAGAACAAGGGCTCAGGACTTCTCACTGTGGCTCCAGGTCCCTTATCCCAGTCTCAGAGCTCAGACCAGTAAGAAGCCTCAACCCCAGGTGACAAAGCATGGGTGAAGCTTTTCCTCCAGGGAAATATATTCGAAACCCAGGAAGGTTTGAAGCTAAATGTGTAAATGACAGAGTAAACCAAACACATGGTATTAATGTTAAATGTGAGAGCAATCTGCATTCGGTATTAGAATGTATAAGGAAATTTGGTATACTAAAGAACTTGAAGTGAGCCTTGTGATATCAAGATAAAATCTAAAATCAAGTACTTGAGTTTTAGACTTGTGGTTTCAGTTGGAAGGTGTAAAATAATTTGATGGTTTTGGAATTAAGAGACCTTGAGACTCATTTTGAATATTCAATAATTTAACTTACTGGCTTAGGTTTTGCTTGCCAGGTCAGGCACTTTCAAATACCTAAAATAAATACATTGAGTGATGCTAAGGGGACACAGATGCTCTCACAAGGTCACAAGGACGCCGGGAGCTGGAATGGTTGGAATTGCCCACCTCCTTGGAATATTAAAGACGTCAGATGTCAAAGAGGCTGTGAGGATGACCATCATCAGGAACCTTCCTCGATTCTTCAAGCCACGTTGCTTCTGTCTTCTCGACGTGGCCACAAGATTCTGTGCGCCAAATGTCGGATGCCCGCGGCTCGTGCTGGGGGACCAGGAACACACCCGTGAGAGGCACACGGGCTCACTCGCAATGAAGGAGGATGTTCAGGGCGGGTTTTCTGGAGAAGCCGGTGGCTTGGTGGCTCAGCTGCCCTTGGGGACCCCAGTCTGAAGCCTCAGCCTCCCGACTTTTCCCTAATGTCAGGGCAGAGCAGACTCTGGATCCACTTGCCACACCATCTAGTGTCCATTTTCATATACTTGTGTTTGTTTTAATATAAAAGTAATTTTAAATGAAATATTACTGAGTCAAATGGAGTCTCCAGGAGGAAAAAAATGCACCTGACTCATTACTACGTAATAATATACTCATAATAGTTTATGTGCCAGGCCTTGTATGACATGCTCTACGCCCACGACTTCAGTTAAGCCTAATAATGGCCTGGGGAGAAGGTCCTGCCATTATCCCCATTTTCCAGATGAGCAAACTGAGGTTTGGAGAAGTCAAACAACTTCCCTGAAGTCACTCACAAGTCAGGGGCAGAGTCAGGATGCAGGATGCAATGCTCTCGTGGTTATGTGCCCCCGGGGGTGCGTCCTGAGGAGCACAAGGTAAGAAAATTCGAAACTCCCTGGGGTACGTCTACCAGCTTCCCCACCCTTGTGTTGTGTAGCTTGCTCCGCCCTGCCCTGCAGGGGACTTAGGTAGACATCGTGGGTGGAAGGAGAAGGGGAAGCAGGATTCCAGCTCAAGAGGCCCTGGGGAGATCACTCGAGCCACATCTCCCCGGCTCCCTTTTGTCCTGGGCACCCGCCCAACACGCTGTGTGGACCGGACACCACGGGACTCTTGAGACCCCGGGGCATAGAGACATAGGACCTTTGGTGGTCTTGCTCAGTGCTGTGTTTCCACCACTTTGACGAGCACCGAGCACCGGGTACATAGTAGGCTCTCAAGAGATGTTAGTTGATCTGAGGACTTTGGTTAGAGGAGATATTTTTAAATGACTGTGGTAGGAAAAGCCCCTGGAACTCTCCCACACTGCTGGCCGTGCTGTTTGGCAGGGTCTGCTAAATCTGGACACACGAGCCAGGAATGCCAGGCCAAGGGGTAAACCCAACAGAAATGCACCCCCATTCTCACCAAAATACATGTTCAATGTCCCTGGCAGCGACTGCCCTTGGGCAGCACGGTGCATACACATTCGCGGTGTCCTCACACAGTGGGACGCTGTGTGCAGCAAATTTGGGGGACTCTCACCCTGGGTGAAGAACACGAGAAGCCAGAGCACGAACAGGGTGTTCCATTTACTCGAGGACAAAACAGGGCAACACTAACCTATTCCACTCGAAGTCACAGAGCGGGGCCGTGACTGAAAGGGAGACACCGCAGGGCTCTGGGGGGCTGGTAATGATCTTTCCAGATCGGGTTCCTGGTTGCACATGTGTTCAATTTGTGCAATCAGACCTATGCACGCATGAGATCATAGAAAAAAAATTTTTTTTCCCTGCTCCCGGTTCCTGACATGGAGCTCCTGAAACCCTTGTAAACTCCCAAGTGGCCAGAACACCAGGATTCTCGTTGATCCTATCGAGGGGACTCTGGGTGGGCTCCTGGCTGGCTCCCGGCTGGGGTCTGATCCACAGAAAGACGGAGCCAGGACTGGAAGCTTGGAGTTTTCAGCCCCGACCCCCACTCCCCAGAGAGGGGAGAGGAGCCGGAAACAGTTAATAATCAATCAATCACGCCCACTCAGGGATGCCTCCGTAAAACCACAATAGTCGGGGATTGGGGGTTTCCGGGCTGGTGAACACATCCACCCCGGGGGGGGCAGGTGATGCACCCCAACTCCACAGGGACAGAAGCTCCCGTGCTCAGGACCCTCCCAGACCTCGCCCTGCTCACCTCTTCCTCTGGCTGCTCACCTGTGGCCTCTATCACATCCTTTAATAAACCAGTAAATGTGAGCAAGCGTTTCCCTGAGTCCCGTAAGCCGCCATCACAAACCAACCAAACCCAAGCAGGGGGTGGTGGGACCCTCCCATCTCGAGCCCGTGGCTCAGAAGCACAGGGGGTCCTGGGCTTGCGGCTGGATCTGGAGGAAGGAAGGGGCAGTCTTGCAGGACTGAGCCCCTGACCTGTGGGGTCTGAGACCACCTCCAGGTGGACACCCAGCTGGTGTCGCAGAATTGCTGCCGGGGAGAAACCTCCACACACCTGGGGACCCAGAAATGGCAGAACTGGGGTTTCCCCTGCACGGGGAGGAAAAAACCCTGAGTTTTCCCATTTTAGGACAGTTCTGTAAAACTTCTTTCCATCCCAAACTTCACAAAGGATGGGAACTCCCATTTGCTGAGCTCTTCTGTCACATTCTTTGTGCCAGCAACGGGCTTTCCCAAGCACCCTTTCTCAAGTACTCCCCCCCTTTCCCCATGCTATACTGATCTCCATTGTGTCATACTCCCTGTATGTTCAATAAATATTTGTGGAATGTATGTACCTAGGTTTGATTTTACTTGTATTCTCCCACTGGGCCTTCACGACAGTCCTGTATGATAAGTCTTCTTATCCCCATTACACAGACAAGGAAAACAAGTTACGCTAATTTTAAAACCTCAAAAGGGTCACACGGCTAGTAAAAGCAGAGCCACATTTTGGAAAAAAACAAAAAACAGAAAAAACAAAACTTCTTTCCATCCCTGTTGGAGGCATGGCAGGTGCCTTCGTGTTGGGGGGCGGGACGCTCTCTCCGGTGAAGAAGCTGGGTCGGTCTTTTCTGTGTCGCTCAGCTCCCCAGACGCGGGATGACAGCGCCACCGCGTGGTCACAGCTGCGGAAGGCTCCAGTCGTGGGGACCCAGACTCTCCTGCTGCCCACCTACTTTGTAACACCACACCTCCCTCCCAATAACTGAAGCGAAACTTTAAACAGTCCGGAGGTCATTCTTAGAGCTACAAAGTTTCAAACGTTGGCAACTTTTTTCGTCTGATCAGTCTTTGTGTTTCTTAATTTGTATTCACTTGTTCTAGCTGGAATCCTGTCACTTTCCCGTTACTCTGAGACAGATCACGGATCAGTTAAAAGCTTGCAAAGACCCTGACCGTGTCAGGTCGGAGTGGTATCAGAAGGTGATAGTTTCTCTCTCCTGTTCAATCCCCGGATCTATGGAACTCGGGGTCAGAAACCAGGACAGTTGAGTTTCTAAGTTCTGAGTTTGCAAAAACTTGGTAGAAAGAGGTCCCTTGGGCTTTACTTGCCACGAAAGGACCCAATGCACCCTACAGCTCCTACCAGACCTTTGCTTCCCTTCTCTGTCTTAGTAAAATTAGGAATGGGGGTGGAGGGGGGTCCACAGGGACCCAGCCACTCCACTGCCTCCCCACGGGGCTCTCCCAGGGCAGGACAGAGCCCCTGGCTCCCAGTCTGGGGCGACAACCCCTCCCACCAGGCAGGACCACCTGTCCCACTGCTGTCCCTGCAGGTGCTCCCCCCAGCACCTCCCTGGGGTGTCTTGGCAGCTGCCTCCTGGACAAACTGCCTCAGTGAAACCTCACGGCTGTTTCCTTAAAGGTTAGGGGCAGGTGCAAGCCACCCGATCCCAATTTTAGAGCTTCACTCAGCAAGTTTTTGAGACAAGCTCAAACTGGTTTTGTGGCTTGCAAACTGGCTGGAGCCAGAAGTGGAGAAGACCTTGATCTGGGAGGGAAATCGGACTCAGAGGTTTCCAGCCCCCTCGGGCCTCCTCCCAGAGTCTGTTGGTCGCTGGCAGGCCGAGGAGGGGGCTGCCCTTCTTGCACCCCCTACGCAGAAGGTATGCAGAAGGGCCTGGCTGCATGTCCTGCTGCCCGGTCCCTGACCCACAGCCCGCCTCCAGCCTTGGGGACTTCTGACCTCTGTGCAAGCCCCGCCCTCTCCAGACTGGGGCTCAGCCCTGCACATGTGCTCGGATCCCCATCTCTGGGCCCCGGGTCAGGCGTGAGTGAGTCTTCCTCCAGCCCATCCTGAATATAAGCCACCCCCCAGATCTCACACTGTTTGGTCCACACTTGGTGCCAGATGAGTCCTGCCTCCAGGTTCCCACTTGGATTAATCTCCCAAGCTGTCCCCCACCCCCTTGCATCCACACACCTCCTCTGGCGCGCATCCCCTGACCCCTCCCCAGCCCCAGCCTTCCTGCCTCCGGGTACCCCTGCCGCCTGTGACCCAACCTGCCAATAGCTTTGTTTCTAATTCACTTTTAATGATGAAACATGGCCCCTGATTATAGGCACATGAACTTGTTTTGTTTGCCCAAGCTGACATGTAAAAATTGCTCATAAACTCCCTCTGAGGGTGAGCTTGCAAAAGATTCTCGCTCTGCCGGAAGCCGGCCAGCCTGCCCTCCGCAGCGAAGTGAGAAGCCAGCAGCCGCCAGCGGGGGATGGGAGGCAGCCCGCCCCGTCCAGCATCCTCGCGTGGATTCGGCGGCTGGAGGACGGGGGCACTTTTCACAGGGGCCACAGCACTTCTCGGGAATTGAAGAGACGGATTCGTCAATGGACCTCGTTAAAGCTGGCAAAACTAAGGGTAAAATCGATGTCAACAAATGAGAGAGACCCAGTCCCTTTCCCTTGGAGGTGTAACGTCTTCAGAACCTCCCTAATGGACATGGATGGCTTCAGGGAAGGCCTGCTGACAGGGCAGGGAGCCACACGGCCCACGGGGACCCGGTCACGAGCAGAGGAGGAGGCAGATCTAGTGACCCTGTGTCTTGGTCAGCTCAGGCTGCTGTAACCAAATACCACAGAGCGGGCGGCTTAAGCAACGGACATTTGTCTCCCACAGTTCTGGGGGCTGGGACGGCCAAGATCAAGGTGCCCGCAGATTCGGTGTCTGGTGAGGGCCCGCTTCGCGGTTTGCAGACACCCGCCTTCTCGCCGTGTCCTCCCATGGCAGAGATGGGGAGGCACTGGTCCCCTCCTCTTCTTACAAGCGGCTCCATCTGCATGAGCTAATCACCCCCCCAAAGGCCCGCCTCCAAATACCAAATACCATTCCGCTGGGGGTTAGGGTCTCAGTGCAGGAACTGGGGGCGGGGGCAGGAACATTCAGTCCACAGCGCCTCCTATGGATGCCAAGGCCTGGAATGGTTCCTGGGGGGGCCACGTGTGGCAGAGTGGGAAGGTGATTTGGGAAACATAGCGGATCAAGGAATAGGAACTAAAGCGTTGTGTCTTAGGGCCCGAGGACATGGCCCTCTGGGTCAAGCCCACTATGGGGGGGGGGTCCCAGGCTGCAGGAGACCCCCTTCCAGCAAAAGCAGCTGCCTCTGGGGACAATGGCAGAAGCAACAAGGCAGTAGAATGCAGCCTGCTGGTGGGCCACTCTCTGCAAGGCATATGGAGCTGGGTCTGGCCCTTCAACTTATTTTTAATTGAATTTAATTTAGTTAAGTAAGCTCTATGCCCAACATGGGGCTCGAACTCACAACCCCGAGAGCAAGAGTCCACACGCTCTACAGGAGCCAGCCAGGGGACTTCCCACTAATCTGGCCCCATGAGGTCTTGAACGATAACTTTGAATATGAAAGACACAGGTCCCCTTAGTTGTCCTCCAAGCTGGTGAAGCCTGTCGTGGGGACAGCAATGCATGTGTTCTGTCTGCCTTCCTCGATAGTGTGATGCAGAGAGGCACTGAACGCATTGTGGAAGGAGAGAAGAGCCAGGCTTCCAATCTGGTTTCCAACGGGCTATAGGCAAATCACCTTGGTCAAGTCATTTAACCTCTGAGACTCAGTTTCTCTATCTATAAAATCACAATCAGCTCACCTACCCCGGAAGGTCATTGGAAGGATTGAGAGAGAGTTGTTATAAAACACCGAGCACCTAATAGACCCTCAATAGGTGGGTTCCTGCCTCCCTTCAAGACAGGCACGGGGGAGCTGGGTGGCTCAGTCGGTGAAGCGTCCAACTCTTGATTTGGGCTCAGGTCATGATCCCGGCGTCCTGGGATCGAGCCCTGCGT
Organism: Halichoerus grypus; assembly: GCF_964656455.1. NCBI lineage: Eukaryota > Metazoa > Chordata > Mammalia > Carnivora > Phocidae > Halichoerus > Halichoerus grypus. The sequence goes on from NC_135713.1 coordinate 151,782,105, forward strand.
CGGGCTCTACACTCAGCATGGAGTCTGCTCGTCCCTCTCGCACGCACTCTCTCTCTCTCAAATAGATGAAGAAAATCTTAAAAAAAAAAAAAAAAAGACAGGCACCATATTGTGTTGTAGAACCTCAACAGGACAACATAGAATTTAGCAGACAGTAAGGCCTTGGCAAAGGCTTATTGATTTGATATCTGGATTCCCCCATATTTACACACCCTCAGGATGGAAGCACACATCCCACAGACTTGGGGCCAAGAGGTTGTTGATCACTGATGGAATGAGAGGTGTATTCTCCTGACCTTGCCCTTCTCTTGGCCTGGAGGCCACATCCACATACTCACTGTCCTGGACGACTCGTCTTCCGGTGCCTCCTGCCCAGCTGGGGCTTTGTGGTCACCAGCTGCGCTGTTCTGTGTTTCTTGCTTCGTCTTTGCTGCTTCTCACTAACACCGAGCCACTTGGGGATCCGTGCCCCCATGGTGTCCTGCATCCCCCTCGGGTCCTCCCTGGGGACCCCCAGTCTGCTCGCCACTTTGGCCCTGTCCGCGTCACCACCGTGTCCAGAGTCTTTCCCAAGTCTTTTCTTTAAAGCTTCAAAATAGATTTATTTCAATTTCAGTGGTATGACTGTATTTGGAATTCCTTCCATGAACCTCCATATTTTCTGCCTCTTCTTCGAAGCCTGTCGCCTTTTGCCTTGGATTTGCTTTCTTGTGCATTTGTCTCAAACTTTATTTTTATCGAAGTGTAATTGACATATGACATTATATTCGTTTCAGGTGGACGACATCAGGATTCGATATTTGTAGATCTTGCAAAGTGATCACTACAATAAATCTAGGTAACGTGTCAGCATACATAGCCACAAAAATTTCTTTCTTGTGATGAGAACTTGTAAGATCTACTCTATTCGCCATTTAGAAATATGCCATGCAGTGTTATTAACTATCGTCATCATGCTGTGTATTACATCTCCCTGACTTACTTATTTTGTAACTGAAAGTCCGTAACTTTTGACCCCCTTCACGCATTTCACCTACCACCCACCCACCTCTGGCGACCACCCATCTGTCCTCTGTATCTATGAGCTCATGAGCTCCTTTCTGTTTTTTAGATTCCACAAATAAGGGACATCATACTGTATTTGTCTTTTTTTTTTTTGTATTTGCCTTTCTCTGTCTGGCTTATTCCACTAAGCATAATGCCTTTTCAAGGTCCAGCCATGTTTTTGCAAATGGCAAGATCAAAAGTCTTCATTGATTTGAGGAAATGACTTTTTTTTTAAACACGCAGCTGCATAACTTATGAAAAATACAAACGTTCACATTGGAAACCGTGGTAGGTTTGTTTTTCATGTCTGTGTAGGTTGTACTTCTGATGTGGAATTTCTGTTTTAAGTGTTTCTAACAGGTCATAACAGGTTAATTTGGTCTTAAACGTGTTCCTCGCGGCCCCCCCATTCCCCCGAACCCAGAAAGTGCTGATAAGGAAGAGTTCATTTATTCCTAAAACAAGCCTTAGGTTTTATTCTACCAGTGGGAACATGACCCTCTGTTTTTTGAGGTCCTGCAATGTTTGCAGTAAAAATACAATTAATCAAGTGCACTGAAATGGCCTGTTTGTTTAAGGATTTAGCACCTCCCTTGAACAACAAGCCATATTGTTTCATTGAGAACCGTCCTCTTGTTAAGGACAGTAGAATATCTTCATTTCATTCCTGAACAGAATCCAAGACAAAGAACACCAGTTGTAAGATCAAAAAAAAAAAAAAAATGTTATTGTCAATTGGATTGAATTTTAAAGAACTCATTTGGTGTTTTGTGTGTTTGTGAATTGTTCTCTTTCCCTGCACCAAAGCAGAGATCAGGGCCCCGCTGTGGGAGCTGGTGGGAGCACCCAGCAGTCACCCGTGGTAGGAAAGCCTTCAGCCCCAGCAGGCAGAAAAAGGCCTGGAAAAGAAGAAAGAGGGTGACAAAGTCCAAATCAAAGTTGAAAGCCGCCCGGTGAACTTTTGCTCCTTTCACCCAGGCGTCTGGGGACAGAGAAACAAACCGCTAAAAATACAACAAAAGCTCGTTTGATGGGGAAGGCCCTCCTCCACCTTCTGGATCAGGACACCTGATGGGATGGGGTCTTCAGCCTGAGGAAAGAAGGAATTTCTCGGCCCAGAAACTGCAGGGGTGGTCCTGAGGGGTCCTGAGAGGGGCAAGTTCACGGCCAACACTCTGAACGGGGGTCACTGTTCAAAGCAGTGATCCCATGGCGTGCCGGCCTTGTCTGCCAAAACGGACCTACTGCCCATGAGAAATGTAATCAACTGGGATCCAAAACCGGAATCTGTTACTACCACTCTTGCTGGATGCGGTCCTCACTTGTGGGGTTTTACGACTTCATCCTAATTTGTTCGCACAGGAATTTTTGTTGGTGGATTTGGTTATTTTGTGGCATTGCAGATCTTCCGCGGTGACCGTGTATTTTATGGGCATCCACGCCCGAGGGGAGCAATCTTCATTTGCTAGGGCTGCCGTAAGCAAGTAGCACAGGCTGGGGGGCTTGAGCAGCAGAAGTGTAATTCCTGGGCTCCTGGGCAGCTCAGTTGGGTTAAGCATCTGCCTTCAGCTCAGGTCATGGTCCCGGGATCCTGGGATCGAGTCCCGCATCGGGCTCCCTGCTGAGCAGGGAGCCTGCTTCTCCCTCTGCCCCTCTCCCTGCTCGTGCATGCTCTCTCTCTCAAATGAATAAACAAAATCTTGAAAGAAAGAAAGAAAGAAAGAAAGAAAGAAAGAAAGAAAGAAAGAAAGAAAGAAAGAAATGTAATTCCTCACAGTCCTGGAGGCTGGAAGTCCAAGATCAAGTGTCATCGGCAGGGCTGGCTCCTTCCGAGGGCGATGCGGCAGGCTGTGTTCCAGGCCTCTCTCCCTGGCTCGCAGTGGTGGTCTCCCCCATGTCTTCACATCGTCTTTACTCTGTGTATCTGTGTCCAAATTTCCCCCCGACCTGGCTACAGTTTAGCCAGGTGGGCAACCGACAGGTAATATTTGTGTAATTTTTATCAAGTGTTGGAATTGTACTGCCTTAATTAAAATAATGTGGAGCTTTTTCCTCTTTTTCTGTGCCCTGGAACACTATCCAAAAATTTCCTCTGTTAGAATTTTTTGTGAAATCGGCAGTCTGAGCCTTCAGGGGAAGCTAGTGACTCACTGAAAAGTTTCTGTGTTTCTTTTATAAAAGCCCCTGTTTATATTTTCTGTCTTCTGGGATCTTTCTGACAAATAACATTTTCCCAGGAAATGATCCACCTTTCCAAATTTGTTTTTTTTTTTTAATGAACAATAAATGAATTAGCTTATATTCTCAACTTTCCTCCTTCTGTCTCCCAACCCTACCACCAAACTTTCGTGTTAGTTCTGTGATAAATACATTCGACATGCACTACCTTCCTTTTACTAAAATGTACCCACTTATTCCTGAGTTGACCCAAGTTCATCCTCTAGTGATCTCTTCAAGGAGAGCTCATGAGACTATTCTCAAATCATACATGTCCAAAAGTGTCTATGGTTTAGAGAATTAAAAGACAAGTCACAGACCCGGTGGGGGGGGGGGATTTGCAAAAACATATATCTAATAAGCGACTTCTATTCAAAATTTACAGAGTTGGGGTACCCGGCTGGATCAGTCAGTGGAACGTGAGACTCTTGATCTTGGAGTTGTAAGTTTGAGCCCCACATTGGGTGTAGAGATTACTGAAAAATAAAATCTTAAAAAAAAAAATTTCACAAAGAGCTCCTAAAATTCAACAATAAGAAAACAAACAACCCAATTGGGAAATGGGCGAAACATCTGAACAGTCACCTCACCAAAGACATGCAGATAGCAGGTAAGTGTATGAAAAGATGCTCACATCCTATGTCACGAGGGCACTTAAAATTAAAACACCAGTGGGACACCACTGCACACCTATTAGAATGGCTAAAATCCAGAACACTGACAACAGAAGTTCTCATTCACTGTCACTGGGAATGCAACATGGCCCCACCACTTTGGAAGACAATTTGGCCATTTCTTACAAAGCTAAATGCAGACTGACCATACAATCCAGCAATCACACTCCTAGGTATTTATCCAAATGAGTGGAAAACTGATGTCGACCCAAAAACCTGCCTGCGGATGTCTATAGCAGCTTTATTCATAATTGTCCCAAACTGAAAGCAAGCAAAATATCCCTCAAGAGGTGAATGGATAAGCAAACTGGGGTGCTTCCACACAATGGACTATTAAAAAAAAAAAAAAAGAGCTATTAAGCAACCAAAGGCCATGGAGGAAATTTAAATACATATTGCTAAGAGAAAGAAGCCACTCTGGAAAAGCTGCACACCATAGGGTTCCAACTATATGATATTTTGGAAAAAGCAAAACTATTTTGAGACAGTAAAAACATCAGTGGTTGCTGGGAGGAGGTGGGGGAAGGAGGACAGAAAACTGTGGCCTTTTTGTAAAATCCTGACTCCCCTTGTTTCCTTGAGAATCTTGTGCCATCTCTGCTGGTGTTGGTTGTGGGTCTGTGGACATCCAAGCCTGGCCTGATCTTTACCCCCTTGAAAGTGGCTTGACCCTTTTATTCCTGGCTGCTCAAAAAATTCCTTGTGTTTAAAATTCAACATGCGTGATCAGTTTTCCCTGGCCTATAGTTTTCTCCTTCAATATATAGATTCATCCAAGGAAAACCTTCTCAAATTATTTATTGAAATGTATGTATGTTCTATCAACTGGTTGGGGTTTCTTCTTCAGAGATTTCAACTATGCGTATATTAGACCTCTTTGCATGTCATATATAGAATATAGGACATGTCTATGTATAATATAGAGATATATTATATATTTTACATACATATATATATAATTTCTCTCTCATTCTTTTTAGCTCTACCTTCATTCCCACTTCATTTGCTCACTTTCATCCCCTCTATTCGTTATGTCCTGTACAGTATATTCCACAGGGTCTGTCCCCCCTCATGCTCCTTCCAACTGCATTTTTATTTCTCTACTGTTTGTGATGTTGGTCTCCCATTTCCTTCAGTGACTCAGCGGGCTCTCGTGTCATGTCCCCTGTGGTCCCATAATCTCTTCTCCGAGCCCTTGCATTTCCGCCCTAGGACCTCCCCTCGTCAGGCTGCTCGCTTGACTAATGTTCCTAATTCAGAGCAAAGTGTCTAGTCACTGTCTTCAACCACTCCAAGGCACATTTTTTCTGGAGGCCATTCTTCATCTATTCAAGAGTCTTATGGCTGTTTTCCATATTTGTGTCTCTGGGTGTCTCTCAGCAAGGCCGTGCCGGTTACTTGCTTAGACAGAATGGGTTGGATTGTCCTCGGCCAACTCATGGCCCAGCGGCCTCCCCAGCATCACAGCCAAGAGGCGCTCTCCTCGGCTGTTTCCTCTGGATAAGACTCAATTGTGGGATTTTTAAAAAACATTTTATTTATTTATTGTGAGAAAGAGAGAGAGAGTGTGTGTGTGGGCACAGGGGGAGGGGCAGAGGGAGAGGAAAAGACGACTCTCTGCTGAGTGGGGAGCCCAACCCGGGGCTCCCCTCAACTGTGGGATTTTTTGTGGGACCCCAAACCCCCAAAAGATGCAGCCCCTCCCCCCTCTTGCCATGCCCCCATTTCCCTTTCTCCTAACCCCAGGTTCGGCCTTGTCCGATTTTGGAGTCTGTGCATAGGTCTAGTTTCCAGTTTCACTGAAAATGGAATTTCTTTCTTTCTTTCTTTTTTTTTTTTATTCTCCTTACTCCTTCTAATATGCCTTACGGGCCACGAGTTTAAAGCCAACTTATGCAGATGTGTTCCTGTTGGGGACATGAAGATGTTCACAGGACCGCGGGCTCTGTGGCTGTAGGCTTGCGGACAGTGGGCCTGGGGGTGCGGTGCCAACAGGCAGAGGACAGGGAGGGTCTGGGAGGGTCCTAGCCGCCTGCAGTTCCTGCCAGGAGTGTCAAAGATCAGCTCCCTCCCTGCCCGGCCCGGGTTTGGTTTTATGAGTCAATAAATTCTTGTTGCTTCTGTCACACACACCCCGTCCCCCCCGGGAGTTCTGACTAATACAGGAAGTAGCCACACTCTCCGGTAACCTTGTCCTTGTGTGCCTGGCTTCTCCAGGTCCCGCTGCCCCAGCCTGGCACCTAACACAACACTCTTGTCCCACAACAGGGGCTGAAAATAGGCCTTTGCGAGGGGCTAGCATCACACAGGCAGGAGGCGAGGACCGGCCGGCCAGCCAGCCGCTGAGCCTGCCTTCCCCACCATGTCTTCCGGCCCTGCGCTCCCTCCCATCTGCAACATCATTTCCAGGCGGGCTGCGGTGCCCAAGGCTGCATCCGTGCTCGCAGAGGGACCTGCGGGCCCCAGCGCTGGGCCTGCAGAAAAGGGACTTCAGGGGCACCTGGCTGGCTCAGTCGGATAAGCGTCTGCCTTCAGCTCGGGTCATGATCCCGGGGTCCTGAGATCGAGCCCCGCATGGGGCTCCCAGCTCAGCGGGGAGCCTGCTTCTCCCTCTCCCTCAGCTCCTCCCCACCGCTAGTTCTCTGTCTCAAATAAATAAATAAAGTCTTTAAAAATAAATAAATAAATTTGCCAGTAGAATGAGCCTGCACAAAACCCTAAGCCCCCACCCTTGACCCCGATAAAATCCCCTGGCCGCACCTGCTCTCACTGCATCTGCCGTCTCGCTGCATGGCCCCAGGCATGCTGTGTAGTCTCTGGGTCTCTTGTAAGCAATAAATCTTTATTTTTTCAAGGTTTCCTGATGGTTGTTGCCAAAGGGCATCTTGAAATCATAGCAAGAACCACCGTGGTCGGTCCAGTCATAACACCGGTTTGAAAAGGGGGAGCCATCGATAATTGTAGCAGGATGTCTAGGGGGGGCATGACTCGGGAGGGAGAGGACGCACGTGGGTGGGTGCAGAGGAGAGCCCCGCCCCGGAGCAGGCTGGTGGGTGACAAGGGAAGGACAGTGCGACAGAGCCGTGTGAGCCCCTGCCATGTCCCTGAGAGCCGAGCTCCCACACATGGCCGGGACCAGTCGGGGAGCCTCTGGAGGAAGACTTGAACCGCTGGGCCTTGCAGATTTGCTAAGAAGCAACGGTGCCCGGGGCAGGAATCCAGGCCCTCTGCAGAAGTGTGACCTCCTGGCCATGCTCCAGGCACGTCCCCGGGATGGCGGGTGGGTTTAATTTTCCAGGAGGGTGGAAAGTTGCCTACAAGAGCTGTGGGAGGCAGGTTTGTTTCTCCTTCAGTTTGCAGTTCTCACTGGCTACGTCCAAGCTCACCGTCAGTGAGCAGAGAAGGACACACGGAAAATCCCTAAAAGCAACCGCTTACTTAATGAAGTCAAGAGCAAAACTGAGGAGGTGGCAGCATGCGTGAGGACCAGCGTCCCAGTGACTGGGGGATTTTTACAGAGGCTGTGGGCTGGGCGTGGCATCCCAAGCGGGACAGTTTCAGGTCCATCATTCCTGGGTGGGTTTTCCCCTTTCCTCTTTCGTCGGGAGTGTCACGTTCTTCCAACCAGCAGCCTGCTCACTCATGAGACACGGCCTCTCCCTCTCTCCCCCAGCCCTCCTCCCTGCCGTGGCAGGTGGAATGGCTTCCTGTAGGCATTGGTGGGTACCGGTGAACCAATGTAGCCCTAAGATGCACTCGATGGTGACAGAAGAGATGACAGACGTGCCATAGACCCTCTATGCTTCTGCCGGCACGCCCCTGGCCCCCTGGCCTGGCTAATCTGCAAGAACATTTCTTCTCCCCCGAATGAGACAGTCATGACAAGCTGTCGCAGGTCCTCTCCCCACGGAGGCTGAGTGGATCCTCAAAGGCTGCCCCAGACTGTTGATTTGGAAAAGAAGGAGCAAGCGCATAGGTGCTTTGCTGTGATTACCTCGTGGGGACGCGCTGAGTGCGTTTGCCTTTAAGGATGACATAGCTCAGTGTCTTGGTGCCTACCTTCCTTTCCTGTTGGTTTGAGATTACAGAAAGGGCTCTGTGTACCTGTTATTATCCTGCTGAAAATGGCAACTTAAGCACCAGGATTGAAAAATCTGAATATAGAATACATTTATGCTATAGGCATGCACGTGCTGAGGGTACTGGTTCGGTGGAAGGGGGTTAGGGAAAACCAACCGGTAGCAACACTTGATTAACAGACTTCCTGAATCCTGTCGAGGCATTAAGAGATAATCCGTGGGGTATTTTCCACCATACAGGTGGAGTGCATTCCACGGCATTTCAAAAGAGTTTATTTATGATCAAACGTGTGACTTCGGGGGCGGGAGGCAGCTCTCTGGTTTTTATTTCATAGAGAAGGTTTTCAGCTTTGAAATTGGAAGTGTTCTTCACCTCCTATTAAAACATTAGTGGTAGGGAGGCCTGGGTGGCTCAGTCAGTTGAGCTTCTGCCTCCGGCTCAGGTCATGATCTCAGGTCCTGGGATCGAGTCCCCGCACTGGGCTCCCTGCTCACCGGGGCGTCTGCTTCTCCCTCACCCCCCCCCCCGCCCCGCTCGTGCTCGCTTGCTCTCTCTCAAATAAATAAATCACATATTTTACAAAAAAAAGAAAGAAATGTCTCATTTGATCCAGACTTTTTGAGAAGTATCGTTCTAGCCATTCAGAATCGAGAAAGATAGCACATAAGAAATAAACGATTCCCATCATCTAATATTTTTTTAATTTGACGAGGTCAGTGAATGAGATAACTGTCTCACCGCCATGTACTACACCTGTTCTTCTCTGATTTGAAACTCCTCCTTCGTTATTAAAGGAAAACTCTCGTTTCCTCTACTCGCAGGACTTCTGACACTAAGCGTAGGGGGTGAGGGGGAGGTTCCCACACCAACCAATTTTCCAACTCTGCAGACACCAACTGAGCATCCTACAGTTCCATTATGACCCTAACTACCCAGAGTTAGTGCGGACCCCATCGGTAAAGTGCTCCATTCCACGAGACTGCTTCCCTCCACTTTGGCTGCCATTTGCAGTCCCAGATTGTCACCTGCACTTGTGACCGATCAGCTATAAATCAGGTGTGCCCACGACCCCCTCTTCGGATTTGATAGTTTGCTCTAATGTCTCACAACACTCAGGGAAACACTTACACGTATAAAGGATATGATTAAGGATACACATGAACAGCCAGAGGAAGAGGTATATAAGGAGAAGTCCAGAAAGGTTGCAAGCGCAGGTGTTTGGAGTGGCGCCATTCTCCTGGCATGTGAATGTGTTCGCGGACACAGGAGCTCTCTGAACCCCATAGTGTAGAGATTAGAGATTTTTACAGAGGCTTCATCACATAGGCATGATCAATGATTAACTCAATCTCCAGACCCTCTCCCCTGCATGGAGGATGGGGGTGAGCTGAAAGTCCCGAGCTTCTAAACATGGCTTGGTTTTGGGAGTGACCAGCTACCAATGTGAAACTCTCCAGGAGACCACAAGGTCACCTCATTAAGAGCAAAAGATGCTCCTATTGCCCAAGAAATGCCAAAGGATTTAGGAGCTTGGTGTCAGGAACTGGGGACAGAGACCAAATATATATTTCTGATTATGTTCCAACTAGCCACTAAATTCTTATCTATATTTTTGATGTAATAGGTATCTGCTGTATGGTTGGCCCACGCCCGCCTCCAACCCCATCCCCCCAGGTCACCATATTTCCGTGATCTCTCCCTCTCCCTTCCATGTGTTCACTCTAGCAGCCACCATGACATGACCTTGTCCTTGGCTCCAGTTTATTGGCCCAGGGTTAGCTGACCCAGAGAGAGCCAATCAGTGTCTTCCATCCATGGGAGTTTGGAGAAGGGGAGAGAGGAAGAGAGAGGGGGAGAGAGAGAGAGACAGAAGGAGAAGCTATGAGACCCAGGGTTTTGGAGGCTGGGAACTGAAGCACGGAGAAGCCCGTCTGCAACAAGAGAAAACAATGAGCTGGAGCCCCAGAAAGAGTAGAGCTGATACACACAGAGAACTTCTGGGTGGGCCTCCAGGGCACCAGCCCCCTTGTGGACTCATGAGGCCCAGCTGCCCCAAGAGCCCATGAGCTACTCCACCATCCTGAGATGCTCCTTTCTTTGCTTGAGCTGGTTCCCCCTGGATTTCTGTCACAAACAAAACAGTCCCTGTTAACTCTCTGCATCCAGTTCTAGTCTGTTCCATGTCACTGATCCATCTGCTCATTCCTGAGCCAGGAATGCTTTCATTACCTCCTTTATATTTTAATATGTGATAGGATAATCCCCCCGCCCCATTACTGTTCTTAAAATTTTCTGCTGGCTATTCTCACACATTTTGTCCTTCCCGATAAATTTAGAATCCTGGTGTCCAATTCCAAAAAAGAAAAAAAAAATTGCATAGGAATTTTGATTCAGATAACCTTGAATTTGCAGATTAACCTAGGGAGAAGAGACAGGGCCGCACTATTGGGACCGGGTCGCCAGGAGGAAGTTGGCTACATTCAAAAACCTCACGACCTTCGTGAGGTTTGCAGTTGTCTTCATACACAACCTTGCATATCTCCTAGGTTCGTTCCCCGGTGTTTCGTGCATTGGCCGCTACCGCGTGTTCTCGACCTCCTCTCTGGAGTTCGGGCGCGGGGCCTCCTGGTAGACTCCTCTGGTGCCGCACATCACGTCCCCCTTTCCAGTTCCTCCTGCGGGCAGCACCCCCCGCCCCCGCCCCCAGCCACCGCTCGCCTTCTGTGCCTTCCGCCCGGACTCGTCCAGTCCAGGGCCAGCAGGGGCCCGGGGCCAGCACACACCCAGCCCAGAGCCGCTGCGGAGCTCGCACGCGCGGGGAACGGGGCTGGGGGGGGACCGCTCCCCGGCTCGCCCCCCGGCTCCGTGCGCCTGGAGACGCCGGCCAGCCCCGTCGATCCACGGCCCGCGCGCCTTCAGCGCTTTCCCGCACCAGCTGCGGGAAAACCCCTCCCTCCAGCCTTTCTCCCAGGCTCCGCTTGGGGGACACTCAAGCCAAGACCGGCCCCTGTGGGATTCTGACTCATTCTGACAGTCGACGTCTAGGGGAGAGTCGCTTGAGCCGGGAGCCGCGCCTCCCCTCCACCTGCGCGCTGCGTGCACTTGCGCGTCCCGGGGAGCAGGAGGGAGTGAGCACCCCCCCCACCCCCGGGGCAGGGGTGGCGAACGCGGCCCAGAGCCTCGCTGGGGGAGTCAGAGCCCGTGAGCGCGGAGCGCGTGTGTGCACGCGTGCAGGTGCATGCGCGCGCGTGTGCGGGTGTGCGCGCGCGCGAGCCAGGCTGCTGAGTTCTCCAGCCTTCGGCGCCTTGCCCCTCTCTGAGATAGTCGGACAAGCACGTAGCTTCCCGACAAAACCGCAGCCCCCCCCCGCCCCCCGCCTGCCTCCCGCCGCCGCGGGAACCAGCCCGGCCCCTCCCTTTATTCCCGAAAACCGTTAGCTTGAGGTAGCAGAGGAGCATGAAACAGTGGCTGGGAAGGAGCCAGGGGATCCAGCGGGGATTTTTTTGGATGGGAAAGTCTTTGAACTTGGAAAAGATGCATGGGGGTGGGGTGGGGGGTGGGGAGAGGCTGAATACACTGGAGAAAAGCAACAATCTCTGGGTGCGAGTGAAGGAAATATATAGCACTCGTGGGCGTTTTTTTGGGGGGGAAGCTACAGAGGCGGGATTATATTGTATATATTATGCTGCAGACTGAATCTTTTAAGCTTAGTTCCTTTAAGCCCCTAAAAGCATAATCCTCCCCTCTGCACTCCAAGTATGACCACCCCACCCATCTGCAGCGCCCACTGAAGACTCCATGGCTGGGAGAGAGGAGTCAGTGGGCGCAGTAAGGCTCACGCCACGCCCACCCCCAGCTACTCGGAGGGGGGCGGGAGCGAGGATGTGGCCCCTTTGGCTCCTTGTGCCCCGAGTTTGCACATAATGAAGGATTCCCCAAAAAGGGATGACGAATATTTACTATGATATCCTCTTTCTCTGTTGGTTTTTTTTTTTTTTTCCTTGTTATTTTGTGGGAGTTCTTTATATTCTGGACATCAATTACTTGTTATAAATGTTGCAAATAGTGCATCCAAGTCTTCTGCTTGTTTCTAACTTTAGTGACGTCAGCCTTTTTTTTTTAAGATTTATTTATTTTAGAGAGAGCAAGCATGGGGGAAGGGGGGGGATGTGGGCAGAGGGAGAGAATCTCAAGCAGACTCCCCGCTAAGGCCAGAGGCCAAAGGAGGCTCAATCTCACCACCCTGAGATCACGACCTGAGTGGAAACCAAGAGTCCGTCGCTCAACCGACTCAGCCACCCAGGCGCCTCTGTCCCTTTTTTTTTTTTTTAAGATTTCATTTATTTTTAAGTAATCTCTACACCCAACGTGGGGCTGGAACTCACAACCCCGAGATCAAGAGTCACATGCTCCTCCCACTGAGCCAACCGGGTGCCCCCAAATTTGTCCCTCTTTTCTGTAGAAACAAAATCTGACTCCCCCGTACTGCACTTGTAACAACTCTATTATGTCCTATTTTTCAGTTAAGTCCTATCTTTAGGCCCTGCCATTTTTGATTCTGCTCTAGTGAACAAAGTATGTCCAGGAGTTGAGAGACTAGCATGATGAACACCCACAAGGCGCCGCTCACCTCAACAATTATCCACGTGTGGCCAGACGTGTCTTCCGCGCCACCCCACCTCCCCGCCCCCCACCCCACCCCGCTCATTTAGTTCAGAGCAAATCCCAGACACACCGTTTCGCCTGGAAGTATTTCGGCATGTGTATTTCTAAAATAGAGACTCTTGTTCTTAATGAACCACAATACTATTATCAGACCAAAAATCACTGAAAATAATGCCTTCTCTAGTTAGCAGTGCAATTCACCTGACTTTCCCATAATGTCTTTTTACAACTGGCTTGTTCAAATCGGGATCCAAAGTCCCCGCACTGCATGTACTGGGTATGTCTCTTAAGGCCCTTTTAATCTAGAAAAATTCTCCCCCCTCTCGGTTTTTTTTCCCCCCTGCTCATTTATTTGTTGAATAAACCAGACATGGGCTTGATAAAATCTTCCACCTCCAGGATTTAAGGGAATGCACGCCTGTGTGCGCGTTCCCCGCCCCGCTGAACTTCCTCTAAACCGGTAGTTAGTGCTAGAAGTTCAATCGGATTCAGGTTCAAGGTTCCCTTAGAAGAACATTTCACAGGTGATGCTGGGTGGCCCCCACTGCATCACAATGGGACATGCCTAATGTCTGCAAATTAAAAAAAAAAAAAACCTGACCTTCTCCTTTCTGATATTTTTATTCTTATTACTCACTCTGGATCCACCTCCGAAGTAGCCCAGATGGTCTGGGTCCTGGCTCCAGTGGATTGTTCTCATCTCTCCGCATTAAGGGTCCTGGCGGCGTGGAGGTTTCGGGGTACTTACACACTTTTCCTTCTGGACCAGACGTGAGGTTGCAGCTTCCTGCCCTCAGCTAAGCCACACTCTCAGCTCCAGTCTGTACCAGGCTGTCCTCACGTCTTGGTGTTTCACTTCCCTCTGGTTGCACCTCCTCTTCTCCTCCCTTCCTCAAGCAAGCACTCGAATGGGTTTCACGTGTCCTTGAAAACTTATGGCTCCTTGAAAATCATGTAGTGCTGTTGTGGGTGTAGGCTGTTGCTTTTTTATCGATGTGACTGTGTTCTGGGCTGCATTCTGGTTTTTTGCTTTTTTTTCCATTCAGTGCTGATTTGAGGGCTCTCCAACATTGCTTGTGCGTACATGTGGTCACTGTTCATTTTTTCCATGAAATATACTTTTGTTATTTTTTTCCAGCTTTTTTGAGGTATGATTGGCGAATAAAAATTATCTGTTTCGGTGGTACAGTGTGTTTTTTAAGGGGGCAGTGTGATGACTTCATACACATATAAGTCATGAAATGATCCCAACGATCAAGTCAATTAACAACACATTCATCACCTCACATGGTTACCATTTGTGTGTGTGTGTGTGTGTGTGTGATAAGAACACTTGAGATCTCTCTTAGCAAATTTCAAGCATATGGCACAGTATTATTAACTATAATCACCATGCTGTACATTAGGGACCCAGAACCCATCCATCTTATAACTGAAACTTTGGACTCTTTGACGGGCATCTCCCCATTCCCCACCCCACCCCCAGCCCCTGGCAACCACCATTCCACCCTCTGCTCCTATTAGTTTGACTTTTTAAAATTTGTCCTTCCCTGTCTGGCTTCTTTCACTTAATACAATGCCCTCCGGGTTCATCCAGGTTGTTGCAAATGGCAGGAGTTCCTTCTTTTTTTTGTGGCTGAATGATATTCCCCGTGGTGTGTGCATCCCACATTCTCTTTATCAGCTCATCCGCCGATGGACACTTAGGTTGTTTCCATGTCTTGGCTATTGTGAATAACGTTGCAGTTAACGTGGGGGTGCAGAGAGCTTCTTGAGATTCCTTCAGATATATGCCCGGAAGTGGATTCTGGGAGCACATGGCAGTTCTAGGGTTAAATGTCTGAGGAGTCTCCATGCTCTTTTCCAACTGGCTGCGCCATTAGTCACTGTCTCCAGATGCTGGGCAATATTCCATCAGGCACACCCCCCACATTACACTCTGGGCAGACACGTAGGGCAGTTCCAGTCCCTGTGACCCAACGGCACTGCCGTAATCATCTTCGTGGTGTCCCGGAATGGAGGGACATCTGGTATGTTTGCCCAGAAGTAGAATTGCAGGGATCAGGGCAGATATGCATTCCTAATTCCGCTAAATACCTTGCAGAATGGCTCTTCGGATGCATGCTCCCAGCAGCAGTGCATAAGGTTCTCACTTCCCCACATCCTTGCCAGCACTTGACTTCGGCTCTTTTTTGTCACTCAGATGGCTGTCAAGAGGGGGCTCATTGATGGTTTAAATTACACTACATTACATTAGATTCAGGAGTTCCTTCCCTGTGGACTGCATCTTTATATCCTTTGCTACTGCTGAAATTTTCCCTTGGCCTCCGGGCTCCTTCTCCGCTGGGTGTCTGCCCTTCTCCACACCGCCGTTCTTCGGCCTCGGAGGCTGAGCTGTTTGGCTGCCTCAGATCTCTCCCTTGCCACCTGGCTTCCGGTGGCAGCAGGAAATCTGAGAGAGGAAGAGGGGGGAAGTGAGGATATTGACTCTTCCAGGTCCTTCCCTGCCAACCAGCTGGGAGCTAGCTGCCTCCGGCAACCAAAAGTCACAACGGACTGACAGACGCAGCTCCTGTTGGGGGAAAGGGGGGTCTCTCCATGCAGCTTTCTTTCTTCTTGGGTTCCTGGAGGTGCTAACAACTGCCCCCTGTGGGATACCTGGGTCCCTGCCCTATTTCTTGTGGCTTCCCTAATCTGGCTCATCCTTCGTAAATCATTGTTTATTAAAACATCCTCCAGGGGCGCCTGGCTGGCTCGGTCATGGAGCGTGCAACTCTTGATCTCAGGTTTGTGGGTTTGAACCCCATGTTGGGTGTAGAGATTAGAGATCACTTAAAAATAAAATCTTTAAAAAAAAAAGAGTCCCCCAGGACGCCTAGGTGGCTCAGTCCTTTGAGCGTCTGCCTTCAGCTCCGGTCATGATCCCAGGGTCCTGGGATTGAGTCCTGCGTGGCGTGGGGGGGGGGGGGCCTTGCTCTGCGGGAAGCCTGTTCCTCCCTCGCCTGCTGCTCCCCCTGCTTGTCCTCTCTCGCTCTCTCTCTTTGGCAAATAAATGGATAAAATCTTTTTAAAAAAAATCTTTCAATTAGCCATTTCATGTATGCTGTCTGTTTCTTGCTGGGTACCTGATACACCGTCACTGAGCTGAAATTTTTCATTTTCATGCAGTCAATTTCGCTAAAATTTTTTTGGCTTTTGGGTATTTGCTTTAGAGGTCTTATTTATGAAGTCCTTCTGTACCCCTAGATAACAAGACTATCCTTCCTTCTTTTTTTTCTTTTTTTCTATTACTTCTGTACTGTACTTTTATCTTTTCTATTTAGGTCTTGAATCTATCCAGCATCCACCTTTGTATGTGATGTTAGGTATGATGAGTGGGGAAACAAAGGCAGAAGAAGAAATTATTAAATTTCCTTACTATTTACAGCCCATTGACAAGTCTTAAAACAGGCAGAGTGACCTTCCTCTAGGGACTCAGCTGCCTTGATGTTGACACTTTGCTAAGGGCAAAAGGCAATCTTAGCCCAACCCCCAGGATCCTGTAAGTCTACTTTAACATATAAAAATTCCTTTGGAAACTTCCTTTATCTCTACCCCCCAGGATACAACTTGGCAATCACCCCCCAAGCATATGACCCACCGATAGACATCTGAAGGGGCTCGTGACTCAGGTTTTATGAGACGGTCGGTTGTAAATGACCTTTTCCCAACAATAGCCAGCCCCCTCAGGATCCTGGAAACCTTGCTTCCAAATTCCTTAGAGACCTAACACTACCCCTAAGCCCCTCCCAACTTGAAAGTTTATAATGGGCCACTCCTCATGACCCCGGCTGCTCTTTTCTGCCCACGGGTCCTGGCGCCATGCTTTAATAAAACCACCTTTTTGCACCAAAGAAATCTCAAGAATTCTTTCTTGGGCGTCGGCTTTGAACATTAACGTCTTTCCTACATCAAGACACGGCTTTTTTTTCCCTTCATATGGAAAACCAGCTTTCCCAGCATCCTTCCTCCACCAATTTGAGGTGTCCATTTACTGTATATTAAGTTCTAATTTGTGCATATTCTGTCTCTGAGCTCCATCTTCCATACCACTGGTCTGTTTTGGTATTGTTACCATATCGTTTTTACCACTATGCCTTTGTAATATGTTCTAATGTCTGGTAAGTCTGGCTTCCCTTTCTCCTGATTTTTGCTTCCTTTTTTCCCCAAATTGATTTTTATCTTTCTCTCTATATATATTTTTTTTATTTATATTTTAAGTAATCTCTACACCCCCAACTTTCTATATTTTTGAAAAAGATTAAGTTGCTTTTACAAATCCAACTGAAATGTGTATGTTATTGCACGGAATTTATATATTAACTTGGAAAGAATTTTATTTTTGTCTTGTATATTCTTTGTAGATTAAAGTGTTGATAGCTGACCAATGCACCTGCCAAAGCTTCTTGTTAGGTCTAATTGTTTGTTGATGGTGTTGACTTTCCGGGTAAATGATCGTGTTGTGTTATCTCTTCCTTTCCAATTCTTACACCTCCAATGCCTTTTCCTGCTTTCTGCAGTTTGGCCAGGATCCCCTGATGGTTGTAAAACAACAGCACTAATAATAGTGGGGCATAAACTTCTAATTGACCGGATCCCCTGATGGTTGTAAAACAACAGCACTAATAATAGTGGGGCATAAACTTCTAATTGACCCCAATCCACAGTCTCCCCTTTACGGTACACCAGGAGTCAGCAAACGTTTTCTGCAAAGAGTCAGACAGCAAATATTTTTGGCTTTGCTGACTTTGTCCTAACTACTCAATTCTACCTCTAGCCTGAAAGCAATCACAAGCAGTATGTAAACAAATGAGCATGGCATGTTCCAATAAAACTTTATTTACATTCGAGTCCCAGTGAAGTCGCCAAAAAAACAAAACAAAAACAAAAAAAACACCTTTATTTACAGGGGCGCCTGGGTGGCTCAGTAGTTAAGCATCTGCCTTTGGCTCAGGTCATGATCCCAGGGTCCTAGGATCGAGTCCCCGCACTGGACTCCCTGCTCAGCGGGGAGTCTGCTTCTCCCTCTCCTGCTCCCCCTGCTTGTGCTCGCTCGCGCTCTCTCTCTCTCAAATAAATAAATAAGGTGTTTACCTTAATTTACAAAAACATGGGAGGGCCACCATTTGCTGATTCCTGCGCCATTTCAGTAAAATCCCCTTGCTTTTAGCTGAAATCTGACCCCCTGGAGTATAGAGTCCACTTCTCAGTCCCATTTGGGGCTATTGCCTTGGGACCAGTTCTCATCGAAGAGATGCAAGCTGAAGTGCATACTGCTTCCAGAAGTGTCCTCACAGAGAGGTACTTCTCTCTGACTCTTTTCTCCTTTCTCTTGCCTGAAAGGTGTCGTGGCTGGAGCGGGGCAGACATCTTGGAAGACTGACAGAATCTATATAGTGAGATTGTAACTCAACAAAAAGAAGTAACTGAGGTCCTAAAAAAGGTTGCCAAGTACTTTTTCCACATTATGCAATTTTGTTCTTTTGTACTCCATTGGTCTTCTGTAATCCCTAAGTCTATTTTAATAGATTTTTCTTTTAAAACATCTCTTAATTCTTTTTTCTTTTTCCAAGTTTTTATTTAAATTCCAGCTAGTTAACATATAGTGCAGTATTAGTCTCAGGTGTAGAATTTAGTGATTCATCTCTTCCATACAACACCTGGTGCTCATCACAAGTGCCCTCCTTAATCCCCAACACCTGTTTCACCCATTCCCACCCACCCCACCCACCCCACCCACCCCCACCCCCGCGTGACCATCAGTTTCTTCTCTAAAGTTCAGAGTCTGGTTCTTGGTTTGTCTCTTTTTGTTTTCCCTTTGCTCATTTGTTCCATTTCTCAATTCTACATATGAATGAAATCATTTGGTATTTGTCTTTCTTTGACAAACATGTGTTTTTGTTTTTATTTATTTGAGAGAGAGAGTGAGAGAGAGAGCACAAGAGGGGGGAGGGTCAGAGGGAGGAGCAGACTCTCGGCTGAGCAGGGAGCCCAATGCAGGACTCGATCCCGGGACTCCGGGATCATGACCTGAGCTGAAGGCAGTCGCTTAACCAACTGAGCCACCCAGGCACCCCAAACATGTTTTGTTTTAAGATTTTGTTTATGTGGGGCACCCACTCCCCCTGCTTGTGTTCCCTCTCTCACTGTCTCTCTCTGTCAGATAAATAAATGAAATCTTTAAAAAAAAAAAAAGATTTTGTTTTTTTATCTGACAGACAGAGAGCACAAGCAGGGGGAACAGCAGAGGGAGAGGGAGAAGCAGACTCCACGCTGAGCAGGGAGCCCGATGCGGGGCTCTACCCCAGGACCCCCGGATCGTAACCTGAGCCAAAGGCAGCCGCTTAACTAACTGAGCCAACCAGGCGCTCCTATTTATTTAGGGGGGGGAGGGGCAGGAGGGAAGGGGAGAGAATCTCAAGCAGACTCCCCACTGAGCAAAGAGCCTGATGTGGGGCTTGATCTCATGACCCCAAGATCATGATCTGAGCTGAAATTAAGAGTTAGACACTTAACCAACTGAGCCACCTAGCCTCCCCAATGTATTATCTTTTTAATACATCATTTGATTGGGTTTGCTAATGACTTATATAGGAATTTTATCTTTCTGGTCCTTATAGTGGAAATTCTCTATTCAAAATTTGTTAAAACTCGCTTGATGGCCCAGTATTTGCTCATTTTTTTTTTTAAATGTCCCAGTGTACTCGAATAGAATACATACACTGGTAGATGATTTGTTAATAAATCCCTGCTTTCCATTCTGAGGGGTTTTATTCTTTTTCAAGTCCCTTGAGTTGAAACTTAGCTTATTTCCATTCAACCTTGTTTTTTAACAAATGTGCTTCAGTCTATATACCTTTCCTCCCGAGAACTGCTTTAGACCATCCCACAATCTCAGTATGTAGTGCTCTGCTCGTTCATTTCTCAATTACCTGACTGCTTCACTTTTATTTTCTCTTACAGTCAAAGTTATCTGGAAAGATGGTGAGCCCTTCATATGCTGATAGATCTGTCTCTGTCTCCACTTTTGTCTTCATTCAATGTTTGCTGATAATCCAGTGAGTGTCTGCAAAGTCTTAATCTGTTCGTTCCGTGAACTCCCATCCTGGGTTGTGGATTCTGTTTATTTGGGGGCTTCTCTGCCTCGCTCCTGGTTTTCTGGCTTTCTTTGCAGGTTTAGCAGTTCTCGGTGGTAGGTTCATCTTCATGTTCACTGTATTTGTTGCCTGTCTGTGGATACTACCTCTGTCCCCTGTAATGCACGCAGCGGACACCAGTGAGTTTCATGCAAAGCCTCTGAAGCACCGGACACATCGGGGTGACTCTGGTCCTAGGGGAACTGCTGCAGGTGCAGCGGTCCCCAGCAACGGGACACCGTTACCGGGGAGACTCAGAACAGAAGCCCTAACTCCCATCCCTGTAAGCACCAAAGCCCATGGGGTTCTCACCAGGCCCCGCGGCCTGCCCCAGGCTTCCCACCAACCAGCCCACTCCCGATTCCTAATGCCCAATAACCAGACAACGCATGGCACGTTTAGAGTATTTCTGGTCTTTTTACTCTAAAAAAGGACGACCATACTCTGCAGGCTGCGGCAGGTGACAGGGGTTTCGATCTCCCCGCCCCGCCAAACGTTCCTCAGACAGCGTCTTTCCCCTTCCCTTAAAACCCTGGATGAGCCATCCCCGAGACAGTGGAGGAGCACCCCCCCCCCCGACGGGAGGGTCACGGGGCAGGTGGAGGCACCGAGGAAATAAATTAGGGGAGAGGAGGCTCCTAGCTGGCCGGCTCGCGCGCTGTCTCGCACACCCAGCGGTAGGGTCTCTGGCACACGTCGTCGTTCCAGCGGCCGTCGTCGGTGAAGTGCGCGCAGTCCTCGCCTCCCCCGAGCCCGTGCCCGTACCAGTCGTCCGGCTGCTCGGGCCTCCAGTTCCTGCGGAGACGAGCGGATGTGCGCCCCCACCGCCCCCTCCAGCCGAGCCCCGGGGCCACCGGGGCGCGCACACTCACTTGAAGCCCGTCTCGTAGTCCGTCCCGTCCACCCACTTCCAGAGCCCACTCTGGTCGGTGAGGCCCATCCAGGTGTTCACAGGACCCATGTGGTGCTGGACAAACTTCTGGGGACAGGGGAGGGGGTGGTGAGCGCCCCCCGGAGCCGCCAGCCCCGCCCCCCGCCCCTGCGCGCCAGTCCCCGGGCGCTCACCTGCTCCTCCCAGGAGCCCACCACCACCAGGTGCGCGCTCTCCAGCTGGCAGTAGCGGTCCGCCTCGGCCCAGGACTTCCCGGAGCGGGAGAACCAGTAGCAGCTGCCCTCGTACTCCAGCCAGTTGACCGGGCAGCAGGCCCTCGCCGAGCCTGGGGGGCAGGGGAGGGCGGGGGCGCTGAGGAGCGGCCGGCGGGGCGGGGGGCGGCCGAGCGCGCGCGCGCCCCCGCCTCCTCCTCACCGTTGCCGTGGAGGACGGCCATCTGACAGCTCAGGCTTCGCAGGTCCGACACGAACTGCTTCACGTGCAACAGCAGGCCCGAGTGATCTGGGGGGCGGGGAGCGGGCATCACTCACGCGCGCCGCCACACCCCTGGGTTTGGCCCGAGGGCCCCCCCGCATCACACATGCGGGGTCTCTGACCTTCGCTCAGGTCCTGCTGCTGTTTCTCCAGCTGGGACTCCAGCGACTTCATCTTTCTGCCCACACTTCCTCCTGGGGGAGACACCTGCTCAGCGGCACCCCCCCGCATCCCTAGCGTTCCACGGCCCCCCAGCCCCAGCCCCAGCCCCAGGCCCCCTCACCCTGGCTGCTCAGGGCCTTGACCTCGACCTCGGCGCTCGCTGTTAAGTTGCTGAAAGTCTCTCTCAGGGCCTGCAGCTCCGCCCGCAGCCTGGAGTCTGGGCGGGGGAGACGGTGTGCAGTGGGCAGAAGGGGGGGGCCGCGTCCGCCGTCGCGGAAGCCAGCCCCCTCCCACCCCCGCCCCCACCCCCGCCCCAGCCCCCGGCGTGGCTCCCCTCCCAGCCCACTCCCAGGGCACCCACTCTGGGATCCGATGACACAGACAACCACCAGCAGCAGGAGGCCGAGGCCCAGGGAGAGCCGGAGGAGGCAGGGTCCCGAGCAGAGCCGCCGGAACAGCGGCTGCGAGGCGGGTGGCCCTAGCAAGAGGGGGGGGCATCGCGGTCTCAGGGACACAGGGGCACCCGGGCAGCTCTGGGGCCACCGGACGACAGCGGGCTAAGGCTCCTCTCCTGGACGAGGAGGAACCGTAGGGATTAAGAAATCTGGGTGGTTGGGGACCCTGAGCGGCCAGGGGCAGCTGGAGGGGGGCCCCCAGCTTGGCCCCGCCCCAGGCCGCCCGGGCCCTGAGCCTCTGCTGACACCTAGTGTCCGGCCTGTGTCACAGACGCTGATGAGCCTCTTCGAGCCTAGAGCTTGCCGGCCGCAGCCCGAGGAGTGGGTGGGGGGACGGGGTCGCTGCCTCCAGCCCACCCCAGAAAGGGGAGGAAAGGGGAGGAGGTTTCTTCCTCTCCCCATGAACCCCACTGCCCTGGCTGGGCGCAGGGACAGAAGACCAAGCAGCCAGAGTCCCCCGAGTTGCCCCCACCTGCAGCCCTCCCCCTACACCCATCCCCAAGGCCCCTCCTGCTCAGCCCAAACAGCATCCCTGCTCGCAGGAGAAAGAAGGGGGGCTTGTTTCTGTTGGATGGGGGCCTCATCCTCCTTGGATACTTGGTCCCTTGGCCTCCTCACCGAAGTCTGACCCCTTGACCAAATGGCCCCGGGCACCTGGGGCACTCACGCTGATACACACTCACACACAGGGCCAAGGCTCACCAGGTGTTCGAGGGAAGAAGGGGGACCTAACACCTCCCAGTTACTCCTGGGCCCCTGGATCCGCACCCCCCCCCCCAAGCTCCTGAGCAGTGGGCGTCGTGGCAACGCTCAGGAGGCCTGCAGAGGCCTGGGAGTCCCGTCACAGAGAAAGGGGCTCCAGCCCCACAGCCTCCACGTCCCCCAAGAGGGGACGGCTCAGACCATCTCCTGGTGAGTGGGGCAGACCCAGGGACAGGGGCAGGGTCACAGGAGGAAGGGGGAGCTGAGGCAAGGGTTCAAGAGCCACCTCACGCTCACCTTTCAGAACTGGAAGGAGGTGTCCCCTTACCTTGTCGGAGCTGATGGTCATTGTCCTCGTTGTCCAGATGCTGAAGATCTTGATAGTCATTTGTCATGGTAGGGTTGGCTGGACCTGGGCCTGGGACAAGGCTGGGGTTAGGGCTGAGGTTGGGGCCCAACGGAGCCGGGCTGTGGGGTCCAGTCCGTTTCTAAGCAATCGGTGGCTATAGGAAAACATTCTTTCTCCCATTCGCTCCCAGGCCTGACATCCAGACTTCTTCCTCTGAAGTTTTCCTGCCCAGCACCCCCCGCCCCACCCGTCAGTCCCGGTCCCCTGCCCTTCCTCCCCTTTTACTTGCTGACGGTCTTGAGGTTGGTTCCTGGATCCCTCAATGCTGTGCAGATCCTAGGCTAAGAAGGGGGCTGAAGCCTGGAGACTTGGGATGCACGGACAGCCCTACAGCCCTGGACGGTGGGAGGGGAGGGAGCAGGGTCCATACAAGGGCCCTGAGCACTGCGTGTCTGCGTCTGCGTCTGCGTGTGCGTGTGCGTGTGTGTGTATGTGTGTGTGTGTCCCAACACTCGGAACCTGGCATCCCCAGTGCCCGGGACTTTGGACAGTAAACAGAGGTGAAAAAGGATTTGGAACTCAGGGGATGTGTGGAGTGGGAGTGGGGGATGGGTCGCCCCTGCTTTCCTCCCCAGGGAGGGGGAGTCTCCTGGTCTGTCCCTCTCCCCCTCATGCCCCTGCCAGTCACCCCGCTAATCTCTGCAGGATTTGGGATGGGGAGCCAGTCCAGAAGGCGCCATGGGAGCATGCACCCTGCCTCCTTTCACTTCCTGCTGCTAAATTTCCCAGAATTGTTGGTGTTTCCAAATATCCCTGACCAGGAAGAGGGGGCCTCACGCTCTGCTCTTGCCCAATCCGGGCTCTGACCCTGGCATCTGAGCCTGGGCCCCAGCCTCCCGTGGAGGCTCAGCGGCCAGGCTCTCGGGCTTGGGGCTCGCTGGCTTCACTCTCCCAGGGAGCAAAGTCCTCCAAGCAGCATGGGGGTGGTGCGGGGAGAGACAGGTGAGCAGTTTTTTCCCACCCCAGCTGGGACTGGTGCCAACAAGCTCCCATCGGCTCCTATTATGTGCCCAAGACTTCTCATCCCGGAACTCCTCTCATGAACCCCAGAGCTTAGTCCCATTTGCAGATGAGGGAACAGGCCCAGCAGGTAAGAGCTTACCCAGGGTCATAAAGTGCAAGGAAGGAGCAGAGGGAGGTCTAGAATGTAAGCCTCCCGACTCCAGGACCTGTGCTCTGTCCCCAAGCCACACCCAGAACCGGGATCCCATGCCATCACCGCGGCTGGGCCCTGGGGTCTGCGAGAAGCTAAAGTGCAGACCCTCACAGCCCCACGGGGGTTTCAGGGAGGAGTGTGTTGGTTTGAATTATGCTAAACTGGAAATTGGGCAATAGTAAAGATGTTAATTAGTCTCGCTTTAGGCCCCACATGAGAGGGTGTGCAAACCTTATGTTACAGTCATTTCAATGACAGAACTAGACTTTATTATGAGAGTTTTACATTATATGAGACCTTAGGAATGTGGTCCTTGCATGAAATATGAAAGGCCTGGGCGCACCCTCATCTGTCTGTGTCCTGAAAAGCCCCCTGTTGTTTGCACGCACTGGGACTGTGGCCAGTCATCTTGGGGACTGTAGGGCTGTGAGTTTAGCATTCTCTGATATCATCACTCGCAATCTGGTTTATTCAGGCAAACAAACCTATGCTGCTTTGGGCACAATAGTAGTTCCTCTTGCAGAAGCAGTGACTGGGAGGTAGCACAAGAGGGCTTCTGGGTAACGGAAACACTCAGCTTCTCGATCTGGACCCCGGTTGCATGGGCGTGTTCCATTTGTGAAACCGAAGAAAGCTGTGCACTTCGGATTTATGCCTTCCTCTGTTTGCATGTTACACTGGAATACGATGTTTCTGAAATCTGGTTTTTACCTGTAACCACGAACCCCAAACCCACTGATAAGGGAGCAGGATGCAGATCGGAGCTGACAAATCCTCTCCAAAGCCAATAGCTTTAGAATGGGAGTCCGAGGTGATAAAACAACGTGAAGGGGGTGCCTGGGTGGCTCAGATGGTTAAGCGTCTGCCTTCGGCTCAGGTCATGATCCCGGGGTCCTGGGATCGAGTCCCGCATCGGGCTCCCTGCTAGGCGGGGAGCCTGCTTCTCCCTCTGCCTCTGCCTCTCTCTCTCTCTCTCTGACTCTCATGAATAAATAAATAAAACATTAAAAAAAAAAAAACTATAAAATTCTTAAAAAAAAAAACAACGTGAAGAAAGCCAGACACACATGATACACTGACCGACCGGGCCACTAATTTACAAGTGAGTCTCCTGCAAAATACCAGAGACAGTCCGAAGAAACGGAAAAATAGCCAGAGAGAAAACTATGCCACAATGGTGGTGTGTTTATGCTGAGAACTCACCCACCCCTTACATTTATTCCTTTAATAATACATATCTTGGGGGCGCCTGGCTGGCTCAGTCGGTAGAGCCTGAGAATTTGATCTCAGGGTCGTGAGTTCGAGCCCCATGTTGGGCGTGGAGCCTACTTTAAAAAAGGAGAATATACATCTTAAATTATGCTAGGTCTTCAGGGACATAGAGCCTCACGTGTTAATTCTCTACTGCTGAGTAACTAAGTATCACAAACTTAGTGGCTTAAAACACAGTCCAACTGGGTCCTCTGCTCTGGAGAGATCAAGGTGTTGGCAGGACTGTTTTGGTTAATGGAGGCGAAGGAGAAAAAGAACATGCTTCTAACATGTTCAGGTGGCTGACAGAGCCCAGTTCCTTGCAGCTGTAGGACTGAGGTCCCCCCTTCCTTGCTGGCTGTGAGCCAGGGGCTGCCCTCCTCCCCTGCGGGCCACCCACGCTCCTTGTCACATGACCCCTCATCTTCAAAGTCAGCGGCAGCCCTGGAATCTTTCTTCTGCTTCAGATCTGACTTCCTCTACGCTTTTATTTTTTTTATTTTTGTAAAGATTTTATTTATTTATTTATTTCAAAGAGAGAGTGAGCACAAGCATGAGCTGGGGGAGGGGCAGAGGGAGAAGCAGGCTTCCCGCTGAGCAGGGAGCCCGATGTGGGACTCAATCCCAGGACCCTGGGACCATGACCTGAGCCGAAGGCAGACGCCTAACCAGCTGAACCACCCAGGCGCCCCTCCTCTATGCTTTTAAAGGGGCCCATGTGATTAGATTAGGTCCACTTGGAAAATCTTTTCTTTTCTTTTCTTTTTTTTTTAAGATTTTATTTATGTATTTGACAGAGGGAGACACGGTGAGAGCAGGAACACAAGCAGGGGGAGTAGGAGAGGGAGAAGCAGGCTTCCCGCGGAGCAGGGAGCCCGATATGGGACTCGATCCCAGGACCCTGGGATCATGACCTGAGCCGAAGGCAGACGCTTAACGACTGAGCCACCCAGGCGCCCTGGAAAATCTTTTCTTAAGGCCATCTGTGCACACATTATATATGGTCATATATAAGGTCAACTACCTATAACATAACACAATCATGAGAGTGATAGCTCATCGTATCCAGGTTCCAGGGATGACAGCGTGGGATCTTGGGGGCCACCCTTAGAGCTCTGCCTACCGAACTTCACACAGAGTGACCCCACCCCCTCTGAGTACACTTCCCTGCGGGTTGTGGAGCTCATGCAGAGAGCAGTCCAGGGAGGCTGGGCCAGGAACCTGGCACTCCCACCTCCTGCACAATCAAGAAAGGCTCTGGAAAGGAGCTCTATCAGGTCAGCCTATAAAAGCAGGTAGGATTTCATCAGCAGTAATGAGCTAGTGACCCCAGGTAGAGGAGAGAGCAGTCCAAGAGATACGACCTGAGAGGTAGTGGGGGCCACCCAGAGAGCCTTGGATCTCAGGTTGCTGATCTGGGAATGTCATTCGGAAGCTCAGCGTCTCCAACGTGGGGAACGTGAACCCCAGGGGGTCACAAGATCATCCCCTGGGAGTGTGGCAAGAAAATATTAGCAAGTCACTTATATACATTTGTATCCTTAGTCTTCAGACTTCTACTCCTGTTAGTGACTTGTTGCAAAAGGGGGTCTCTTCACAACCTAGCAACTTAAAACATCTCGCTCTGCTCCTGAGGGCCAGGAACCTGGATAGAGCTGAGCCCCTTGGCTCTGGGGCGGGTCTCTCATGAGGTTGGAGGCCGGACGCCATCACGCCTACTTTCCTTTGAAGACTTGGACCAAGGCTGCAGAACCCCCTGCAAGGTGACTCACCCACAGCTCCTCACCACATGGGCCACCCCGCAGGGCTGCTGGGTGTCCTGACAACAGGGCAGCTGGCTCCCCCCAGAGCCAGGGATTCAGGGAGCCCAAGACAAGAGCCACAATTTCTTCCCCTCAGAGTTAACTCTCCATCATTTCCACAGTATCCTCGTGGTGACCCGGGTCAGCCCCATGCAGTGCACAAGGCATGGCTCAATGGGAGGTGAGAATAATTGGAGGCCACCGTGAAGGCTGGCAACATGTCTAGAATTAGTAAATGGGTGAATATATATTGGGGGACACGTGCTCGACAACATTTTACAGATGGGGCACCTGAACAACAAAGTTTCAGACCCTGGCTGCAGGCTCCAAGACCCACGAAGAGTTGCAGGCAAGGCAACTTGCCTCAGGTGTGGCCCTGCAATGAAGCGTGCCCCATGAGACATGGTGGGAAGGAAGAAGCCGGGACAGTCCCTGCTGATGGAGGAAGCAGAATAAAGATCCCCAGCACGACCGGTCCGACGGGCCCAGGACTGAGCCCAAGTGCTAGGTTCAGACTGCCAGGGAGAGAGGGGGAAAGGCCTCCAATCATGGGGTGAGTCAGAAGAAGGAAGTGCTTCGGGGCAGGGGGGACGTCCCAGAGAAGAGAGGGAAGGAAGGGCGCTGAAGGCTGGGGGATCCCCAGGAAGGGTGTCAGGGCAGGGAAGCCGAGCAGCAGAATGAGAGCCGCTCTTAGATCTGAGCTCACCTCGCCCTTATCTGGAGAGGGGCTTTAATGCCCAGCTCAGAGTTATTGCCGAGGTTAAATGAGAGGATGAGTGAAAAGCGCTTAGCACGGGGCCTGGGACGCACTAGATGCTCCGCATATGCTAGCAATCTGGATTCTTATCACTAGCAGCGCAGCCACAGCCGAGAGAGTGGGGTTAGCCCCCCAGGGCCTGTGAATGCGGGCAAGGAGGAAGGCTGGGGTCAGGACAGCCGAGCACATCTGTCCCCATCTCTGGGAGGGTGGTCAGCAACTCCCCTGGGGCAGAACTGGGGCCTGGCACATTGGCTGAGTGTGCAGAAGACGTGGGTGCTGAGCCCCCTCAGCCTTCGCCTACCCCCTCGCAGAGCACTTTCAGGTTTGGGATGAGCCTCCCTGGCTCTTGCCCCCCGCCCCCTGAGGTCTGGACTGCCACTCACATTGTCTGGCTGCAAAGTCAGGCACCTGGAAAGCCTCTCGAAGAGGTGACTGAGCTAATGAACAGAAGGCTCAGTGCTGACTTTCCAAAGAGGGTGCCCTGTGGCTCCCCAAATCTAGGAGAAGCTGAGCAAGGCCCGGGTGGAGATGAAGCAGGAGAGGTTAAGGGAGTGGTGCACGGGGTTGGGGGCTCAGTCCTGGGAGCCCCCACAAGGGAAAAAGTTCCCCCCATAGCCCCTGCTGCTGGGTGAGAACTTTCTCCGCTCTGGCTTCTCAGTGTTGGGCCAGCCAGGATTCTGGGACCCGGGACCCGGCGCACATTTTCCCACCTTTTATTTAGAGGTGTACGTTTAGAAAAAATTAAAACGCCCCGTTTGCACGTCTGGGTGGCTCAGTTGGTTAAGTGACTGCCTTCGGCTCAGGACTGGAATCCCAGGATTGCGTCCTGCATCGGGCTCCCTGCTCAGCAGGGAGTCTGCTTCTCCCTCTGACCCTCCCCTCCTTGTGCTCTCCCTCGCTCTCATTCTCTCTCTAATTAAAAAAAAATAATAGGGGCGCCTGGTTAGCTCAGTCGTTAAGCGTCTGCCTTCGGCTCAGGTCATGATCCCGGGGTCCTGGGATGGAGCCCCGCATCGGGCTCCCTGCTCCGCCGGAAGCCTGCTTCTCCCTCTCCCACTCCCCCTGCTTGTGTTTCCTCTCTCGTTGTGTCTCTCTCTGTCAAATAAATAAATAAAATCTTTAAAATAATAATAATAATAATCTTTAAAAAAAATAAATAAAACGCCCCGTTTCCAGGTTTTATTTAACTGAAGAACAGACCAAGAGGCCAATAGCAATCACGGTCCCCACTTCCTAGCGGGGGCAGGGCTGTGTGCCGAGGAACTTGTGCGCGCCGCGCCTTTATTCCTCGCGGCAATCCAGCGAGGTCGGCGGTTGTTCCCATTTTGAGCTCGAGAAGCTGAGGCTCCCACAAGCTGCGCTCTGAGCCGGGCCCCAGCGCCCGGCCCCCTCTCGGCCTCAGCGCGCTGCGCCGCCCGCCCGGCTCTCTAGCGCCCCCTGCCGCGCCTTCGCGCCCCGTGCAGGGCAGCCCCGCCGCGCCCACCTGCTTTGCAGGGCACTTTCTATCAGACCCACGAACCGCTCACTTCTCTGACCCCTCTCCTCTCTGTTTCCTTCCCCCCGGCCCGCTCCACCCCAGCGACCTCCTTGTGTCCTCCGGCACCCCCAGCTTCTTCCCCCCTCGTCCTTCCTCGCACTCTCCACCCGGCACACCAGCCACCCCGCGCTTCCTCACCCTGCGGGCCCGTAATTCAAGTGCTGCTCCAAGGAGACGCCTGCCTGAGCACCCCGTCTACACCAGCAAAGACGCGCACCGCACCGCACGGCCGCTGTCTTTGCTGGCTAGGACCATCATCATTTTTGTGATCTGCATTCCTTCACGTCCTGTGCTCTGCAGTCCCCACTGCGAGGACCCCAGGGCCCTGGAGAGCCAGGATATTGCACGCGCAGCATTTCAAACGCTGCTTGGCACCCAGGGAGAGCCAAATAAGTACTTGCTGAAAGAAATCGAGGGGGAGTGAAGAAGAGGAGCCAGGATTGGAACCCCAGTCTGCTTGGGAATCCAGTGTGCCTATCCACTCAAACATACGGTCTCCTTAACCGGCCAGGGAAGAGCTCTTTATAGATTTGGAAGAACACACCACAAACTGCCAAAGCGCTTCCCTCTGAGGAGTATGTGGAATGAGATGGGGAGGGAACTTCTTTTTTTTTTTAACCATATGCATTTCTATATTTATTTGAATTTTTATAAGGTACATGTATTCCTTTCAGAATCTAAAAAGTGATGCATGCAGAATTAGGTGATTCTACCCCTTCTCAGTGAACTCTCCTTAACCCCTTAGATCCAGACACGTTACCTTGCACACACCTTCCTCAGCTCACAGATTTCTCCCTCCGGCCGATGGTAGAGAACATCAGCACAGCCTCAAACCATCTGCTCCTACGCAGAACCAAGCTAAAAGAAGGATTATTTGAGAAACGTCCTTGGAAGCAGTGCTTCTGCACCCAGCAAAACATCAGAGTCACCTGGGAGGTTTCCTGAAACGCAGACCCCCAGGGGCCTACCCCCAGGATTCAGTGGGCTGGGTTGTTTAGAGCCCTGCACATTAGTTCATGTGGGGCGATCCACGGACAGGACCACTGGTTTAAGTGACACCCCGCTAGAGATCTCTAGCACGCTCCTTGGATCAGCTTAGGCCCTGGGGTGGATCTTTTTCGTCCAACTCTTAACTTCTGCACTGTTCCGGGCTTAACCATCTCAACTCTTAGCACCCTCCACCTTAGCCTCCCCCCTTGGGGCCCCTGAATCAGAGGGAGCCAGCAATGGTTCATGGATGCTGCAGCTGAGGTCTTCCCCGCAGGGGCCTATCAAGCATATGAACAGCGGCAGAAGAAAAGCCAAGAACCGATACCCTACACAGGAGCATCTGAGAAGCTTCAGCGAGGCTTAGGGTCAGGAAAATCTGACTCCCTAAAAGAACCAGAGCTTTTTTGCTCCTTTATAAGAAAGAACTAGGTAATGGACCGTTTCCTTTTTTGCCCTGTCTACCAGGAAGCTCAGAGAGCATATTTCCCCTCATAGCTACTGCATCTGTTTTGTTTTGTTTTTTTTTTTTTAATCTTTGGTATTGAGGTTCCATTCTCCTACCCTGATTATTGGCAAAGCTGCTTCGAATCTTTCTATAGAGATGAGACATAAAGAAATCTAATAACGGCATTTCTTATCAACCAAATCTCTGTAAACCTCACTGCCAGAGCCCAGCTCTGTCCACAACTCTATGAACCTGAACCAAGAAAGTTTCTTCTATATTTTCCTTTCGAGAGCGTCATGCTGCCCCAGACGGCCCAGAGAAGTGATCAGGGCTGGGCCAAGTTTGCAGGGACCCTACACCGGTCTGGCCTCTTTCTGGGTCAGTGACTTTGGACAGTGCTTCCAGCCCTTCCCAGGCCCATGCTTCACTACTGACTCAGGGTCCCTGGTTTCAGGTTCCCTCCGAGACCCCTTTCAGGGCACTCTCCCCTCTCTGGGCTGGCGTGAAGAAGGATCTGACTACCAGGCCCATCCCTACGCTCCCACCCTGACTCCCTCCTCACCCACGTCCCAAATAACCAGGCCACACACCAGGTTTCAAGTATCTGTCTCTTCCTTTCACTCTCTCAAAAGAAAAAAATAAATAAATTGCAGAAGGCGGCAGCATTTCCAGTCTTCCCCTGGCTCCCAGATGCCCGACCCCCAACCCCTGCCCCCCACCCTCCCTCCCACGCTCCCACTCCCTAGACCCATCCCTCCCCTTTCCCAAAATAAAATAAAATAAAATAAAATAAAAAATAAATCCCAGGAAAAAAAAAAAAAAGCCACAGTTAGACCTTCCACTCATGCAAACCAGCAAAGAAAAAAGGTGGGGGGCATGTGGAAGGCAGGGGGCCCACAGCAGGGTCCCCCCACTTATCCCCCCAAAAAAACCACCTTTGAGAAGAAAAAAAAAATGGGAAAAAATAAATGCTAAACCAAGGGACCTGGGGAGTTCTGACGGGGGCAGGGGGGCCCCAGGCCTTGCCTCAGGAGAGAGAGGAGGCCTGTGGCCCTGCGTCCCTGCATTGGGGTGCTCCTTGAGGGGGCCCTGACTTCTGGAATGTGTGTGGGAGAAGGTAGGGGAGGGCAGGCGGCCCCCGCTGGGCTTGTGTGTGCGTTGGGGGTGGGCAGGGGCTCAGGTCCTCAGGAGCACGGGCTCGGGACCAGGAGCCCGGCTCCCCACCCCAGACCCCAGGTTCCTGGGGTTCCGGAGCCCAGTTCTGGGGTGCAGGGATACATGCAGGGCAGTGTCCCCCCTCCAGGGCTGGATCCAGTTAGAAAGGAAATAAATAAGAAGGGACGGGAGGGAGGCTAGGGGGCGCGAAGGGCTTGGGCAATTCAGTCCAGACCAAGGGGCCCGCATGAGGGAGGCGGGGCGAGTCCAGGCCACGCCAGGGCGGGAGTCAGAGTCTCTCTCGGGCCGGGACCCAGATGTAGGGGCCTGAGAGGTCCTCGATGACACGCTTCACCTTGTGGTAGATCTCCTCAAAGCTGTCGCCCTCCACGATGGCTGGGGTCGGGGGGAGCAGGCAGTGAGGTTGGATGCCCTCCGAAGAGAGCGGCGCGGGCCCAGAGCATGGGGTACCTTTGCCTCAGACTCCAGGCCATGAGCTGCGGGGCCGCACCCACCCAACGAGGGCCTCTTTCCAATCCATCCACCCGGCGCAGCCCCTCGGCAGAACCTGAGCGGGCGGGCGGGGGGCGGGGGGGCACGGCGGTCTCACCTGAGAAGCACTCTGTGAATTCCTGCTCCAGCTTGGTGGCTCTGTCGAAGGCTTTGCGGGCTTGCTCCTCTGTGATCCGCTTATTGATCTCTCTGTGGACAGCGAGAGAGATGCGCACCTGAGTGTGGGTCCCGCCCCACCTTTTACCTCCTCCGTCCAGGGACCCGACGTGGTCACCACTATTTTCTCATTTGGAGCACGTAGCAGAAAACACAATTCCCGATATCCTCCGGGGTCGCGATGACCACCCCCTACCCCATGACCCACCCCAGCCGGGTGTGGCCACTCCGGGGACCTCTCCAGGGCCTCATCCTTCCAGCCTTCAGCCCCCGTGAAGGCACCAGACTCTAACTCCCAACAGCCCGAAGGCCCTGGCTCGTCCCCGCAGGTTTACGCCCCAGGGGCTGCTGGGAGTTGTAGTCCTGCTCAGCCGAAGGCTGGAGAGGAAGGGAAAGGCCTGGGATTCCCTGCATCCTCTGGGCTCCAGCTCCGGGGCAGACCCCCCTCGAGGGCTGCTGGAGCTGCTGTCCCAGGTTCTGAGGGGAGAGTTCAGCAGAGGCCTTCTGAGGCCCCGGGCCACGGGTGTGGGGGGCTGAGGGGAGGCCCCCTGGGACCATACTCACAGCACATTCTCCAGGGAGCGGGGGCGGATGAAGATGGCGATGGGGTGCAGGTGGGCCGCCTGCAGCCGCCGCACGGCATTGGCCGAGACATCGAGGATGCAGTGCTTCCCCTGGGGCAGGCAGGGTGGGCGGAGGGGACCGGCAGGTGGCGGGCACGGACAGACAAGAGGCACCGGGACAGGACACAGGACGTGGAAAAGTGGGGGATGGGAGGTTGGCCAAAGGGGCAGCGACGTGGATGTGAAAAGACAGGTGAGCAGGGAGTGAAGGTGGGAAGGGAGTACAGACAGAGTGAAAGACAGAGAGAAGAAGGAAGGGGCAGACGGAGAGCAAGGGGAGAAGCCAGCACAGGAGGAGGGGGTCGGAGGGAACGAGGGAGGGGTGAGGGACAGGCAGGATGGGGGCCCAGAAGATGGGACAGAGCAAGGCCAGAGGCGCAGCAGTGAGCAGAGAGGGAGTGTGGAGG
The DNA here is from genome assembly GCF_964656455.1 of Halichoerus grypus. NCBI lineage: Eukaryota > Metazoa > Chordata > Mammalia > Carnivora > Phocidae > Halichoerus > Halichoerus grypus. Next base: position 151,815,852 of record NC_135713.1, read on the forward strand.
GCAGGAGCAGGAGAAAGGAAGGGGAATGGAGAGAGGAAGTAGGATGGGGGGGCAGACAGAGGACAGACAGATGGAAGAAACAAGGAGAGACAGGTGGGAGAGAGGAGAGGCAGATGGAGAAAGGAGCCATGGAGGGAGAGAGGGCAGGGTGGGGAGGCGGGGAAAGGAGGAGGCCGAGGAGCAGGAGAGGGGGGTGTAGACCCCCGGGAACAGGCCAAGGCAAAGGGCCACAGGGGGGCGGGACAGAGGGAGGGACCAAGTTGGGGAGGCCAAGCCACCAAGGGCAAGGCCAGGGGAAGAGAGGAGAAACGGGGCAAGGAGGAGGGAAGGGGAGAGGAGGGGACAGATGGCGGCGAGGAGTTTGGGGTCAGGCAGCAAGCGAGGGAGGGCGGCAGGGGGAGCAGGCGGTCAGACAGAGTTGCCCAAGAGGAGAAGGAGGCCGAGGAGGGAGTGGAGACCCAGCAGGGAAAGAGACAGAGAGAGAGAGAGTTAGAGAGAGCTGGGGAAGGCCATGGGGTGGGGAGAGGGGAGGAGGAAGAGGCCGGGCGCCCGCAGGTCCTACCTGCTCGGCCACCTCCCGCACGGACTGGACGCTGGTCCCGTACAGGTGGCTGTTGTACTGGCCGGCCTCGATGAACTTGTGCGCCTGGATGTCCTTCTCCATTTTCTCCCGGGAGGACACGAAGTGGTAGTCCCGGCCATCTATCTCGTACTCCCGCTTGGGCCGCGTCGTATCTGCCAGGAAGTCACCCCACCCCCCGAAGATCTAACCACCATCCCTCCAGCGTAAAGCCTGTCCTTCGTGGAAGGCGGCTGCTGGGGAGACCAGGACTGCGAGGGGAGGGCAGCACTGCCGCCCCCAGACCCCCTCCTCGGGGCCCCCCTCCCCCGGTCCCCGACCTGGGAGCATGAGGGCAGCTGAGAAGCACCCCTTCCTTCTCTGAGAACCCCGGTGTCCTCCTGCACCCCAGCCCCTGCCGGCCGCTCTGCCTGAGGTCCGGCTGGGCCCCGCCCCCGCCGCCCCTGGGCCCCGCCCCCACCGCCCCGGGGCCCCGCCCCCACCGCCCCGCGGCCCCCGGCACTCACGGGGAACACAGGATCCAAACTTGTCGGGGAACTCGGAGAGCAGGTCATCATTGGCTCGGTCCTTAGTGGGCCCAAGGATGATGATGGGGCGAGCGTAGTGCACTGCAGACAGAGAGCCAGCTCAGGCGGACCGCGGGGCGGGAGCGGCCAGGGCGGGGGGGGGGGGGGGGGGGTGCCGGCCCCCTCCCCCCAACCCGAACAGCAGGGCTGGGACTTACCTTCCATCTGCGTCACGGTCTCGTAGCTCAGAACGGAGTCTTCTCGACCTAGTGGGAGGCAGGGCATCTGCGAGGGGCTCTGAGACAGGGGACTTGGGGCCCCGTGTCGCCTTCCTGAGGCTATCAAGAGAAGCTCAGGGCCCCCTCACCCCGGGCTGCCAAACTGACCCTACCTACCCTGTGATCCAGAGCTGGAGCCCCAATCCTGCGAAGAGAGAGCAGGCCACGTGGTTGGCAGAGTGCCACCCCGTGAGCCCCCGCCCCTCCCCCCAGCTCACTCCCCCCCACCTACCTTGGCCTTTAACCTCGACCACTCGCGTCGTTCAACCCTGTGGTGGACATGGAGGGATGGGAGGGTAGGGAGATGGCCGGCGAGAGGCCCTGCTCCAAAGGCTCAAGGGAGGGACAGTGCGCGGCGGACAGAGGCCCGCGCCCTCGAGGCTGCCCCCCCCCCACCTCTGGGACCTGAGCGCCTGCGGCAGGAGGGCTACAGGCCCCGGGAGCCTCACCGCCGTTTGCTGGGGATGAAGCCGATGTCATCGGTCTCGCTGTCGGAGTGGACCCGCCGCGCCTGCCACCACTCCTCATCGCTGGCGTCGATCACATGCAGCACGTCCCCGAAGCGGAAGCTCAGGGCCTGGCTCAGGAAGCCGCAGTCCTTGGTCTTGTCATAGTCAAACAGGGCCCTGGAGGGCGGGCGGGTGGCCAGTGGTCAGAGAGCCCGCCCAGGCCCCCAGACCAGGGGTGTGCAGCGGAGCGCGGGGGCTGACGGCCCTCCGACGGGGGGCGGGGGCGGACTGCGAGGACCCCACAAACTGCGTGGGGACGGCGGTCCGCAGCTCGCATGCGCGGGACAGCCACAGGGGTGAGGGAGAAAAAGACCAAATTCCTGTCCGGCCGAGGGAAGGAGGACCACTGAGGCAGCCACGGGACTAAAGGGGAGACAGTCTGGGACCCGCCTGGGGGTGCCGGGGAGCCCACTGGCGGCCAGCGGGGAGGGGACGGCCGAGCCAGACCGGCCTGGAGGCAGGAGTCCGAGCGGACCGGGCGCCAGGTGGCGAGCGAGGAGCACCGGTTCAGCTAGCCCGGGGGCATGGGGACAGCGGGGACAGCGGGGACAGCGGGGAGCCCAGTTCGGGCGTGCGGAGTGTGAGATGCCCGTGGGACATCCCAGGGGGCAGGTCCTGAAAGCAGATGGCCAGAAATGCAGGTCCGGACCTGCGGGAAGAGGTCAGGCCAGGGCGGACAGCGCTGAGCACGGCAGTAGAGCTGCGGCAGGGGAGGGGGGTGGAGGGCTGGGGAGCCAGGAGCCACGGCGCCCACGAGGCCCCTGCGCGGCCAGCCAATGACCTCCGCGTCCCCGAGCTGTGGAGGTCCCGGGGTGACCAGGGGCCCGAAGGCAGCAGGGTACTTGGCTCCGAGGCTATGTTCCAGCTGCTACGGGGTCATCTCAAACCGTAACGTATGCAGGGCAGTGGCAGGCCTGGGTGGGGAGCGGGAGGCAGGCAGGGGAGGGGGGAAGAGCTGAGAAGCAGAAGGAGCCCGGCCGGGGAAGCATCGGACCTGATGTAGAAACCCCGTTTGGGGTTGCTCCGCAAGGAGGCAGTCCCTGAGCCCAGGCTGCTGTTCATGAGCTGTTCCCGAAGGTCGTGGATCTTGGCCTCGAATCGGCTGTACTCTGGGAGAGGACAAGAAGGTTCCCGCGCGCCGGCCTGGCCCACCGCCGCCCCCTCGCCGCCCCGCCCCGCGCCCCGCGGAAGCCACCAGATCCGAGGACCATCCTCGGCCCGCACGGTGGGGAGCCTGCGGCCTGGTACCTTCTGGTTTATACTGAGCGATGATGGTGACCGTCTGCCCCGCGTTCTTCAAAGCAATGGCAGCCTGCTCGTGGCTGGCGCTGCGGAGGTCGACACCGTTCACCTGGAGAGAGGGCAGAGGCTGAGTGGCCGTGGATGGGGACCAGGCTCTGCCCTGAGGGGAGGGAGGGCGTGGGCAGAGGCTGGCCTTCCCTCACCGAGAGGATCTGGTCCCCCTTCCGCAGCTCCCCGCTGAGGTCTGCCGGGCCGCCGGCCAGGATAAAGGAGATGAAGATGCCCTCACCATCCTCGCCACCCACAATGTTGAAGCCCAGGCCCGTGGAGCCCCGGTGGATCACGATCCGCCGCGGTTCCCGGGGCACATCTTCCTCCCCCAGCAGGTCCTTGGCCACCGGGGAGTAGCGCCGAGGGGAAGTCGGGGTCATGGCTGTGGGGTAGTCGGTCCCCAGGTAACTGCTGTGACTAATCTCATTGTCCAGGTGCTGGGAATAAGCTGGAAGAAGATGTGGGAGGAGGGATGAGACCGAGCGTCGTGAAGGGCAACGCCCAGCACCCCACCTTCTCCCTAGGCAACCAGGAGAGCAGGCTCAGGGCAAGGAGACATGATTTTGCCTGATGGTAGGGAGGGGTGAAGGGGGGGCGCCCCATCCCCGCAACATTGGGCGGGCAGGAATTCATGTCCTGGGTGTGCCTGGGGTGGTCGAGGGGAATATGAATACCAGGCTTTGGGGGTTTTCTTTGCGGTTCTGTTTCTCAAATCTCTTAATCTATAAAATTCCTCTCTCTCTTTCTCTCGCTCCCTTTTTTTCCTCCTCTTGGCCATCCAGCGGTTGGGAAAACTAGGTCATTTGTCTAATAGACTTTCCCACTTTCTATTAGGCAGATTCTAATGGGGAAACCACTGCTAGCATCTTTAGTGGTGTTAACATATTCCTCTGTTTCTCCTGTAAACTGGTAACTGGTTCTAGAGACCTCGTCAGACTCAAGTTCAATTCTTTTTTTGGCACAAATACTTCGTAGGCCATGTGGTAGAAATACACAACTATGCAACGGGAAGCAAGACTATCTGGTCGTCTTAGGTGAGACCAACTGACAGGTTCAGGTGTGGTCAGCTGACCCCCCATTATTATGCTCCCCACCAGCCTTTCACCCAAGAGCTTTAGAGGCCACTGAGGACCATTGCCTGGTTCTGATATTTCACTGGGGACTGCAAAATAGGATATTCTATATATATATTTTTTTTGGGGGGGGGGAGGAAGGGGCACTTATCAATAGGAATTATCCTACAAAGAACCTTTCCTTGGGGTGCCTGGCTGGCTCAGTCGGTAGACCGTGGGACTCTTGATCTAGGGGTTGTGAGTTCGAGCCCCACATTGCATGTAGAGCCTACTAAAAAATAAATAAAAATTAAAAAATGGGTGCTTGGGTGGCTCAGTTGGTTAAGCATCTGCCTTTGGCTCAGGTCATGATCTCCAGGGTCCTGGGATGGAGCCCCACATTGGGGTCCCTGCTTGGCTTCTCTCTCTCTCTCTCAAATAAATAAATAAAGATGTAAAAAATATATATAATAAAAAAATAAAAATAAAAAGAACTTTGCCATAGCAACCATTTGGTAATTCTGAGGTGTGGTTTGTACAGGAAAGCGAGCATAAAAACCTCACTCTTTCCCTGCATTTGCCAGGTGTCCTAATGAATGGGTCCAAGGATGCCCAATTATTCTTAAGCATCATTATGATCTCATAGACTTTCACATAGTTAATGAGTTTTGACTGATTATCCAGTAGGAGCCCCTCCTGGGTCGTTAACACCACCTGGCAATCTTGGGTCTCCTCATCACTTTCTGGGCCAAGATTTAGAATTGGCCCCTTCTCCAAGGAGCCTCGATCCACTTGGTACAATAACTACCTTTTATCACGTGAAGGAAAACTTCTGTGTTCCTGGTTTACTACGTTTTCACGTGAAAACAGAAGTTGAATTTCCTCAATGTCTTTCCCCAACATCTAGTTAAAACGAGCTTACGATTTTAGTCCCTCAATTGTTTAATACAACAAATCATATTAAAAAGTTTCCCAATACAAAACCACCTTCAGTTTTTCTGAAACAAACCCTACTCTGGATCAATATTACTCCCCCCCAACCTGCCGCTGTGTTTGGTCTACGACTGCATCACTATAAACTTCCACGTCTCTACTCAGAAGCAAAATGGGGCCTATGCTTTGCTTTTCTTATGTTACCTTCGTGACCATTTGAAATGCCCTCATACGACGAAACATGAACTTTTTTTATCCTTTCTCTTGCTCAGAAGGAGCGTAGGAATTATCTATTCCTTGAAGATTTGAAAAAAATGAGCCACAAAACCATCTGGGCCTTGGGCCTTCTGGGGAAGAGACTACTGACAATCTTTTCTAGGTCTTCCGCGGCGACTGATTTTCCATCTATTCTCCAACCACAGAACAGGAGAGATGGTTCCTATTTGGTGGCAAGTATTGGAAGAAGAGCAGTCACCAGGGTGGCCCGGGGGTCACTGGGATGGGTCACGGGGAGCTTTGAGGGTTGGAGGGCGCTCACAGGTCGTGATGTCTGGGGGAGCGTAGCTGTCACTCAGGTAGGCATTGCTGGGCTTGGCCACCTTCAGGTAGACCACGTCATACGTGTTCTTCAGGGCTGCCACGGCGTCCTCATGCATGACGTCCTCCAGCCCCACGCTGTTGACCTGGGGCCAAGGAAGGAGAGAGCTCAGACGGAGCCAGAAACAGCACCAAGACAGACGCACCGTGGGAACGGTGATGCAGAAGGCGGGGCCTGCCCAGGGCCAGGAGGCGAGCCCCAGGTGCGGGCTGGAAGAGGGATGGGGGTCCTCACCGCTAGAATCTTGTCCCCGATCTGCAGCCTCCCGTCCTTGTGGGCGGCACCCCCTTCGATGATCTTCGTCACGTAGATGCTGTTATCTCCAGGGATGTGCTGGTTCCCTACACCCCCTGCGATGCTGAAGCCAAGACCTGGATGGAGGGCAGGGCAGAGGTGGGCGCCCCAGTGCCCGGTGGCTGGGGAGCAGGCCTCGGCGCGGGGGCCAGTTGGGGTGGGCGGGGCGGGGAGGGGAGAGACAAGACTAGCTTACTACCTTTAGGGCCCTTGATGAGCTTGATCTCCATGAGTTTCTCAGCTGGGGGCTTCCGGCGCATGACGTAGAGGCGGACAATGGAGCCCGCCTCCTTGAGGGCCTCTACTGCAGCCGAGTGGGTCACCTCCCGCACGTCCACTTCATTTACAAACAAGATGCTATCGTTGACCCTGGGGGCAGCAAGGTGGGCCTGAGCCAGGGGCTTTGTGCTGCCCTGGCCCTCCCTTTCCAGGGAACCGGCACCCTAACCCCTATCTCCTCTCCCCACCTGAGGCGGCCATCCTGGGCTGCAGCCCCACCAGGAATGATCTTGGTGATGAAGATGGATGGGTCATCTCCAATGTGTGGGTTGTCGGTACCACCCGCGATGCTGAAGCCCAGACCTGAGTTGCCCTGGGCAGGAGGAGGGAAGGAGTGTCAGCCCTCCTCACTGCCCGCTCCGGGCAAGGTGACTGTGGAGGGGGCTGGGGTTGGGGAGCCGTGACCAGAGCAGGAAGGGGCAAGGCTAAGAGACGGGCCACAGGCACAGAGAGGAGCACTGACAGGGAGGCGTGGGGGCGACCTCAGAGTGGGGAGCCTGCTCACCCTTTCCAATGTGATCTCCTCGTATTCCATCTCCCCCTCCGTCCCGTTCACCTGCAACTCCAGCACGGACCAGAAACACAAAAACAGTGAGACAGACATCCCGACCTGAGACCCGGCCCCCACCCTGTGCTGGGGCCCAGGCCCTCCCTCTCTCCCTCCTTCCTTCGGCAACGGCCCCAAAATCTAAACAACTCACATATCCTGGGGCTTCTAGGGTGTCTGTGTTGACAATCACAGGAGGAGAGTTGGCCTGTGAAGGGGAAAGGAGATGAAGAGCTGCCTGAGCCTAGGCTCAAGAGGAAGCCCGTCGTCCTCAGGGCGTCCCACCAGCCTGGTCACCCTTTCAGCCTCCTAACCAAGCCCGCTCTTGAAGCCTCCAAGGACCCAGCTCAACCTCCATCACAAACATGCACGCACCTGTGCCAGGCCCTACCTCTGCCCGGCCCAGGCCCCCTGCACGTGGAAGGAGGTGTCTGAGAAAGCGGGGAGGGAGGGAGAGACGGCCAGATGGGGGAGCAGCAGATGGTAAAGGGGGGGCCGGCGAAGGGGGGAGCTTCTCACGGGATGTAACACCTCAGGGTGCGAGTGCCTTACGTACTACGCACATACACCCCAGTGCTTCCGTGTCCACCAGGTCCTGCCCCCCACCCCGGGCCCCCCACCCCTGTCCCCGTCGGCTTGTCTACACCCAGAAACCTTGACAACCCTCCCTCAGATCTGCCCCTCACCTTCACACACATTTGTCCTAAACCCTGGGTCCCCGGAATCCGGGGTTCCCCCAGCGGCAGGCCCCTCCCTCCCTCTCCCCCACCCGCCGGCCAATCCGCCCCTTCCTCTGAGGACTGTTGCCTAGCAACGGTATCTAAGCCCAGCCAAGGCCTGGGGAGACCCACCTCCAGAAGGCCCTGTCGCCAGGACAACGGGAGGGGGGAGAGGGGCGTGGCCTAGGGGCGACCAGACTCCCGAAGGCAGAAGAGATCCGCTAGCCCCGCCTCTCCTGCCCTGGGCCCCGCCCCCCGATGGCCCTGCGAGAGCGGTCCAGGCTGAAGAGGTTGGCGGGCGCAGCGCATCCTGGATAGCCCCTTTGGCCCTCCCCTACGCCCCTCACCCTACGCAGGGCACAGGACGTCAGGAAGGGGGAGTGGTAAAAGACATCCGGGTCCTATCTTCTCATCTACTCCCCCCACCCCACTTCATTCAGTAAAGGGTTAAAGTGGGGCGTGCCCAGGTCCTGACGTCAGTCGCCTCGACGCAGCAGGGTCTCTAGACTCTGGGGCGGGGCCAGGTTTCGGCCGGTCCTAGGGGCTTCCCCAGTTGCCAGGGCAACCGAAGCCCCGTCTCCATGGCAATGGGGTAGGCGGCCAAGAGCTTCCTTCCGGGGTCCCCCACCTATCTCCTCCTTAAACAAATATTTATTTGGAGCCTACCAAGCGCAAGGCACTCATCCCGGATTCCCCAGACTCTTTGCTTTCCCCCTCCGAAAGGGCCCCTCCTCCCTCCTACTGCTGTTTCTCAACACTACACATTACTTCTCAACTCTGTCACAGATTTCATTTCATACCCATAAATCTATTAACACCACCAACCTCCGACCCTTCAAATCTCAGCAAACGCTGTTATTCAACCAATGGCCACTGACTGCCCAAATCTCATCCACGTGGCCGTTCTCCATCCCACAGCCCATCCTCAATCCCCACCCCACCCTTAGCCTAGAGCCTCCTTCCCTGGGAGCCTCCTCCTCAACTACCTTCATATGCTTCCCATCCCTCTCTCTACAGCATCCCACACCCTCCACCCGTATCCCTGTCCCACCCTACAGTTTCCACCTTTTAACCCAGCCTTGGTCCTCATCCTCAGCCCCCGTCCAGTCCGTATCCCCCACTCCAGCCCCGTCCCCCCTCAGCGTCCATCCTAAGTTCTGACTTCCTAGAGATCAGCACCACTCTCCCTTATCCCAGCTTCAAACCCCCCAGATTCTGTCCCCAAATCACAGTCGTTCGTTCTCAATTCCACCCCCCCATCTCCTCTGGTGATAGAGGCTTCTCTTGTCCCCCAGCTCAGGCCTGGTCCCCAGACGTTGCCTGGCTGGCTCAGGGCCTCCAGCACTCTCCCCTCCGCTTCCCTTGTTTCCAGAGCCCCGATCCCAACACTCACTAGCCTGAGCCCACTACCACCTCACACACCTCCCTCTCTCATGTCCCCTCCCCAGGGACTTCATGGCCCCATCCCGCCAAGAGCATGTCCAGTCAGCCTTCCTCCTCTCCCTGGTCCACAGGACACTCCGTGCTGTCTCCTCTCCTCCAGGGCCTTACTTCTGTTCCCCTCCATCAGCTCTTCCTGGGTCCTGACTTCACAGCTTTGCCCGGTCCATCCCTGGCCCTGGGGCCTCTGACCCTTTCGTGGTCCTCCATTTTGCTCCAGCCCAGAGAATGGTCTTCCCTTCCCTCGGAACCGCTCTTCCTCACCCCAGAACGTACCGCTGCCCCCTCCCTGCCTCCTCATCCCCAGGCTCAGAAGCCTCCTCCAGGTCTCCTCTGGTGAAATGTCAGCAGCCTCCCCCCTTCCCAGGGCATCCCTCAGGATTCTGGAATCCCACCCCTGCCTGTCACAGCCTGCCTGGGGTCTCCTTTCCTCCCCATCGTGTGCCCCCCAGGAAAGGAGACTGAAGGGGAGCACAGTGGGCCGGAGAAGGGGAGGTCTCAGAAACAGGTCTCCCCGGGATGGGAGATGGAAAACACAGTGCGAGCACAGAGGAGGAGGGGAAGGAAACAGGCAGTGGCAATAATGGGGGGACAGGAGGGACCCGAAGAAGAAAAGCTCGGTGGGGGGAGGACGAGAGAGAGGTGTGGCTGGAAAGCAGAGAAGGGAGGAGGAGGGAAGGGTAGCTTCGAGAGGGAGAGCCGGCGGCCCGACCAGGAGGGCTGAGCAGCGCGGAGGGCCTGAGCTGGGGCTCGGGGAGGGAGCAGGAGAGAGCGTGGGAGGAAGAGAGAGACAGCATCCAGAATCAGCAGCCAGCCAGCGGGAGGGAAAGGCGGGGAGGAGGGGAGCAGAGGCTGGGGCCGGGGACCGAGACAGAAAGGCCCCACGACTGGGAGTCTCTGACCAGACAGATGGAAAGGGCTGGAGACGTGGGGACACGGAGAGCCAGGCCCAGAGGTCGGACGTGGAGGGAGGAGGGGGACAAGGGACTAGAGCAAATGAGGGCAGCAGGAGCTGGGAACAGAGCTCAGGACACAGAAAACGGAAACGGAGGTGGGGGTGTGAAGGAATGAAGACGGCCTGGCGTGGGGAGCATCCTGGGGGTGCACCCATCTCAGCACACGTGCGTGCAGGCACGCGCGCGCGCACACGCACGCACACACACCCAGGCTTTAAGCTCCACACCCACTGCCACTTGTCTGGCCTCTGTGTCTCCTCGGTGGGAACGAGGTGTCTCCGCCCCCCCCCGCCCGAGCACCCCCTCTCCAGGCCCCAGGAGCCCAAGGCCCAGGCGCCCCGTCCCAGCCTCCTCCCACTATGGCTCTCGCCCTACCGGCCCGTGGGGGTGGTTGCCGCTCCGAGGCTCCGCGGGCCGCACTGGGGAGGGGGCCGCCTGAGTCTCCTACCTTGAGGGGGGAGAGGTGGGCGTGGCCCACGACCCCGTGGACGGCCTCGAGGTGGGACAAGTTCCTCTCCGCCACGTGCACCAGCTCGGGGGCGTTTACCTGGTTGGGGAGGTGGGCCGGGCTGTGCTCCAGAGGGGGCGTGTCTTCATCTTGGTAGCGGTATTTCTGGGGATGGGGACGGAGGCGTCACTGGGGCCGGCCCAGGGCCTCGAGCTCCAGGCTGTCCGCCCGGCCGCCTCCTCTCCCCCCCCTCCCCCGCCTCCAGTGCAGTGCGGAAGGCCCCGGGGCCAGACCAGTTCCTCCCCTCCCTCTCCCCCAGCCCCTCTCCCGCCTAGGCCGCCACCTCCCGGCTCGTCCTAAATCATCCCAGCCCCTCCCCCAACGCCCCACGTCCCAGGCCCCGGCCTTCCGCCCGGCACACCCCCTCCTCCGGCCTCCGTTTCTCCCGCCCCGCCCAGGCCTTCAGCTTCAAGCCCCTGTCACATCATCGCCGGCCCTCTGACACTCCGTACCCCCCATTCTCGATGCCCATCCCCAACTTCTCTGCTTCCCTCGTCATCTTCACCCCACTCCCCATGTTTGCAAGCTCCCTCCTCCATGCTCCAACCGCAGCACTCCCCCCATCCTATCTCACTCGCACCCGCCCTCCCGGCCTCAGTCTCCCCACTGCAGCCTCTACCCCGAGAGCGCCCGGCTCTCCAGCGCCAGCATGCCAGAGGCAGGGACTGCAGTCAGGCCCTTCGACTGGCAGGTACTTGGCATCAGCCCCCCAGGCAGGACGAAGCTGAACTCGTCCAGCTCTTCTTCCACTGGCCCCGCTGGTTCCCAAGTGGTCCGCAAAGGGGCCCCCAGGCGTCTGGCTCCTTTCCTACAAATGCCCACAGCCCAGCCAGCTAATCGGATACACTAGAAGGGGACGGAGAAGGAAGGGGGAGGAAGGGAGGCAGCAGGGCTCAGGAGGGGGGCAGGGATGGGGGTCGGTTCCAGGTTGGCTGACTGGGGAAGGGGGTAGAGCGCAGAGTCTCAGAGTCCGTTCCCAGTCTCCCTCTGGCTTTTAGGGGTGCGAAACCCAACATGACCCCTGACTCCCTTCCCAACTGACCACCAGCCATCTCACGGGGCCTCCCATGCTAGCCTGACAAGGACACCAGTAAATGAGATTAACTAGGGCCAGAGAGAGAGGAAAAGGGCAGCTGGAGACGGCAGTGAAGGGCCTCCCACACCGGCCTCTGCCCTCACACTACTCCCCTCCTCAGGAGCCAGCCCCCACAGAAGCAGACCCTCCCAAACTGCAAGTTCAGGGAAGGAGGAGGAGGGTACCAAAGGCAGGGCTCCCTCAGAGACTAGAGAAGACAGAAGACACCCCCACACACACACACACCACCGGACACATAGGTAAAGAGAGAAGGCAGAAATCCCCTCTCAAAAAAGCATCCGAGAAGCTGAGTCCCCCAACACTGGGAGGGCAACAGTTGCAAGATCCAACTGGAGAAAGCTTATCAAGGTCAATGCCCGATGCCAGAGTAGGATTCTGAAAATTCGGAGGATGTAACCCAAGTTTGGCTGTAGCTCAGGGGGCAGCAAGAGACCGGGTGGGAAATGGGGCTGGTGACACGAAGCCTCTCCCGCCCAGGACAGAGGGATGAGGGGCAAGAAGGGCCTCTAAGAAGGAAAATAGGGGCTCATCAAGATACACTCAGTTTCAAGACCATGGGCACAAAAAGTAGAGAAGAAGGAAAAGTGGGGGGAGGCAGAATAAGCTAAATAGTCCCCCCCCCAAAAGGCTGGGCCATCTTGGATAACAGAATCCCATGACCTGAAAGAGGTTGTTCACTCCACACCCTGAAACGGTGGTCTGCAGCCTGGACAGCGCCCCAGAACTGGGGGTCCGGGGGGAGGGAAGGAAGCAGCTCCCCTCTCTACTTCCCAAGAGTCCCATACCCTGCGTGGTCATGAGGCAGGGCCCAGGGTGGCAGCTTCTAGTTTCTCCCAGTCTGGGGGAGGGTTCAAACCCACTGCCCCTCCATCTTCAGCCCACCTCACAGAGAAAAATCCCTGAATCTGATGAAGCAATGTCAGGGTGCAAAGAAAGAAAATGGAATCGCAGACATTCATCGTTTATTCTAGAGAGGAAATGAAGGTAAATTTTTATCACAGTAAGACTGCAGACACCTCTCCCTGCCCCACCCCCATGGGGGGGCTGTCTAGTTCTAAGGAAAAGACTCCCCCGCATTAGAAGACAACGTGAGGGAAATGGGGCACAAGGGAAGGGTACCAAAGTTCCCAGAATGTGGTTGAAGGAGGTTAGGGCCTATGTTCAGTCCTGGGAAATTTTCAGAGAACTGTACGTGTAGTAAGGGGAGGTGGGGTAAGAACCGTCTGGAGGAGTGGGGGTGGGGGAGAGTAATTCCCAAACTGCGAACTGGGAGGTGGGGGTCCGGGTCAGCACCTCTCGGTCCCAGATTACAGGACCACTAAAGCACGACAGGCAGGAAAGGAGGATGCCCTCTTTTACCCTAGTGGGGCTCTGGGCCCGAACGGCGACAGCTCAGATGGCACTGGGACCAAGTCTGAACCCCCAATACATAAGGCATAGGCAAGTAAAAGGCCTGGGGATCGCTGTTGTTCCTTCCCCCTTGGCCCTCTCATCACTGAGCCCCAGCTGCACAGAACGACCTGGAACGAGGCTTGCACCCCCAAAAGAGGGGTGTGAGTGAAAGTGGGGATGTTGATAAGAGGGGCGACCCCCTGCGCCTGTCCGCGAGACACTGCAACCCAGAGACCCCGCGCCAAGCAGAAGGAAGAGCGACAGCACTTGAAGCTTGCACCCTGAGATTTGGGGGGTCCGGGAAGAGGGGAGCGGGGCCGGAGCCCGTACCGCGGCACGTACCACGCAGAGACACATGGAGGCGAATCTGTTCCGAGCCGACATGGAGAAGGGGAGGAGGACTGAGGGGAGGGGGCGGGTGGGAGAGCAAGGGTCCCAGGGTTGGGGAGGGGGAGGGGCAGAGGGGCGGGGGCTGCGGCGGACGCGGCGACTGGAGGCTGCGGCCGGAGGGGGGGGGGGACGGCGCCTGCGCAGTGCGGGAGAGCGTCACGATGGGAGCGAGGGGGTGAGGGGAGACCCTCTTAGCCATCAACTTCCCAGGTTCCAGCTGTTTCTTTGTGGACTTCACCTTCCACCGCATACTCCTATTCCGACCCCTCTACAGATTTACCGATTTACAGCTGTAGTTCTCACCTAATCTCCTGCCCCTAAAATCACCAGGCCCCTAACTACTCCCAAACCTCACTGGACCACTCATCTCCACCGGACTCCCAAGGTGCGGGAAGGAAGAAGCACTTCTCTCTCACTGCAGAGGGACCCCCCACACACACACACAAAGGATCTAAAATGCCTCCCACAAGCCCCTCCCCAAAGATCGTTAATGCAGACAGCATCCCCTCAGATGCCAAGACATCTCCTATTCTAATAAGCAGTCCGGCCCCACCTGATAGCCAGGCAATGCTTTTCAAGCGTCCCCTCAAATTAAACTGCCCTTTAAGTCATCCCTTTTAAAATCATATCCCCTAATCCGCCCACAGAGACCTTGAAATTAGTGCAAATATTACCCTTGCTCTAATGTAAACATCCAAATAAGCAGTCTTCAAATTCGTTTGGGGTCCCCTGTCCAAATCCCTGCATCTAATGAGATACTCCTGATTTTCCGGTAGGCCCGCCGCGGGTACCACCAGCTGGCTGGCTCAGTGGAAAGAGCATGCAACTCTTGATCGTGGAGTCGTGAGTTCGAGCCCCAGATTGGGAGTAAAGATTACATAAATAAATAAATAAACTTAAAAAAAGAAAAACTTAAAAAATATATATATATATATCACCAGACCCCAATTTCTGGAGTACTTAATGTATCTTAAAGCTGACCGTCCAAATTCAATTGCAGTCTCTTCAATCTATTCCCAAACCTTTAAAATAAGAAATACTTTCCTATCCCTTTTCTTCACTCCTCATGTTCATACATGACTCCTTTTTCTGGCTGCCCTTCCTACATCTCACCATCACCTTCATGAATCTGAATTCCAACTTTGTTAGAAGAGTGCTCCCAAATATAACCATCTCCCCCACATCCAAGCCTCAAAAAATATTCACCTAAAGTAAGATCTGGCCTGCAACTGGCAGTGACCCACAAATCTTCCAGAACACCTCAAAACGACTGCCTCTGAGGTTTGCATTTTCCCCAAACAACTGACCCTGAAAGCATCTCTCCCAAATGTTCTCCCATTAAACGCCCACCTTCCCAGCTCTTAGAGCCCAGTGAGCAGCCTCCTCAAATTTGCCTCTCGGACATCTCTATAATGCCCACACAGGGCAGAGAGAACGGACTGCCCTAGAACCTCGCCTATGTCCCTCCGTTCCCTTCCCGTTGATCGGAATCTGATGGGTGCGCCCCCAAGATGACCCCTAATGCCCTAGTTTCATATCTGGATGGAATGCTCGGATCCTCAGAGGGAGCCCAAGCGGAAAGGAGCTGAACTCGAAATTCCTTCTAGAATAGAAAATGCACAGGCCCTAGTTTTCCACCAGTGGGCGCTGTGGCCCCTTAAGACCCTCCCCCATCCCCCATTTCCTTTTTCCCTCCATTTTCCGTTTCCCTGTTGCCTGGCAACGCAGCAATCAAGGACTTTGCTGTCGCCTAGCAACCGTCTCCCTGGAACATAGAGCTGAGGTAGGAGGTTGTGGTCTGATGAAATGTGAACAGGCCTCCATCTTAGGAAAACTGAGACGTCAGATCGCCCAACCCTCGGATTCTCCTTCCCAAAGACCCCCCCCGCACCCCGCAGTTCCTTAGACAACAGGCCCCCCAAACCCCGTCTCCTCTGGGCACATGGGACCACGCCACGCCCCTGCCGGGTCAGCCCCGCCCCCACTTCGGGCAGGTCACCCGGCCCTCAGGCCCCGCCCCTTCCCGAGGGTTGCTGCCCGTCTCCCTCGATAGAGTAAGCCAGACCCCACCCACCTGCCTCCAGGAGACCACGCCCCCGTCCACTTCCCGCCCATTCGCTCCCCCGGCCTCGCCCACACGGTCCCTCCGCCACGCCCCTGTCCGCCAATGAACGAGGCCGCTGGACACCCTGCCCCGCCCCCGGCATCTCGGCTGGGCCCAATAAGGACCACCCGGAGGGTTTAACCGCTTCGCCTCCGGGGCTCCAGCCCAATACCCCCGGTCTTTCCCCGCTCTCCCCCCTCCCCCACCTGTTCTGCTCCGCCCTCCGACACCCGCGCCCGGCCCTCAAGTCCGCCACGCAACTTCAGTCGTCGCCGGTTGCCATGGCAACGACGGCAGCAGCGCGGGGAGAAGGGGGAGGGCCGGGGGCGGAGTGGGAGAAAGAGATTCTCAGAGACAGACACGGGCAGAGACCCCGGCGCGGAGTAAGCCTAAGTGATCGCTCGGAAGGCAAGAGTTAGCGCAAAGCACAGGGCCTGGCGCAGGGCAGGCCTTCCACAAGTGTTCCCCAAATTACTGCGGCACGAATCTAAATATAGGCAATGAAAGATGGAGGACACCCAAACGGGGCTGGGAAGCTCAACGACCGCAAAGCCTGAGCACCCCCTACCCCACCCAGCATGTTGGGGGCGGGGGGCACTGCGGGGGTAGAGGGGGAGGGGGAAACAAGTGCCTCGTGCCCCCTGCTGGCTCCTCCTGGGCTACCCTCCGCTGCCCTGGATAGACAGGAACCACAACTCCCAACAGCCCCACGGACAGCAACCCTCTTACACCGAGGGCTCTTGTGCCTCAAGGCCTTATGGGAGTTGGAGTCCTCGTCCTCCCGAGACTGACAAGTTTTCCGGCCAAGGAATGTGGCAAGCCTGGGTCTCCTCCACGCCTCTGTAAAACCCCAAATGCATGACTGATCCTCTCTGCGCAAGGCTCCTTCCCTCGGGGATGCTCACCCTGGGCTCCATCGAAGAAGTAGGAGTCTGGATGGGAGACGAAGAAGCTCCCCCTCCCAGAATAGCTTGCCAGGCAAGCCCCTCACCCTCGCTGGCACATGTGTGTTCACATGCTGGAAGCAGAGCCCACACATTCCAACTGGCTTTCTGGGTACACCTGAACACAAGAGACCACAGCCAGGGAACCTAAGGCTGAGGGGCGGGCTAAGGGCAGGAGACAGGGGAAGCAAAGGATCAGAAAGACATTAAGGACACCAGGCCAGAGTAAGTGAGGCGCAAAAATCTCCTGAAACTCCAGGGAATGGGGAAAGCAGCAGCATGGGAGAAAGCCTGGAGCCCACAGAACTTCGGGGGGGGGGGGACAAGCAAGTAGCTCTGGAGAGGGCGTGGGGACTCAGGACCTGAAGGTCCTCGGGCTCCAGTCTCTTGCATCCATTGCTCACACGTGCACGATGCATGTGTACACACATGTGTGAGTTTGTGGCAGGGAACATGTGTGTCCTCAGCTCCCTCCCCTGAGAAGCTGCAGTTCCCACTAAATATAACCCCCTCCCCAGCCTGTGACTCACCCGGACCCCGCCTCCCCGGCCCCCACTTCCTGTCCCACCCCCCAACCCCCAGCTGCCTGCCACCCGCCCAAGCCTCCCTCCACACACCAGGCATCCAGCTTGCCAGTCCCAGAGTCTCACAGCCAAGACCTAGGTATTCTGCATCCCACCAGGAGCTTGCCTGTGCTCCCCATCCAAGATCTGCCCTTTCCAAGGCTCCAACCACAGGGACACCCTCGTCCAGTCCTCGACCGCTGCCAGCCCTGCCCTCCTCCAACTCCTTTCCACCCCGGTAACCTGAAATCCAGGTGTCCTCCCCCACCTTGATCCCAAGAGTCAGGGGTAAGAGGAACATTCTCCTCCATCTGCTCTTCTCCCTCTTCCTCAACAAGGGGTGGATACAGTGTGGGAGGAGACAGGGATATTGAGCACCTGCCTGGGCCACCCCCAAATTCTGCACCACCCACCTGGTCCCCCTCCTCAAATCCCCCGTCTCCCGAAAGCGCTCATCCTCCTCCTCCTCAGGGTCTGGCAACCTCCGCTGCTGCAAGCTTCTCCCTCCCATGGGAGTACCCCAAATCCTCACCTCACCTGGTCCATTCCCTCAGGTGATCCTATGTCAGGCCCTAGCCCTCTGACAACTCCCAACAGTCCCCATTCTATAAGATTGAACCCTAAATGACCAGCTCCCTGTAATTGAGCATACCCCCAAATGTCTCTACCACAAGATGCTTGTTCTATAGGTTGAAGGCCCACCCCTTCTCTGCCCGCTGACACCCCCAGACCAGTCAGGCACTCACAACCAATAACCGTCTACCCCGATGCCAAGAGCCCCCTGAAATTGGACAAGACACCTAGAAGCCAGTTTGTCCCCCAGGAGGGTAGAGAACCCCCCTCACACAGTCCACCTTCTAATGTACAAGAGCAAGACTCCCCTGTCAGCCAGGCTTCCTCTTAAATAAGTCTCCCTCAAACATCGTTGGTGAACCCCAAAACCCATTAGCCCCCCCAAACCACAAAACAGCCCAAATTTTCCATTTCTCTACAGGTACAAAGGGCTCACTCCAGGGGGCACCTGTGGCCAAACCCAGCATTATCTCAGATGTGAACCCCAAAACTAAATCATGACCCCCAAATACATCTTCTGATGCTGTCACTCCAGGGCCCCCAGCCCGAGATGAGGCCTGCCTAACCCCTCCCCACAAACTCATGCCCTCCTCCCAGTGTTTAGCCCCCCCATCATGCTTACCTTGGTTGTCACTATACAGAGACAGTCCATGTTGGGGGGGCTGGCCGCGGCGGCGGGTAAGGGGCTCTGACTTCATCGGAGTTTCGTTCCTCCCCTCCGTGGGTTCTCACCCCTCCCCCCTCCGCACCCCACTTTTGCAGGGGGGGCCAGGATGGGGGGAGGGGTGAGAGGGGAAAGAGGGGGTTGGAGAAGGGAAGGGGAGGGGAGCGTGGGAGGGAGGGGAAGGGGGCCCTAAAAGGGGGTCCCCAGTGGAGGGGAGGGGGCTTGGGGAGCACACCCCGATTCTCAGGAGGGGCGGGGGCACCGGGGGCTGGCAGCCCCGGAGTTCGGGGGCTGGGGCATGAGCTGGGGTGGGGGAGGGGAACTGGATTTCGGGGAGCCCCGGGGTAGGGGAGGGTCTTGCCTAACGGCCAGGGGCTAGGGGCCGTGGCGGGGGGAGTGGGGTGGGGGGGTCGGAGGCGGCAGCGGCCGAGGGAGCCGTGGAGCCGAGGAGGGAAGGGGAGAGAGGAGGAGAGAGGAAGCAGGGGGAGGGAGGGAGGGAGCGAGGAGCGCGGATGGGGGGGTGCCTTGGCCGAGTTAACTGCTTCGGTGCTGTCAGGAACCCGGATAACGGGAGAGGAGGGAAGTGCAGCAGCAGAGGGCCCCTGAGGCAAAGATGGAGGCCTGGCCAGGCACCAGCGCACGGAACAGAGACCAGCAGGATGGCTTCAGTTTCTCAGGGCAGCGAGCACCCCGTAGTGGGGCCGGGAGCACCCATGCTCCTTTCAGTACTGGGGAGTGGGAGGGGGCCTGGCAGGGGGCAGGGCCTGAGGGAGGGGGGCTGGCAGGAGGGGATCCCCGGGAGGGGGGTGAGTTCACCCTCAGGAAGCCTGAAAAGTAATTCGGTCTTGGACTCTTTAGTGCCTGAAACTGGGGCCCAGGAAAGGGGGGGAAGCAGGAGGAAGAAGGGGCTATAGGACGGGGGGGGGGGGAGAGGAGACTCAGGAGTTTGTCCCCAGGGCCCCCAAGTCGTCAATGTGAGCTCAGCCGTCCAGCCCTGCCTGCCCGCTCCCTGAGGAAGCGGCCCCACCTCACCCCCTTACCTGGCTCTCCGAGATGGAAGCCTCATAAAAGTCCAGGATGTCTGTCACCAGAACAGAGCTGAGTTACCCTCCCCCACCCCTGCCGCCCTGGCCACCCCTGCCACCATCTCGCCTCCTGGTGTCTGGTAAGGGAGGAGCTCCTCCAGCCAGGGCGGCTGGATCCTGATGGAGGACGGTCAGGACGACTGACCCCTGCTTGGACTCCTGCTTGCCCCCAAGTTCGGTCACTGCCCTAGCAGGCCCAGGCCAGCCCTTTCCACCACTGCCCCTCAGAAAATTGGGGCTACTCACCCAGCAAGGCCTGGAAGAGGTCACTGTGCAGCACGGTGAGGAGAGGGGGTGCCCATCGCAACAGTGGGGGGGCCAAGAGCCAGAGGGCTGAGCGGGGAGCTGGTGAAATGCAAGTGAGGGAGGAGGGGGTCAAGGAAGAGACAGGGGGACCAACACATTCATCTTCCCCAGCCTGTGCCCTCTCGCCCCAGAGTCTATGGGAAGGTTCGGGAGAAGGGTCCCCGAATCCCAACCCCCAGCCCACCCCACTCCGCTCAGCCCCCAGGCCTTTCCTCCACGGGACTCTCGAGTTTCACCTCTGGGTCTCTCGGACATCTCTCCCCTCTGACTTTAATCTCCCTAATCCGCAGGGTTGGAGCTGAGCTGCCTCCCCACCCAGTTCTAGCTGTTAGCTGAAGTGGGCAGTCCCATCCTTCCCCTGGCTCCTCGCACGCTGGCCTCTCTCCCCAAAGCCAGGGGTGAGTTTGCTACACTTCCCAGAGGAACTGGGCACGGGGGCCACCCCCAAGGAGGCTCCTGCAGCCCCAAAGGAAAGGCAGGTGAGCCCAGATCTCTCCTCCTGGGTGTGTCCCCAGTAAGGATGGCAGGGCAGAGGTATAAATTACCTGGGATTCCTTGACCTAGGGGTAGAGAAGTAGGTGTGTGTGTGAAGGGTGGGGGGGGGGGGATGAGAATTCCTACAGTTCCTCTCAGGCTGGGAAGAATCCAGTATGTCAGAGGCCTAGCCTGAGCACAGAGTCTTAGGAAGGAACAAGGGCACAGAGAGACGTACAGGAAGATCTCAGAGGCCCTAAAGGGGAGGCAGTGAATTTGAGGAGGGGAGCAGGGTCTCCTGTGAAAATTCAGGTGTTTCCAAAGTTAGTGACACCTCCTAGGTCTCAGAAGAATATGCTTGGGTCCCCCCTCCCCACCATGTCCCTCCTCTTCGTGTTGATGGAGACGAATTTCACAAGGGACCCCGAAGGGTTGTCTTTCCCTCCTTCTGCCTCTGGCATTTATCTTACACTCCTTTCTTCCCACCTATCCCTTAACAACTCCACCTGGGAAGTCCTCCTTTTGGTCTACCCTCCATCCTTCGGGCTGCAGTCGCCTAAGCTCCTCCCTCTTCCGCCCCAGCCTATTCCATCACCCCTTCCGAAGGCTACACTCTAGTTCGGACGCGCGCGATGAAGGCGTTTGGGGGAGACGGGGACGTTTGGAGATCGCTCTAGGTCAACCAGAATGCAGGGGCGAGGGGGCGCCCCGGAACTACATCTCCCAGCATGCCCGGGAGACCGGAAGCCCCGCCCACCCGCCTCCCGGTGCATTGTGGACGATGAGTCAAGACAGGACGGGGGCAGCCAGACTTGAGCAGACGGGCCGACCGCGGTAGGTCCGCGCTCGTGTCAGCGGCGGCCGGAGCGGTTCGGAGATGCAGGCGGCACGGATGGCCCCGAGCGTGGGGCGGCAGCTGCAGAGGTTGGGGGTCGAAAGGTGCGTGCTGGACAGGAGGGATGGGGCGGGGGCGGGTGGCAGCGGGTCTGGGGACCGGGCCAGGACTGAGCCCCCTCTCCCCCCAGCTCGCGGCCCCGTGCGCTCGTGTGGCAGCCCCCGCCCGGCCCGGCCCGCCGACGCTATGCCAGCGGGGCCGCTCAGGTGAGTGACGGCGGCCTGGGAGTGGGGGGTCCGCCTCGGCTTCCCCTTCCCCGCCGCCGGCAGGGGTCTCCCTCTCCGTCCCGGGCACCTGCCTCCCGGCCTGGCACCGAGAAAGTAGGGGAAAGGGCAGGCCAGGGTGCCCTGATGTCGGAACTGGGGGAAAGGTCGCCGCAGCCGTCCTCCGCCGGCCCCCAGCTCTTCCGCTGGGCTCTCCTTGGCTCTTCGGAAGCCCCTTCCTCGGCCTCGCTAACTATCCCTTTCCCCAGGCGGTTCTGGAGAAGTCAAATTCCTCCTCCCCCGAGGCTTCGACCAGGGAGAAGCAGGCCAAGGCGGTATGTGGCCTCCAGGCCGGGAGGAGCTAGGCCAGGGGTTCACCCTCCCCAGCAGACAGCTCCCTGAAACCGCCTTCTCCCTGTGCAGGAATCGAAGTCCTTTGCTGTGGGGATGTTCAAGGGCCAGCTCACCACCGACCAGGTGTTCCCCTACCCGTCTGGTAAGAGGTAGTCAGAGCTGGGTGGGGCGGGGCAGCGTCCCTCGCTGGCCCGGTGACCTGACCAGCCTGTTCCCCGCCCCCCCCCACAGTGCTCAACGAGGAGCAGACACAGTTTCTCAAAGAGCTGGTGGGGCCGGTGTCCCGTTTCTTTGAGGTGAGGAATGACTCGGGTGGGGGAATACAGGGCTTTGGTCCCTGATGGGGTGGGAAAGGTGTTGAACAGCTTAAAAGGAGCCTGGATGCAGCATCCTGTGCCTTCTCCAGGAGGTGAACGATCCTGCCAAGAATGACATGATGGAGAAGGTGGAGGAGACCACCATGCAGGGCCTCAAGGAGCTGGGGGCCTTTGGTCTGCAAGTGCCCAGTGAACTGGGTGGTGTGGGCCTCTGCAACACGCAGGTGAGGGAGGTCGTCGCCCCCCCACCCCCCTGCCCCGCCCGGTTGCCAGCATCCCAGTCTACTGCAACTTTGTGGATTAAGCTCCTTTCTTACCTGACCCAGGATCCAGGTTTGTGAAGTAACCGCCCTTGTGGCCTCTCGGATGGTGACTGTACCAGTCCACACACATTGTTCCAACAAAACAACGTTTCCAGACGTACACCTTTCCAAACACCGAACTATGTGCGTCCCTTAGGGCCACGGACCTCACCTAGGTTCACAAGTCCCAATGGGAGGGACTGACAAATAGGGTAGGAAGCTCCCTACCAGGGTCCCTCTCTGCCACGGGGACATTCCCTCTCTCCAGTCACCGTGTGGGAATGCCCTGCCCTGTTGCCCGCACTTTCCTGCTAAGGCCCCCACGGGGCAGCCAGTAACAGCCCCGGAGGCCTGCTTTCCTCTCGCAGTATGCCCGCTTGGTGGAGATCGTTGGCACACATGACCTTGGAGTGGGCATCACCCTGGGGGCCCATCAGAGCATCGGCTTCAAAGGCATCCTCCTCTTTGGCACAAAGGCCCAGAAAGAAAAATACCTCCCCAAACTGGCATCTGGTGAGGCAGCCCCAGGAGACCCAGGGGGGATTGGAGGTGTCCTGGGCTTGGTACAAATGAGGCTGGTGGTACGGAGGTCATGGCTTAGCTGGGCGTGTTGGCTGGGGGAGATTCTGGGAAGGCATCAGTGTGCTGGTGGGGAAACGTGAACCTGACCACGGCCAGAAGCGTTGAGGCTGCTTGTGGGCAGGGTGGGGACAGTGAGGGGCCTCTGATGCCCATTGGGACCCAGTTTAAAGGCGCTCTCTCCCCAACAGGGGAAACCATAGCTGCTTTCTGTCTAACCGAGCCCTCCAGTGGGTCCGACGCAGCCTCCATCCGAACTTCAGCCGTGCCCAGCCCCTGTGGGAAATATTATACCCTCAATGGAAGCAAGATTTGGATCAGGCAATCCTCCCCCGCCCCCCGCCTTTGTCTCTTCTCCACCTCTTCCCAGTTTCAGGCCCCACTGCTCTGTCCCCCGCATCCTGACTGCCCCTCATTTTTCCATAGTAACGGGGGCCTGGCAGATGTATTCACGGTCTTTGCCAAGACACCAGTCACAGACGCAGCCACAGGGGCCGTGAAGGAGAAGATCACAGCTTTCGTGGTGGAGCGGAGCTTTGGAGGTGTCACCCAGTGAGTGGGTTTGGGGAGAAGACGGAAGCGGAGCCAGGCTGGGGCACAGCACTGCAGTCCAGGGCAGATGGTGTCACAGGTCACCCTGGGGATGTGTGCAAAACCCAGAGCAGCTGGATGGCATGTTCTCTTTGGGATTAAGCTGCACGGAACTAATATAAAGCTCTGGCTCCTGCACCCAGTGAGCCGAGCATCTGGTAGGCTAGAGAAGCAGGTGTCCTCATCCTCCACGCATGCCGGCCCTGCTGCCTACACCTTCTCCCGTGCTGGCAGCTGCAGTAGCCCCCCGGCTCCCACAAAGTGACCCCCGCCCCACGGCAGCCTGCCGAGCACACCTCTGCTTCTCTGCCCTGTCACAGTGGGCCCCCCGAGAAGAAGATGGGCATCAAGGCCTCGAACACAGCAGAGGTGTACTTTGACGGAGTACGGGTGCCATCAGAGAATGTGCTGGGCGAGGTGGGGGGCGGCTTCAAGGTTGCCATGCACATCCTCAACAACGGAAGGTTCGGCATGGCCGCGGCCCTTGCGGGCACCATGAGGGGCATCATTGCTAAGGCGGTGAGTGCCCTGCTTGAGCTCCAGCTGGCCGGAAACAAAGTCGCCCTGTCCCCCCTTCCCCGGGGTGGGGCCCTGTCCCTCCCCTCCCCATGGGCTCGGGTCTCTGTGCAGCCTGTCCCTCTCCTGGCGGGGAGAAACTACAGAACCACACTGCGACACACGGGCCCTCCTCCAGGTGGACCATGCTGCTAATCGTACCCAGTTTGGGGAGAAAATTCACAACTTTGGGCTGATCCAGGAAAAGCTGGCCCGGATGGCTATGCTGCAGTACGTGACTGAGGTGAGGGTCCGCCCACAGCCCTCTCCCCGGAGCCCCGGGCCCTCCTCCTAGTCGGTGGGACTACAACCCCCAGCAGCACCTGGGGCAGTGGGTCTCCAGCTTTACACCAATGCCCTAGGGGATGCGGGGAGGCGTAGTCAGCTCAGAAGGGCGAGGGCCGTCGTTCTTCAGAGGTCCCTGAAGCTGATCCCACCTGCGCCCCGACCTATCTCTTCTCCCCTTCCAAACAAGTGCAGTACCTAGAAGCCCCCAGTGGGCTGGCTCAGGGGACCAAGTATGTCCCCGTGCCTGACAGGTGGAGCTAGGTGGTGAAGGCAAGGGCCTCGAGGAGTAGGGCAGACCTGGTCTTGGGAGCTCTGGGCGATCGGGGTGAGTCTGACACCATCCTTTTCCTTCCCACGCCCCAACCGTGCAATCTCAGTCCATGGCTTACATGGTGAGTGCCAACATGGACCAGGGAGCCACGGACTTCCAGATCGAGGCCGCCATCAGTAAGATCTTTGGCTCGGTGAGGTCCCCGGCCTATAGGGCGGGAGAGCCCAGGGTGGGAGCCTGGCTCCAAGACCAATCTTACGTGGTTCTTGGTCCCCAGGAGGCGGCCTGGAAGGTGACCGATGAGTGCATCCAGATCATGGGCGGCATGGGCTTCATGAAGGTACGGGATGGCGCTCTGCCTGGGGCGGCCACCGCGGGAGCAGGAGGGGCGGGCGGGCGCCGCTCAGCAAGGCCGTGTGTTCTGGCTTCCCCCACGGCAGGAACCTGGGGTAGAGCGCGTTCTCCGAGACCTTCGCATTTTCCGGATCTTCGAGGGGACCAACGACATTCTCCGGCTGTTTGTGGCTCTGCAGGGCTGTATGGTAAGAGGGAACTCGGGGGAGGAAGTAGGAAGAAGAGCACGTCCTGACTGTTAGGTTCTTCTCCCACGCAGGACAAAGGAAAGGAACTTTCTGGACTTGGTAGCGCTCTAAAAAATCCCTTTGGGAATGCCGGCCTCCTGCTAGGAGAGGCTGGCAAACAGCTGAGGAGGTAAGCCTGAGCGGGCCGGGCCTGGGCGGGCCAGGGCGGGCTGGGGGGTGGTGACTAACCGGTCACATTCCCCCTTCCTCGAAGGCGGGCAGGGCTGGGCAGTGGCCTGAGTCTCAGTGCTGTCATCCACCAGGAGCTGAATCGGAGCGGAGAGCTGGTAAGCAGTCGGGGGGGGGGGGGGACGGCAGCCCATGTCGGGGGACAGGTGCGGCTGGGCCCTCTGAGCGCTGGTGCCTTCCCTCTCTGTTCAGACAGTGAAGGCTCTGGAGCAATTTGCCGCTGTGGTCGAGGCGAAGCTAATAAAACACAAAAAGGGGATCGTCAGTGAGTGAGCCCTGCCCCGTCCCCTCCTTTCCCTCCCCCCCCAGTCCCCCCACCTTTCACCCGCCGACCCCGGCCCGTCTACCTGACAGATGAACAGTTCGTGCTGCAGCGTCTGGCCGACAGTGCCATTGACCTCTACGCCATGGTGGTAGTTCTGTCCAGGTGCGGCGGCGGCCGGGGCGGGGGGAGGCGGCCCGGGCAGCAGCGGTGGGGGGGTGGGGTGCCCAGGCCAGGCTCACGGCCCAGGTTTGTTTGCCCTTCCTGCTTGGCACCAGGGCCTCAAGATCCCTGAGCGAGGGCCACCCTACAGCCCAGCATGAGAAGATGCTCTGTGACAGCTGGTGTATCGAGGTGAGATTCGGGGTTACCCAGGGCAGGCGGGGGGCGCGAGGCGCGGGCCTGAACCCCTCCTCCTGTGTCCCCAGGCGGCAGCCCGGGTCCGGGAGAACATGGCCGCCCTGCAGTCTGACCCGCAACAACAGGAGCTGTTCCGTAACTTCAAGAGCATCTCCACGGCCTTGGTGGAGCGAGGCGGCATGGTCACCAGCAACCCCCTGGGCTTCTGACTGCTGCCCGCCGCCAGGGCCCGGCCCGTGCCTTCTCAAGCCCAGCGCCCCCCACAGGCCCTGGTTCTGCCTTAAAGAGGGCCTGGCCCAGGGCCCCGCTGCTCTCACGGCCTCGCTGCCTGCCTCCCTCCCAAAGAAAGGAGCCAGAGGCGTGGGGAGTTTGCCCCTATTGCTTTATTTGGTTTTATACAAGTGACTAAATAAATAGAGTAACAAAAGCAGCTACGTGGGCCCCCAATACCGAACACCCCAGCTTCCTCTGACTGTTGGCTAGGGTGCCCACCCCCTTCCTCCTCCAGGCGTACCGCTGCCCGCCCCCCACCCTGCCCAGGACACAGCTAACGCCCGGGGCGGGCACAGCAGGAGGTCACATTGTGGGGTTAGAAGAAGGGACCCGGGAGACAGGGATTTTTCATATAAAAAAAGGAAGTGTCTACTGAAAAAATAGTCCAAAAAATGTACGAAAGTCTATTTCAACCCCCCCCCCCCCCCCCGCAAAGGCTTATAAAAACAGTAAAGCTAAAAATAACCAAAGGTCCCTTACACACCCCCGAGGGCAGGGGAGGGACCAGGCACTGCCCGTGAGTCACGGTGGCAAGCCCCTCGGCCGGCAGGGGCCAGACAGGACGGGCCGCGGAAGGAGATCCTGTGCGCTCTACATGACATCCACAAAGAACTCACTGGGGTTGCCCATGGCCATGTGGAAGCTTTGGCGGCTCGCTGTCAGCTCTGGGGGCACAGACCCTAGGTCTCTGACCGGAGGGGCCCCTGGGGGCTGCACGGCTGGAGGGACGGGGGGTGGAGGCGGGGGCATCATGACCACCATCATGGGATTGTAGGGGAGGGCCATCCCCGGGGGCGGTCCGTAGGGATGGACCCCAGGGTGGGCTCGCAGGTTGGGAGCACCCCCTGCCGAGCCCCGGGAAGGGGGAGGGCCCCCGTCAGCCCCGCCGGGATCCCCGCCCCGCCGGAGGCTGCCCCCGCGGCTGGAGGGCTCGGACTCACTGCCACTGCCGGACTTGGACTCAGGGGCCCGCTCATCAGGCCTCCCTGGGCGCCCTGCCCCCCCATCGCTTCGCGTCGACCCGCTGCTCCGGCTCCCTGTGGGGGGTGGGGGGTGCGGCCACCTGAGCCCTGACCCAGCATCCCTCGGCCTCCCCGGCGCCCCCCCGGGGGCCGTCCCCAGGCACGGTACCGGCGTGGGACAGTGACTCACCCTCGCTGTGCTGGCTGCTGGCGCTGCCCCCCCCGTAGGTGTAGGACGAGAGCTCGTGGTAGGGCGGCGGCTGGGGGCTGTACGGGTGGGGGGCCGGGTACTGGTACGAGAAGGTGGGCAGCAGGGGCCAGGGGGTGGCCCCGGGCAGAGGGGCCAAGGTGTCCTGGTCTGATGCCCCGCTCGAGCCGTCGTCGTTCAGGGACAGGCTGACGAGGTCTGGAACGCAGCAGAGGAGCGAGAATCACTGCTTCGGAGGTGCCCTTTCCCCAGAACCATCCACGAGGGGGGCGAAGACGAGGGCCTCCAACAGGAAACTCCCCGTGGGCCCCCACCGCCAGGGCACAGCTCGCCCAGGGCCACGGGTCCCACGCGCTCGCCCACGGAGCACGGCCAGGTGCCGTCAGCCAGGGCAGGGCCTGACACAGGACACGCTGCGCGACCGTCCAAGGCGGCCCCGGCTGGTTTCTGGGCTAGGGGTGCGGCTGGAGGGGCAGGATGGGGCGGCGGGGACAAGAGACTCACAGCTCTCGCAGCCGCCGCTGAGGTCCCCGAAGACGTAATAGCACTGCTCGGAGAAGGTGATCTTGTTCACGGTGTGCCGGATGAGGCCCGCCTTGAGCAGCCCGCTCGCGTACTTGCGGGCCTCCCGCCGCTCGGGAAAGCCTTCCACGTGATGGTAGAGCCAGTCGACCACGTCCGAGCCTGGGAGCACCCGAGCAGAGAAGCGCTCAGCTTCTCCTCCCGGACTCCTGCCTCACCCCTGCCTGCGCCGTTCCCAGCTGGGGCCTCCTCCTGCCCCCCCTCCTTCCCATACCACCCGTCCAGGACCCAGCCATACCCAGAAAGGCATTAGGGATGGTGATCTTGAGCCACATGCGGTCCCGAACTTCCAGCCCAGACTCTGGAGCTGCCATGGCCTTGGTCACAGATGCCATGTCCGTGTGGATGGAAAGACCCCGGCCTTCACAGCCTGTGCGGGAAGAAACGGGTCCGAGGTGGGGCCCACTGCCAAGCAGCAGCGGGCACAGCTCCGGTGAGAGGCCTTCCAGGGAGGGGACAGTAAGGTGGGCTGGGGGCTCACCCTCAGGCAGAGAGGACCCCGACGTCATGGTGCTCATGGACGAGGAGCCGGGATAGGCCGGGAACGTGCCGGTCAGCGCGGCCGAGTGGGACACCCAGGCAGCAGGGTCGATGGGCTGGATGGGCTCGTCTGGGACAGAGAAGGCCCCTGCGACGATCATCTCCCTGCCGTTCCCTGACTGACTCCCACCCCACCTCTGCCCTGACCCTCCTCCAGCCCTTCCTGCTGCCTGGAGGCCCAACCCCGGCTCCCCAGTCTCCTGCCCCCGCAGCACTCACTTCGAGGAAGAGTGAAATAGGCCTGGGGAGAGGGATCCCAGCACTTGGCCACCGTCAGCACGATGGGGCTGTGGGGAGGGGGGAAGCAGTCACGCAGGGGTGGTGCGGGGGGGCGGGGCAGGGCCTTGGGAGGGCAGAGGACAGAGGGACAGGACAGAGCAGAGACCACAGACGGGGCTGGGCTGCAGGGCTGAGGCGGGGAGGCTCTGGCGCAGGGGACCCACTGACAGTGACAACTCTAGAAACGCCGCCGACCCGTGCGAGGGAACACACAATCAGGGTGCCTCCGGAGCCGGTCCGGGAACAGGGACGCTAAGCCACGCCATTCGTGGATGGGGACGGGGACGGACATGCGCACGCACACCACACACGGCGGTAAGACCACGCAGAGCAGATACTGAGCGACGGACAAGGGCAGGACAGCCGTCCCCTCCAGGGAGAGCGGGGAGGGGACTTCGGAGGCATGCAGGTGGGGGTCTCGCAGGCATTCCCTCGCCCCGTGGGCATCTGTCACATTACGCGGCTGTGCCCCGTACGCTCCCTGGACCCGCGCGGCCACGGGCCGGGGCAACAGACGAGAGGACAGGGCCGCCGGCTCACCCGGGCTTGTGCACAATGTCCCGCAGGACCCGCACCGCGTCGTCGTTGCTCATGTTCTCGAAGTTCATGTCGTTCACCTGGAAGCCGGGCCGGTGGGTCAGGGGCGGCTGCCCGGGGCGCACACCCCGCCGCCCGCGGCCCCGGGACAGCCCACCTGCAGCAGCATGTCGCCCGGCTCGATGCGCCCGTCGGCCGCCACGGCACCTCCCTTCATGATGGAGCCGATGTAGATGCCGCCGTCGCCCCGCTCGTTGCTCTGGCCCACGATGGAGATGCCCAGGAAGTTGTACTTCTCTGCGGAGGGCGCGCACGTGACCAGGGGAAGCCCGCCCGGCGCGCGACCCCCCCGCCCCCGTGCCCCCTCGTACCCATGTTCAGCGTGACGGTGATGATGTTGAGAGACATGGTGGAGTCGGTGACGCTGCTGAAGGACGAGGCCTGTGGGGGATACGGGGAAGGAGCTGGGCTGCCTCCGAGGACCCGGGGCCGAGCCCCAGAGTCTCACTTCCTGTTCCCCGGGCCCCCTAAGCCCGGGCCCCCAGCTTCTCCAAGGTCCAGCTGTCCCGCGACAAGCCCCTCACCCTCTCCAGGCGCGGCGGCCGCTGTTTCCTCCGCCGCCGGTGGCGCTTGAGGAGGCGGGAGGCACTGCTCTGCTCCGTGGAGCTGCTGAACCTGTCAGGAGGTCGGGAAGGGGAGCTCACAGGCAGACGAGGTTGGCGGGGGCCCGGCAGAGAGATGGGAGGCGCGGCCGCGGGCGGGAAGCGAAGGGGCGGGGCCGTACCTGCTCATGGTGTCGTCCTCGTCTGAGTCCCCCAGGCTGGTGCTCTCCAGCTCGCTGGTCATGAGGGTTGAGGAGCTCTCATAGCCAGCCAGGTGGCGCTCCAGCCTTGAGGGGCCACTGGGCCTGTGGCCCCCCGCTGCGTGCGAACGGGAACCTCAGGAGCCCAGGCCTCGGGCTGCTTCCCCTCATCGCGCCTCGGGCCGAGCCCTCCCCAGCCCCGGCGCACCCTCGGGGGCCTGCCCCCCTCACCGCCATGCTCACTGCTGTCTCTCCTGCGAGGCCGTTCCCGCCGCACAGACACGACCGACTCTGTCTCGGTCTCAGGCTCCAGGTTTTCCCGGCTGCTGGACACATTAGGGCTGGGTGGGCAGAGACGTGTCAGGGGGACAGGGCTTCAAGTCCTCAACTGTCCCCCCCAGGGGCTTGAGTCCCCTCCTCACCTCCCTCCCCTGGACTCAAGAATCCCAAAGACTCACTGGAAGGACGGAGGCCTGGAGTCCCCAATGCCGCTGGTCCTCTCCGGGGGCAACGGGGGTAACGGTGGGGGGGGTGGCGCCAGTTCGGGCCGAGGCTCGTGGGCTGGGGGAGCCATCTCGGGTTGGGGGTTATCTGATGACACTAGCTGGAAAGATGCAATGACAGAACCCGGCTCAACCAGGAAGGGAGGCATCTGAGGTGGGAGTAAGGGAAGGGACTCGGGGAGAGGACAGGGTCTGAGCAAGCCCACGGCCGGCGGAAAGCACCGAAAAAGCAGGAGCGAGCAATAGAGGCTCCAGAAGAAGGCTGAGCAGCTCCAGCTGGCTCTCCAAGCCGGTGAGGCAGCAAGGAGCCAGGGCCTCCAGCTCCTGGGCAGGGGGCAGACTGAGGCTCAGAGGAGTCCGGCGGCTGCAGGGGGGACGGGGGCGCTCACCCAGGACACCACCCTTCCGTTGAAGCAGGGCAGGCGGGCGTTGTCATCCGAAATCTCCTCCTTCACCACCCTGCCGAGGGACAGCATGAAGGCCAGTGAGAATGGCCTAGCGCCCCCCACATGCACCCCCGTTCAAGGCTTCTCCCGATCTTCGTCCAGGTCGAGGACGTTGACTTTCCCGCACCTTGACCAAGTCCTCGTCCCTGACGCTGAAATGCTTCTTCACTCTCACACCTAGGAGTTTCCAAATTCACCCCCTTTCCTTCCTCCTCCTCCTCTCCCCAACTCATCCTCAGGTTTTGACACTGCTCCAAAGATTTCCTTGAGTCTAATTCAAACCTCTCACTCCAATCTCAAAGGCCGTCCCATCCCCTCTGGTGACCCCAGCTGCCCCAAATGTCTGTCTAACCTTAGGAGCTCTGCTGGCACCTCCCCCAACCTCCACCCTGCTCCTCACACGCCATCCCCAGTCCCCAAAGCCTTTGGTCCGGAGTCTGTAGTCTCATGCTTTCCTTAGTTTTCTCTATCTCACTCTCAGAAAGCTATCCAAATGCGCCACCTTTCCCCACGTACAAATACCCATTAGACCGAAGAATGGTACTTGCTCACAAGGCTGAGCACTCCCAAGGAGAGGTGAAGCCCAGTTTCCCATTCCCTTGTGGCTCATGTGGCACGGAATTCTACACTAAGCAGCCCAGCCTTGGGGTGATCTCTCCCACGGGTTCCTTGGGATGGATGGGACTTGCCCCTTCTTCTCAACCACCACGAGAAATCATGGATGCCTATTCTGTTGAACACTGTATCCTGGTCACGCCGCAAGGAACCTGATGCTTAGTGAGCATGAACAAGTATCTGTTAAATAAACATATGAACTATGAGACTCTCTACCCCGAACAGACTCTCTCTCTCACACAGACACATCCTCGCCTCCAAATTAGGACAGCCTGTCTGATTAACCCTTTAGTCTAGTATGGTTCTAAGAGCCTGGATACATGAAAACTTAATCCCATCTGTTATCAATGGGGCAACTCAGCCCGATCACGACCACCACTCTGTCTCAGTATAACGCAGCATTCTTCGCTACGTAACCCAGCCTCGGCGTAGCCTAACCTGGAAAATTATTCTGAGTGATCTCATTTACAGACCAGTCAGACTCATACTAGTCGCGATTACAACTCACCAAGAAATCACCATGCGTCGCTTACCTATACTAAGATTTTTCCGCAAACTGTGTCCATTTCACGGATTATGCCGCTAACAAACAGAAGAACCTTGATCTAACTCCCAGGTAACTCCCAAGACAGTCCCACTTTCCCAACGTCCAACAATCAATCTCTCAGTAGAGGCCAGTCCATTCCACTATCCCAGACCCCGGACTGTCCCAGTCTAATCCAGCCTGCCTTCAAGGGCTGAGGCTGGCTACCTAGAGAGCTCAGGCTGAAAAACTAGGAAGACATTTATTGTTCAAAGTGCTAGTCTAGCCCAGAATGACCCAAATTACTCCAGGTTAGCCCAACATGTTCTAGCAACAGCCTAGAGTGTCCCGTCATGCAGCTGTCTGTACCAATATAGACATTATCCCAATACAGCTGTCTACACTGGCAGAGCCCCCAAAAGCCGGGTCTGCCCCCTCTACAGAGTGTCTCCATAAAAACTAGGCCCCAGCAGAAACTAAGATCAACCAATCCCACCCAGTAGAGACCAGAACCACCGAAGTTTTTCCAGGATAGCCCAATCTACTCCAAAGCAGCCTAGAACATCCCAATACACCATTCTCTGCGTTCGGACGGACCAGAATGTCCCCAAACAATCCCATCTGCTGTACTCTAGCCCAGAATATCCCCAGGTACCCCGACCCAGCTCAATCCACACCAGGAGATTCCACAACACCCCTCAGAGCCCGTGTGCTACAGGACTGCTCCGAATGCACCAGACCACCCAGATTACCCCCAAATCAACCAGTGCGCCCCACTCTATTCCAGTATAGCCTAATCTTCCCTAATCTGGTTTAGCACAGCCCGCTGCGTCGTTCTACAGCTCCATGCGCCTCAATCTGCCCAAGCATAACCTTGCCCATCCTGGGATACCCAATCTAAGGCCAGCATAATACAGTCTGCTGCTCTAGAGCCCAGAAAACGCCAGCATGGCCCAGAGCAGACCTGTGCCCCTCCACAGTGCCCAATCCACCCCAGCGCGGCCACCATCGGTTCCAACCTAGGCCTCGCGCTCACCCGAAATCCTGATCCATAGACTTGAAAAAGTACTTAGCGCCCGCGGGCCGCTGCAGGACGCTCTTGAAATCGCCGAGGGTGATGCGCTCGGCGGGAACGGGGATCTTCACCAGGTAGGGAGTCTCTTCTTCATCCAGGTGGTATATCACCTTGGTCTCCCCGACACCGCCGCCCCCCGCGCCGCTGCCCGCCATGGTCTCGCCCGCGCGCTCCCGGGCTCTGCCGCCCACCCAACGGGGCGAAGCGCCCCCGCCGCGCCTGCGCACACGCGCACCCCGCCGCGCGAGCGTGGACAGGACCGGCCGGCGCAGGAGAGGTGCGGAGGGGTCAGCGGGGTGGCGGTCGACGGAAAGGGGGCGCGGGCCGTGGAGCTCGACCCGATGCCGCGGATCCCGCAGCCGCCGCCGCGCGCCACCGTCGCCGCCGCGCGCCACCGCCGCCGACGTCGCGGGCGCCCTTCAGCACCCCGCCCACCTCTCCTCATGTCACGTGGCCCGGGTCGGTCCGCCCCGTCACGTGACTCCCCGCGGTCACGTGACCGCCGCGGCTCCTCCCCAGCGCCCCCGCCACGTGATCGTTGCTTTCAGCAACGGTCTCCCAACCCTCAACGGCCCCGCCCCCAAATGTGTCCCCACCCGCGTCCTCCGAGTACCCCGGCGAAGCTGGCCCCGGCCCTAGGGGGCTGGCGGCCGGCTCCCACCCCGCTCTGCTCCACCCAGGCGCGGGGCTCGAAGCAACGCTGATCCCCCTGGAGCAGTGCGTGTTGGGGGACAGGCTGGGGGCGGTGGGGGTCCTGGGCCGGGGGCAAGCCAACTGAGGCCGCGAGGCTGGGGGGGCGGGGCGGGAGGAGGTGCAGAGCCGGGTGGTTTTCCGCTCGGACTCTGGAGGTGGGCTTCAGTCTTCTGGCCGGCCTGTCCACCGCCTCCCTCCTAAGCAGGACAGTCAGTGAGGGCTATAAACACAAAAGAGCCCACTCTGCTTTATTTACAACACGCAGGCTGTCTGTACAAACAGCTGGCCAATATTATTAAAAACAAAAGAGGTGAGCGAGCGGATCGTCACCTTTCTGTTTTCCTTCCTCCCTCGGCCAGACCCTGGTTGGTACTCCACCTCTGAGCTGCCCTGCCCGAAAGGGGAAGTCCAAAATTAAAAATACAACCGGTGTAGAATAAATGGGGAGATAAAAGAAAAGATGAGGAAGGGGAGTGCTCTATTTACACTAGAGTTTTATAGACAACTGTCCCATTCCACCCCAGCTCCAACCCTGGCCCAGAAAGTGAGGGGCGGCAGGTCTAAGGGACAGAGATTAAGTGTCTAGGGACCCAGACAGCCTCCCACCCCCAACTGTAATGGGTCCATGTTCAAGTCCACAAGGTGGGAAGGAAAGGTTAAGGTTGGAACGTGAGCCATTCATTCCCAAACCAGCCTCCCTTGGGAATTCCTGCCTTGAAGTGGGACAATAATCCAAGCTCCAGGGGATAGGCTGAGGACCCTGAGGCTCAGTTCCCAAGTCACGTTGTCATTTGGAAGTCCCAGCCTGGAGACGGCGGTGTCAGGGCTCTCCAGATTTGGGAGGCCCCCCTAACCGCCGGGCCTCTGGCCGCAGTTCCTTGCATTTCTGGCAGTAAAAGAAGTCAGGGACGTTGGTCTTCTTGATCTTAGCACAGGAGAGGTGGATCCAGGTCCCACACAGGCTGCACTCAATCATGGGCCGCCCTGCAAAGGGCTTTCGGCAGTAACATGTGATCAGGTCCCATGAGTCATCACCTGGGGAAAGAAGGTTTGGTTGGTGTTCTGCCTGAGCACTTGGGTCCGCAACAGCCCAAGCCCGTCCTCCAGCTAACCCTGGGCAGCCCCAGACCTCTCACCTGATTCTACCATGATGTCCTCATCCATGACCCGCATCTCGCCTTCACTCGAGCTGGCGTCTCCATCTTGGCTCGTTTCAGTGCTGCCCACTTCCTTGCTCTCGCTGTCAGTGGGAGGGGCTCCTTCAGGGTGCACTGCAGCAGGGGGCCTAGGAGCCTCGGGGGGTGTTGGCAGCACAGGGGCTGGGGCTTCACCCCCTACCACTGCTGCCATGTCTTCCTCCTCCTCCTCTTCCTCTTCTTCCTCCTCCTCTTCAGAGTCTGTATCACTGGGGGGTGCCCGGGGAGGCCCAGGAGGTGGGAGTCTATCCCCCCGATCTGCCTTTTTCAACTTCCGTTTCTTGCTTTTTTTAATTCGAGACCTCTTTTCCCCATCCCCAGGAGCTGGCCGAGGCCTCCGAAGCGCCCCAAAGCCAGCCCCCCCTCCTGGCCCCAACTTTCGGTTCTTTCGGTCCTTCTTTCGAGGAGGTTGGGAGAGGTCCCCCTGGGAAAGGGGTACTGGGGTGAGAGCAGCAGGGGGCCGGGAGGCATGGGTCAGGGATGTTGGGGACAGTGGAGATGCCATTTTGGGCCCATCTAGATCAAAGAGAGAGTCCTTGAGCTTCATCTTCTCAAGCAGGGTTGCACTGTCAGGGGCCTGCAGACGAGAAAAAGTGGACCTCGGGGGTCCTGGCTGAGTGGGACCTGCTTGAGCCGCCCTTCTCTTGGATGATTTTGCTTTCTTAACAAAGGTCTGGATGGTTCGGAGGTCTGAGGGGGCCGAGTCCCAGCCGTCACTGTCGGCCGCGCTCTCGCCACGCAATGGAGAGCTGGAGCCAGAGGCTGGCCAGTCACTTTCCTTGAAAGGGGACAGACCAGGGTCAGCAGGCGGCCCGGTGGTATCCCAGCCCCTCTACGAACCCAGCTTGAAAACCAGGGACAAGATCTACCCGGATATATCCTGCCCAGACCACCCAAAAATCACTACACTCAGAATTGTCCCCTCCCCGATTCCCCTCAGCACCTCCTCTTGCAAACTTCCCTGTTGCCCCTGTCCTCAGGTTCTGGCCATCTCCCCAGCCCCGCCTGCCTCACAGCACTGTCTCCCCCAGACCAGAGCCCTATTTCTTTATGTCTCTTTTCCTCCAGTGCATTGAGAAGCCCTTCCATGAACACCCCCAGGCCATTCACTGCTGCTCAAGCCACCCCAAGGGACTAGTATTCCCACCAGTTTCCAATTTCCCTGCTCTTCCCCATCACATCTGATAGGTTTCTCCTATAAAGTACCGCAATCCCTTTTGCTCCACACCCCTCTACGGCCTAGGATCCCACCGTCAAGCTGGCCGTCCTCCAGACCCTACCTCTTTGCTAGGGGGGATGTAACCGGCATAGGCCAAAACAAAACTGCAGAATTTGTTGAAATCCTCAATTGTTCTCCGACGCTTCTCTGGTGGCTGAAAGGAAACATGTATCGCAAGGAATTGAAGAGGGGCATTCCCGAAGGTATACTCCCCTGAGTGAGGGATCTAGAAAAGGCCAGAGAAGGAAAGAGGGGAGGGGGAGGGCATCCGGCAGTAATACTAGGCTGCAAAGGTAAGGGAAAGCTCACCTGAGTTTCTGGCTTCAGGGTCGGAGGTGGATCTGTGAAAGCAATAAAAGCTGAGTCAAGGCACCAGCAAAGAATCTGTGCGAAACCCCACCTCTAAATCTCGGAGGTCCCGAGCGAACCCCTCTTCCCTCAGGTCCCCCAGCCAGGCCAGCAGGTCCCCAGCTGTGCTGGACCCGCCCCTGCTCCCCCTTCCGCCCTGCGAGGGGCGGAGCCAGGGCGCGGCGCCCTCTTAGGCCTCGCTATAGCGCTCCCCTTCCCCCCACCGGAGGCCTGGCGCCCCGCCCCCCCAATTCACGGTTTCTCTAGACTCCAGTCTACTCGATCTCTTGGCGCCCCACCCCGCCATACCGCTCCCCGGACCGAGCTCGGGCGGCCGCCTGCCCCTGTCCTTCACACGCGCCCGGTGCCCCGAGTTCCTACCCGGTCGCGATCTACCGCCCGGGGCCCTCCGAGACCGCACACGCAGCCCGCCGGCCCCCAGGGTCCAGGATGACCACGCTGAACCGCTCCCCGCCCTCCGGCCCCTTCTACTCGAGCACGAGGCCCGGCGCGCCCCTCACCCCCACCCTAAACACACACAGGCACACACATCCAACGCCACTTCGCGGCTGGGACAGACCAGAGAGCTCTAACCCGGACGCGGCCCCACCTGCCCCCCCCATACCGCGCTCCCCACAATTTCGCCGTCCCTCCGCCCCCATCCGGGGCTTTGGCCCCTCCCCGTCTCGAGCTCCTCGGGCTCCCCGCCGGGCCCCCGGGCCCAGTTCCGAGCCCTCCGGCCGCCGCCCCCCCCTCCGCCCCCGTACTCACCACCAAGTGACTAGGCTGCGGACCCCTAAACTCTAGCCCCCCCCCCGCCCACCGGCTACTCTCTCTCTCTACGGCAACCCCCGCTGCTGCCGCCGCTGCCCCCCTCACCCTCCGCAACTCCCAGGCTCTAGCCCTCGCCGACCAACACCCCCCCCCCGCAACTCGCCGGTCTCAACCCCCCCACACCCCGCCCCACCGCCCCTACAACTACCCGCCTCTCCTCGCTCCCCAGCTCTCTCTCCCCACAACTACCCGCCCTGTACAGGTCTCTCTACCGCAGACAATACCCAGACCCCCTCTTCTCCCCACAACTATCTGCCCACCCCTCCAACAATCACCGGGCTATCTCCGGCGGCAACTACCCATAGCTCCACCGCCACAAACTCCCCCACCTCGGCGAACTACAGGGCTCCTCACTCAGTCCTCTTCTACATCCTCCCTCCTCAACAACTCTCCGGCTCCCAGATTCCCCCAGCCTCCCAGCCTCAGGGCCCCAACGTGCTGGAGGCCCTTACGGCCCCTAACCCCCGGAGCTCCGGGGCTCCGGCTCCCACTCCCCACCCCCCCACACACATTCACGGTGTCTGATCTCCAACTACCCCCAGCCCAGTCTCCCACTCCTCTTTCACCAAGATCTCTCAACTCGTCGCTCTCCCACCTCCAGGGGCAGGCCCCCGACCCCCGACCCCCTCCCCGCGCTCCCCCGCTGGGCTCCGGGGCTCGACCTCCAAGTTTGCCAATTGATTCCTCCCCCGCCCCCCACCGGCTCAGCGCTCCGTGCCGGTCGAGAGCTCACCTTCGGGACTGGGCTCCGCCATGGCTTCCAGCATCGCCCCCTCCCCTCCTCCCGGTCCGGCGCCCCCCTCCCCTGAGCCGGGGATCCCGGTGCCGCCTCC
Source organism: Halichoerus grypus (assembly GCF_964656455.1). Taxonomy (NCBI): domain Eukaryota; kingdom Metazoa; phylum Chordata; class Mammalia; order Carnivora; family Phocidae; genus Halichoerus; species Halichoerus grypus. The sequence goes on from NC_135713.1 coordinate 151,854,150, forward strand.
GGTGCTCGGTGCTCCTACTGCCTCGCTCCACAGAGGTGTCTGCCTCGGCCCGGTTATGACTCGAGTCCGCTAGCCGCTGCCGCCACCTCCCTCTACCCCTGCCTCCCGCACTCCCGGACCGGGCCCCCTCCCCCCGCGCCGCCGGCCGCCTGCTCCCTCCTCCTCCTCTCTCCTCCCTCCCTCCTCCTCTCTCCCTCCGCCCTTCGCGGGCGCCGACGCGCAATGCATGAAGGGGCTTGTAGTCCGCCCGGTGGCAGCGGAAAGGGGACTGCATAGGCCTCCGGAACTTCAGTTCCCAGCAAGCCAAGGAAGAGCGCAGGCGCACTAAACCGCTCCCCTCCCCCGGGGAGTGGCGGGGAGATTGGGAGCGGAGGGTAGAGCGGAAGAGCGCGCGCAGGCTCCTGGGAAATGTAGGCTGGGCGGGACTAAGAAAGAAGGAAAAGAAGGGATTAGAACTCTCGGCCACCATACTGCCTCATTCTGCGGCTTCTTTCTCCCCGCGGGGGACCGCCCCACTTCCGGCCAGACGGAGAAGGGGTTGCTGGGGGATGAAGTTCTCCCGATGATAATGGCTCCCTCCTCCCCGTCTTCTCCCTCCCTTGAATTCTACCCACCGCCACAAAGTCTGGCCAAGTGAGATGCAACCGAGGACAGAGTCCTCTGACCAGTTCCCACGCACGAAAATCTCTTCCTTAATCCAAAGGCCATTACAAACTTGGATGCACTTCTCTAAAGCAGGTACTTTCAAACTTTCTCCCCAGGAACCCAAGGTAAAACAAAACAAACCACTGTATTTTTTACATCGGGACCCAATACACACGTCTATAAAGTTTCACGAAAAGACACTCGGAGTATTCCATCGCAACAAAAACTTTTTTTTTTTTTTTTTTTTTTTTGCGCAAGGAAAATCCCAACATCAACAGAATGAACCAAAACATATTACTACCCCTCCAACCTCCACTTTCCCCACCAGAGGACAACTAAAAAGAAAGAGGGCAGGAAGCAACACAAAGCAAATTCCAGTTCAGCTTGGTGGTTTCCTCTTTATTGATGTGCCTCCTACCTTCCCCCCACAATTTCAGTCCCTTCCATCTACCCCCAAAAAAGAAAGTAGTGAAAGGAAGGGAATGTTGGGGTTCTGAGCCCCTTGGGCAGTTAGAAAGGGAACAGAAACCAAAACAATTGCTGGATGTGACAGATTGACAATCGAGAAGTCTAAAGCAGAGTGGGAAAGGTGGTAAGAGAAAGGGGAGAAAGGAGAGGTCCAAGAGGTCACCTCCCCCACGAGCCCTCCTGCTAAGAGGGGCTGGAAGAGAGCCTCAAACATTAGGAAGTGCAGGTCCTGAAGAAGGGAGGTGGTGGTTGAGCCCCGAGGAGGAGTAGGTCAAGGAAGGGGGGGCCACCTCTCTCTTTGTAGAACGGGACCCCCCACCTCAGGGGGAGCAGCTTCACAGACCGTAGACACTTTCATCACTGTAGGCGATGTATAGAAAGAAGTCTTCTTCATGGTGTTCCTGGGGCAGAGGCAGAAAATGATGGGACTCAGACATCTGGGCTGTAGTTCCTTGAACCACCCATTGCCCAGACCCATTCTTCAAAAGCCCTTTTTTCTGAAGAGCCCCCAAACACTCATGCCCTGACTCACTCCCTCACTTGTTCCAGGCCTTAGCAGCCAAGTAGTATTAGCCCTAGCAACAGTCCTGGGCAAAAAGACCTCAAACTGTTCTCTGCTGCTCTGGGAGGAGGGGAAACTGGAGAAGACTGAGGGTCAGAACTGAGCTCCACTGTTCCCTCCCCCCTCTCTACTCCTACTGCCCTTGTCCAAACCTTCAACCCCTTGTCCAAACCAACTACCCCAAAATCTTGAGGCCAAAGATAAAATTGAGAGCTACACAAGCCAGCTAGTCCGAGAACTGCTGACCTGAAACTCTCTTCCTCTCAAGCTCTTCCAACACCTCTCCAAAGCCCTGAGCCCTCACCTGGTAGAGCTGACCCATTGTGGCACTGGTGGGTGGAATGACATTGTTGACGAAGAAAAACAAGGCATCCTCAGCTCGGAGATGAATTCGCTTCCGGATCAAGAAGTAGAACTGACCAACTGCCAAAGAGACAAGGTACGATAAAGTCCCAAATGGCCTCAAAACAACAGTCCCTGTGTGGAGCCTCTTCCCACAGAGACTGCACTCCCACCGCAGGAAGCAAACCTGGGTACCCGGACACGTCCCCACCTGTGAGATCAGAAGGCACCAGGTACTTCTTTTTGTCCAGGTCTCCTATCCGAGCTTTGGGAGCCTTTTCTACTATCACCTGATAAAGAGAAGATGAAAATTAGGAAACACTGGGTGGACAGCCCCACCATTACACCTGTCAAGAACTCAAGAAACAAAATTCTTAGCACCCAAGCCCATTCGACTCATTTTTCTTTGTCTGGGAACACGCGGTGCAGCCTCGAGTAGAGATCCTGACCCCACTGCGTAGGACTCGCCTAAACATCCAGGATCCCTAAGTAGGGCGTCATAATAAACAAGTCTCTTAATCAGGCAGGGATGACTCGACTGGGCCGACCAGAGCGTCCACCTCAAAACCCCAGCTAGCTGGGGGGGGGGATGGCCATGTGAAGCTCACACTGTCAAACTCCCTGCAGCCTCCCACACCACTCCCCACGTCTCTCTCTGCCATCCACGTCCCCTCACCCCCCGCTCCGCCGCTGCCCAGCTCCACTCAACCGCGGGTCCCAGCCACAGCAGCTTCGGGCCGCTCCCAACCCCGCCACGGCCGACAGCCCGATGCCCACGCTGCCCGGCCGGACCCCAACCCCGGGCTGTGGCGTCAGCGCCAGCGCCCCGCGCCCTCGGCCCTGGCTACTGTCCTCACCGGAACCCGGTCCGGGTATTTCTTTCGGATCTTCTCGCCCTCAGAGCGGCGTTTCTCGAACGGATGCTCCTCTTTATACACGAACTTCATCCTCCCGGGAACCGGGCTGGACCGGGCTGGGCTGAGGGAACCCGGGGGGGCCGGGACGGGGGGCGGCGGCGACGGCGGCGACGCGCGGGCGGACTCAGCGGAGCGATCCCGGGATTTGCGCCACTTCCCTATTCACCAACCCCGCCCCCGACCGTCCGGGGCCGCCCCGCCTGCTACGTTACGCCACTAGCGCAGCGGCCCGGACGCAGCCGGCGTAGCACCACCTACTGACCGCCCCCCTCACGCCGTCTACGTAATCGCTTTGGAATCAATTTGTGGGCTACGCAGGCGACGTAGCGAAGGTGGTTGGCTTGTGCTATGGTCGAAAATAACTGAAAACCCACGTTCCGACCTCCCCCCACCAAGCTGGAAACCAAAAGGGCTAGAAGCTGCTAATTATAATTTGAGGCTTGGTTTTCCGAAAGTTCTTTTCGGAAACGAGATGAAGGGGGCGGGGGAAGGTAGAGATAATTATAAGGATAGCTATTCACGAAACGCGTTGGTACGCCGAAGGCGGCAGCTGACACCAAAACAAAGTAGTGCCCAAACGGAGGAGCCGGGTGTCCGGAAAGGAAGGAGGGCAGAAAAGAAATACATATTCGGAGAAACGTAGAGAACGCTTAGGTTCCGAGGAGGAGTGGACCAATAGGGACCGGAGAGGAGGTCCGAAAGATAGGGACTACGTCAGCGCGGAGGAACACTCTCACCGCCGTGCTGCGAAAAATCATGTGATCTCGGAGAAGGGCGGAGCGTCACGTGGCGGCCGCGGGAAGTAGAGCCGGCCGCGGGGAGGGAGGGGGCGCCGGGGGCGGGGCAGGGGCGGAGCCGGCGGGGAGGCGGGCGCAGCCCGGGAGGGCTGGGGCGCCCTGCGGCGGCGGCCGCCTGCCCTGTCCACGTCGGTCCCCCGGCGAAGTCCCGCCCCTCCGGTTTGTGGCCCAGCTTTCTCCTCCCTTCGCACCGCTGTGTCCTACTGCCCTGCCGCTCAGGTTCCCTCGGGACACACGGCTGTCCCTTCACTCCCCAGCAGGGCACCCATCCCGTGGCTGAGACCCTTCCCACCAAAGCACCTGAGGTCGAGGTTCCCTGCTCCTTCCCCCAAAGCCAGCAGCATCTCTCCCCGACGCTCAGCCCGCCTGCCCCTCCTGCCACGGTCTCTCCCCTCTGCTCAGGGGACAGGGTGGATGTGAACAAAGGCTCCTCCCCTCATTTCCCAACCCAGAGAGAAGGACCTAGGGCAGCTTTGGTTTCCAAAGTTATAATGCATGGTTTAAAAGAGAGGAAGGAAAAAAAAGAGAGAGAGAGAGAGCTGGTTACAGGTCTAAGGGAATCTAGGAAGAAGGGAAAATAGAGGGATAAGTGGGGGGCGGGGAGGGAAGGGACAAGTTTGGGGAAAATCCAGTGGCCCAAAAAATCCCAGTTTCCCACCCACAACCCAGCCCTTGGAGTGAAGAATTAGATCAGTTTTGTACAAGAGTTTTTAAAAAATCAAATCACAACAAAGCTAGCTTGGCTTTTCTTTGAGCCTCCCGGATTACCGAACATCTGTGTGTCATTCTGGCCGGTCCTGTCTCTCCACCAGACAGTTTCGGCTCTCCTAGGCCTCCGCTTATGTCCCAGTCTGGGGTTTCCAGGGAGCACGAACTCGACGTTCGAGTGAGGCTGCTTCAGAGTCCGGCCCACGTGTCCATCCAGACTCCACGGGGAGTGCAGGGCTCCCAGGGCAGAGAGGGACGGGAGGGGCAGACCCTGCCCACACAGTCCTCACCGCTGGACAGGGCAGCAGACGGCACCGCGAGGGCTCACCCCCGTCCCCCCCACCCCGGCTCAGGTGGGGGGAGAGCAGCTGTCACCAGAGCCTGTGTTGGTGAAGGTTTCGGCTCAGCACAGAACGAACGTCAGCGGTGAACCTGGGACAAAAGAACTGGAATTGGTAGAGTCCTTACGGTTGATATCCTCACAACACTAGTCGTAGGTGGCCTCATTGGAGATGTGGGGCGGAAATGATCACCACTTTGACATGAAACAGAGGTCCGGTTTGCCCAAAAACCCACTGGCTAAAAGTGATGAGCTTTACTCTAAGAAGGCCTGGGTTCAAATGCTAAGTTCTTAGGGAAAAGAGATAAATAAGTCAAACAGGACACACTTTTATTCCCTCGTGGGATCCCCCACCTCCTTTCCTCAGAAATCTAAGTGTCTAACTTCCCTTACCTGAGCGCATCCAGCATCGGAAGCAAGTTGAGAAGGGCGGTGTCGCTGGGGTCACTGAACCACGATTTGATGGGGATGGCGTTGTCTAGGGCGGGTAAAAATAAATGCCATGAGAAAAAAGAGAGTTCAACAAACAGACAGTCTGATTTTTCTTTTATTTGGGGATGGGGATCGTTACTTTAAAATATGTTCCTCTCCCCGACCCACCCAAACCCAGCAACCTAAGTAAAACCTTCCGGATTCATCCTCCAAAATAAAATCAACTTTTAGTCACCGTACTTCATGTTAGCGTGAAGCTCCTAGGCAAATTCATTACCACTGTGCTTCACCTGAAGCAAATTTAGTCGGAAATGTGATCTACGAAATGGACGTGGGAGGAGGAGAATGTCTCACATGAAAGAGAAACACCTTGCATCCTGACCCACGGTAAACCAGGCATCCCAGCTCCAGGCTTTCAGAATCCCTCCTCAGAACTTCCTGGTCCTGCCAGGACCCGCCACCTTCTCCCATACCTGGGTGGCTCCTGTAAGCCCCTGGGGAGTTATCCAGGATCACGATGCTGGAGAGGTCGCTGTGGGACCCACAGAGAGGTCCTTGATGTAGCTGCCCAGTTCCAAAGTGCAGTGCTGGAAGGTAGGGCGAGCTGGGCATCAAGAGGAGACTCGTCCCTGTGACCACAGCCCGGTCCCAGCGATGCCCACGGGCAGCCAACTCCCACCACGGGGGTCATGCGATACGCCTCCCCTCACCCCCCAGAGGGTCCCATTCCAGGGCAGCTGCCTCAAACTCAGATCCCTCCCTGGTGGCCTGCCTCCCAAGCTTCCTCTTCGTGCCGCAGGGCAGCCCTTACCTGTCTATAGTATCTCCTCTTGAGAATACTCCTGCTGTTATCCAGCTTATCTGCCACAG